>NC_133899.1:11241835-11541835 GCF_964199755.1 Larus michahellis
AAGATCCCCAGTTGTCTTTTCATGTCCTATACAGCTAAATCCTCTTTTTGAATCTTAAGTGAATTTGTCCCTTAATGAAAAGATTATTGGCTAAAACTGAGATTAGCACCTCCACTGTTTGCATTGCTCTGACTCTCAGTTTAAAAACCAAATCATGTAGACAAGCGCAAAAGCCCTGTTTCTGTTTGGGATTTTTAAGAAGGTTCATTAAAAATCAAAATAAGTCACAGGACCCAGTTTTTTCTCTTGGGCCTCATCGAAACCGGCAATGGATGACACTAACTCCAGTAGGGCAGGCATCACACGTGAGCATTACACGTAATATTAATCGGTCTTATTCTGGGGTATGTTCAGTCGTGTAACTCCACGTAACACAGCAGCAGACATGCACACACAATTCATCTGCAGGCGTTCTATAACTTTCTCATTCTGCAAGTGTGTTTTTGCCATGAATGTAACCCTTTTTCACCTGGGAAATAATTTTCATACATCTTGTGGGTAAGGCTGTGTGGTTTAGTGTGAGCGTAAACAGAATAATGACCGAAGTGATACATTTCCTTCCGTTAGCGTAATAGACTTCTTAATGGACTCAAAGGAAATCAGGGAGTTACGTACTGAAAAAGAAAAGAAATGACCATGTAGCACACTGCAGTCAGTAGAGATCTATGTATTTTTAATTAATGCTAAACCCATGAAAGAAGGTTGTGTTTTCTTTTCATGTGGAGTTAAAAGAACAAAGCCCCACAAAAGAACCCCACGCCTCTTGATGCTGTATATTAAGATGATTTTCTGCCATCTGGATTATCGGATTTCACGTACGCATACTAGCAGTCAAAATATTGAATTAAATTTTTAAAAGTGCTGAAACAACACTGTGAAACGTTTGCCTTCATCTGGCAAAATCTGAAAAGTAACTACACAGCTTCATCTCTTGTGTGGGCAGAGTCCAGAGAACTCTCTCGGTATCTCAGAGCGGTGCTGGGAGGAGGAGGTACTTGGCCAATAGCACTGGGGCAAACTGAACTGAGTGACAAGATTCCCATTGGTTTCCAAGGAGCAGGATTTAGCTTTTAATTTTCCAAAAATGCTAGTAGATTTGTAGGGTCTGATTTTGTATGAACAGTTGCTGAATATCTGGTTCTTGTGTACCATGTATTGCGAAGGGGTATAAAACGAGATTTCGATGTCTTGCTAATAGATCTGTTCATGGCTGTAAATAATTAGGTGTGTAGCTGGGTTTTGTACTTGCATTTGATACCCCTTCTTGTGAACTGCTTCTCAGCAAATGTAGGCTAAGTTTAAAAAATCAGTTCTGTGATGTCTATACATAGCTGGAACGACGATGGGCCGTCTGAACTATGTGCGAACCTTGCGGGGGCTCAGAGCCCTGGCTGTGGAGGGGCTGCAGCCGGGTACAGGCACAAGGACATACCGCGCTTTAAAGCCTGTACGTGCTAGTGACCACGGGGAGACTGCAATTAGTCGGCTAATGTCATGTTCCATTCTCATTAGAACTTTTTGTTCCAGATAAGAAGTTTTGGAGCCCAGTTTCATCAGTAGTAGAATTCCAGATCTTTTAAGCATGAGTCTGTGAAATATAAGATTTCATTTTAAAAGATTTCATCTTTATTTACTTCCTGTTTCCAAGTCAGTTCCTAATCATGTACAAAAATTTTATATGTTGCCTTCTGGCAATTCTTGAAAGAATTTTTTTCATAGCGATTAGGCATGCACCATTTTAATTTAAAGTTTTTTCTAAGAATAACTAGAAAGCAGTTCAATCAAAGCGTCCTTTGTGTGTGTGTAAATGGCTTGCATGCATTGTGATGCTTGAAGTTCTGAGAAAATAAATTTGGTTTTGCATGTCAGGAGTAGGCAACGCAGTAGGATTTTAATGTGATCATAATTTAATGTAGTACCAAGCAACAGGTCCATAATTAAAGAATATTAGTTCAATATTTGGACTGGTGAACAATTGGAAACATGGGAAGAAATATTCTAGGATATACAGGAGCATAGGTGAAAGGAACGCCGGGGAAAATATTCCTCATTCATTGGCGGAACAGCAAAACAGTTCACATGCAGCGCGCAGGTGTTTCTACCTGCTTGAGAGAATATCAGGCTTCCTTTGAATTTGAAGCAACATTAAAATGTTAGGAAATTTAGAAAAAGAAAAAAGGGGACATGATTTGAATGAACTCAGTATGGGCTTTCTTAGTTTACAGGGCAATATATTTTAGCATACGAGTTGGCAGCCTGTTTTGTCCCGGAGTGTTTGTGGAGTGGCTGTGGCCCCGCAGACAGCGGGACTGCGGTGGGATGCCTTTGGCGGTCCGTGCCTGAGAGCGGGGCTCTGCGGCGAGCGGAGCGTGCTGCGCTGGAAGCTCATGTGAAACCCTGCCGCGACCAGGTCACAGGTGTGCTCAGCAATAATGAAATGACTTTTGTAAAGGCAGATTGGCCTTCCTGAACCCTAGGGAACGATGCCCTTTGGCTCCTGGCAGGATCCTGGCATTGAGTTTTTAAAAGGCACATACAAAACGTTACTTTGAAGTCAGTATCTAAATGAGTCATTGGCCTGGTAATTCGTTTGACTTGCGTCTTTTTGAAGGCAAAAGGAAGAAGGGTGGTTTCTTTTTGCTGTGGATTAAACACGATTTGTAATATTGCCACGTTGTTGCAGACAGTAGGAGAAGGGTACAATCTGAAATGAGAAGGGTGTGATGGGCGTCCTCGGAGGTGGCGGGAGCATGTCCTCAGGAGGGGGAAAACGGGAAGCTGAACACAAAAGAACTGCCCCCGCTCCCGTGCGCATACGCAGCAATTAGATCAAAGACCGCGATAAGCATGAGCTTGATGAAATTTAAAGCTGGCAGTAGTGCCTGTTTGGGTAATGAGGTGTCACCCGAGCGAAGATCACAAAATGTAGCTACAAAAGGAAGAAGCCTGCCAGGCATTGTTAAACCTTCGCTGCTGACTGCGGTCTGAAGATTATCCCGAATCCTTTATGCAATGAAAATTTTAAACAATGTGATTAACCTTAACTATGTCATTAATGTAACGCTGGATTTGAAGCGTGCTGGGCAATCTGGGCTGCACCCTCTCTGTTAATCTGGTATTTGCAATTGATTGCTGTGTGTAATAACAGGCCAAAAGATGCGCTTTAATCAGCTGGGTACCACCTGCACACAGGCACAAGAGAAGCATTCACATCTGAAAACACACAAAGGAACAGGAGAGAATAGATACAGATTCTAGTTGTTACCTGTCACGCTAAAATTTAAGATCATTAAAATGTAGAAGTTTTGAATAGTTCACAATTCAAGCTTTATGTATAATTTAAGCATCAATAGTACTACCATGTTAGACATAATCAACACTGTAACTACCCACAGAGTTTAATCAAATGGGTCATATATTAATTTTACTGAAGTTATTCTATTGATTCAATTTGAATTGGCATTGGATGCAAATATTGCTTGAATTTTATAATAATTTATTTAAATAATCAGAATGCTGTTATATCTGCTTCCATTGAATAACTGCCTGAGCCATTCTGGGTCAGCAAGAATCTACCTACTTTATTTCATTCTGGATGTTTGCCTGAAGTTACTACATGTGGAATGGCTCAAAGCACCTCCTCGATGGCGGTTTTCCACAGTTCTTAACTGTTGCTTCAAATAAAATCCGCTTGTTTGCGTTTCTACTTCCGTGTGTTTAGCCTGGTGCTAACAATACAACAAGCCCTGGGAAGATGCTACCACCCTCTTGTATTACACACCACGGCTTGAAAAATCTCAGTGACTTAAAGAGAAGGGGGATTTTCCCTAAACTGCATCGTTGGAAAACCGAAGTACAAAGATACGGCTTTTGCCTGAAATCCCCAATTCACAACTATGCTCAGCCAGGGGTAAACCTTACAGTCCTGTCCCCCACTTCTGCAACATACCTCCTAGGCAACCATATTCCAATCTTATTCTACCATTTTATTGCCGTAATTCCATTTGATATCCAATATTCCTCAGATGTTTGAGAAACTTGGGTCTTACGTCTTCCGTACTCTGTGAAATATGCCGGTTCTTACTGGATTGAATTATTTAACTAGAAGCATATCTCAGGATTTGTTTAAAGGCTGTGATTTTTATTTCGCGTGCTTTCTGCAGCAGGGTGGTCGGACATCGTGGAACTGCATGATATTACTAACTAACAGGTTAGAAAAAGCCAGGAGGCTGCAAAGGTTCCACAGAGGTTGTGGTGCAGAGGCTTTCCCTCTGTGAAACCGATGATTGTTCTGAGGAAAACTGATCACAGGGCTCGCCCCGTGTTTCCTACTGTCCCATCTGCCGGAAAATATTATTCAGGCAAAATATTGAACCTTCTCATTTTTATTTTATCAGCAAAATTTTGGCACCTAGAAATAAAACTACTTTTGAAAATATCTTTCATCATCTTTCCCTGAGATTTTGATTAAGTGATGACTGGTTTATCTGAAGTGTTGCCCTTCACATTAATCTTTCTCTGTCTGCATGTTGAGTGCAACTTTATCTGACTAATGTTATTTTTCGCTCCATCTTTGGTATAGTTTTCTCTGGGATTGCTATGCATTTACTTTTTTTTTTTCCCTTGTTGTTCATAATAAGAGTTATGCGTAATTTCCAACAGAGTGCTACAGATTTATATAAAACTCATGACCCCATGTATAAGTTTGTGAAATTAATCTGATCCTCTGGTTTGTACTTTCAAGTAGATACTTATCCTTTGCCAAATAAGAGGCGTTTTATAGGATTTTAAATGACCCTTTGAAAGGTTTACTTAAGGTATTGAACTTTCTGTGGGACTGTAAATGATCACTCCTTAATGTTACGGCTTATTTGTCTCAACAGCAGTTTCATCAATAACCTGATCACTTTTCCTTTGTTATCTATTTTTATTTCTCCTTTCACCTACTTGGAGGCATTAACTAAGTAATGGGGATAGAGATATTTTAATTGTCTCCAGCCAGGTTTTTAATTTTTCTCATCACCGCTATGTCTGAATGCCTGTTTGAACCAATTAATTGGTGACAAGTCAGGCAGGGAGGGTAGGGGCAAAACCCAAATTACAGACAAATTTGTTCTTAATTTGAAGAATCACTGTGCTTCAATGGCCACATCGATCTGCTACCTTAATGTACAGCAAAATATGAACAAACTTAATTTTCGAGTTGCAGAATGTTTTAGTACCTGGAAAATGCAGTTCTTCATAACAAACCTTTACAGAGGAAACACAGAACTCCCTGATACTAACGGTCTTTAAAGTATAGCTGTAAATGAATTAATTATCCACTTTGGTATACTGATTGGCGTTCATATATTTATTCTCAACAGTGTCTTGACTATTTCAAGCTATTGATAAACCTTGCATTTATATTTACATTTCTGTGAAGAAGAACGTTCTTGTTGCTGAAGTGCCTTTACCATTGGTTGCACAAGATCCTTCTTTTGCACAGTCTTCATCACAGACTGTCTGAACTAACTGGTTTAAATGGTTTTCTGGTTCCACTTACCCTCAGGTATCCTCATGATAACTCAAAGCTACCTTGCCTTTATCTACCTGTTCCTATTATACACAAACTACTAAAAAGCCTGCCAGTACCAAATATTCAGCTCTATCTATCTGCTTTATGCCGCTCTGCTTTCAAAGACGTATAAAATTAAGCGTTAGTCCAAACTGCTGAAGAGTTTTCTGCAATTAATGGAGAACAAAAAAGAAAGAAAGAGAAGAGGATATCTTTTAAAGAACAGGCACATTCTCAGAGAAATTAAATACTGTCTGTAACATTTTGTATTCTTTGGCAGGTTTGCATGTTGTGCACTTGGGGAAGAAACATTTATTTAGAGTTCTATGAGGTAAACAGCCCATTTTTAGCCTGGAAAAAACCAATCGTGAGTAAAGTCTGTCTAAAATTGCTGCTTCATGCTAATAACGCAGAAAGTGCAGAACTTGTGCTGACAATTCAGTCAAAACAACCAGGCCCTAGGTCATCTTGGGGAACGAAATGCTGGATTTCAATCACTGCTCAAGAGGCCAGATTGCTAAAACTCTGCTTTGAAGGTCTCTTGTGATCTTCTGTTGAGAGGTTGAGAATCAAAACTGCAGAGAAGAAGTAAAAGGAGAAAAGAAGCAAAACCTGAAAAAAATAGATTCGGAGGCTTTGCCTTCAGGTATTTTATCAGGTTTTGTTTTAAAAGAATGTTTTAAGAAATAGTCTTTAGTGGTCAAAGACTTGCTGAAATCAGTCTACCTATCCCAAAATGAAAATGAAGACTTAGAAGCTAAATTTTGGGCTGCTAATTTTGAATGTGTGGCCCTGATCTCTAGATGGATGTTAGGAGATGCTTTATTTAGAAAATGGCTTTGGTGATCTCATGTTACCCACAGTTCTTCACGCCAAAAGCTTTTGTTTATTCTGAAGGTGCTGCAGTTTCTTGTCTGAGCTAGTCTGATTGTCCAATTAAAAGGTGATTTCTTGCTGTTCAATGTGTCTGTTGGTATAATTTTTTTCATCACAATTAGTCACTCGCAATGGCAATCACTTGATTTGAATTTTATAGCACTGGCAGTGTCATGACTGTCTCCGAGACAAACTTCCCACTAATTCCTCTTCCAGTATGAGGACTCATATTACCTCTGAATTCTTTCCAAAAGAGCAGGACATAACGCATTGACTTTGCAGCAGTATACTCAATACAATAAATCAGGAGCAACAGTTAATGAAAATGTACTGTAAGATACATAACTGTATGAAAAAAATGATAGGGGTATTTTTAGGTATATAAACTAATTATTGTAATTTCACTTTCCCTATGCTATCTCTTCTTCCCAGCCAGGGTAATGATCTGTCTTATCACTGAAGTGCCTCTACTAAATCTTTTGAAATGTCAAAAGAGAACTAATATTTACATCAGAATAATAACTACAATTACTTACCCACTTTCCAATTCATTTGGAGTCAATTATTCTTTAGTACTAAGAGAAATAGAGCCTTACAGTAATACTGGAATGAGTTTAATTAATCCTTTTTCACATACAGCAGCCTGATAAATGAAATTCAGCCTGTAATTTAAGAGCTTGGGGAAATAGTATGATATTAAGGGTGCTTTGAGTGATTGACAGTTTAATTTATTACGAAGAGCAGTAGTCTGTCTTACTTGGAGTTCATTCCAGTTTTGCAATTAATGATTTCAACTGGGAGATCACTGTTCTAGGAAGACTTTCCAAACAAAATTTTTATGGGCTTCTTGGCATCACCTATTAGTTACTACACACTCATAACCCTTTATTTTGTAAAAAAAAAAAAAAAAAAAAAGAATGCAATGAAAATTTTATTTTGTAAAAAAAAGAATGCAATGCGTAATGCCAAAAGTGGTGCTGAAAAGTTCATAGGAGCTGGAGAATATGATGTATTTGTCTAGTAGAATTTCCCACAAGTTGATATCATATTTTCATCAGGAAGGAGAAAGGGTAATTGGATTTAAATGTCAAGATGTTCCTTCTGTAGGTTTGAAGTCACACATCTATTTTCTCAGCTACAGTTTTTGCTTGTGATTATGAAAACTGCACCCGCTTGTCACTGAAGATGACAGTCAAGAATTCTCTAGGAGTGAGTTAAATGCTGAACCATAACCTGAAGGTTTGACACAGGCAACATAACACCACTGGTACAGACAAGAAATAAATTATTCCATTGGATTTGGTAGATCGTATGTGAAATAGTGATTTTACTAAGAAGCAACCCAGATAAAGCTAAGAAAGATTAAGCCAGTGACAGATTTCTAATTCGGGAAAATACAGATTCAAATGTCCAAGAGGTGAGGACAGAGTGGCCTACGGGAGGAAAACACCGGCAGGTTTGTTTTCCTGTCCCCCACATTTTTCTAGATATTTCGGAGCAAATAGAACGAAACATTCCTAGAACATCCGTTACTTCCCTACATTGGCATTTGCGGGTCTGTTTAAAATAGTAACAGAAAGGATTTTTAATAAACGATATAGAATTGTGCAGATAGCTCCTAATACAACTCCCTTGGCAGCAATTCTCTTCCATGTGTTTGACCTTTTCTGCTACTCCGTAGGTGTGGGCTTCTCCTGACTCCTGCTGAACTCAAAATAGCTTAAGCAGCACAGTTAATGCTAATTACCATTTAGTAAAATTGGGTAAGGATGTCATCTTCCTTCGGTGTCTGTATTAGGAAAGGGTGTCTGGGCTACATCTTGTTTTTTCTAGAATCTCTTTGAATTAGAGGAGAACTTCGGGGGTTTCTCTCCTGTTGCTGAGGTACAAGGAGAACCTCTGTAAAGGCCGTCTTCTGCGAGTGTTGTGTTCGTATTCCTGTTGTGTGCTGTGTTCAGCTGTAACTGATTGCAGGTGTAAAAATACTTCTTGGGAATAGGACAGCATAATTTCACTTATGCATCTGCGTGTGCTATTTGTTACCGCAATGATAAATATACTTAAAATAGACTTGAGTTACCAGAACTTTGTTTTACAAGAACTGTTCTCTGTATATTTGTTCATTTTCCCCTTTTATAGCTCAGGTTTTTTTAAGAGGATGTTTGTAATGCTTTAGGAAATGCACAGCTCGTGGATACTGTTTGATACTGAGGACATTTTTGTGCATCTCCGTCAGTCTCTCCACTCTACTTTGAATATGCAGTATCTTTGCTTTCTCTTACTCTCTTATTTTCTCACCCCTATTTGGGACTGGTCTCTCAAAGACCCAGCAACATTGAAGGCTGGTTTACTTGGAGTACTTCAACACACAAGATTGTGCCTTGGTTTAACAAGGAAAGAGTGCTGAGCATCAGGGAAAGGACTAGGGATCTGTGATTGCCTGTTGGGGCAGATCACGAGGGTTCATCATGAAGCTCGTGCAGTAGAGGGGAGCCACATTAACGAGCCCAAGATGAGGGACAAGTCTGATAAAGCAAGGGAAAAGCAGCTCTGACCACCAGAATTCCATATGGAACTAGTCTGTGTTTTCTAATTGGTTTCTAACTGATTTCTACTTCTTCTGCTTTATCTTACAAGTGAAGAACATTTGGAAACCTGGTGGTGGTGGCAGAGCTGAGAAACCTTGTTCCAAACAGACTGGTGTGCTACACAGTGTATTTGTGACAGCTGCCTGGCAGGCGGTTATATCTCCAGAAGGTCTTGCATGGACCTTAGTGGACAACTAAGCTGGGCTTAGAGACTGCATTTGGGCTGAAGACCTCAGCCTTTGTTCAGATGCTGGTGGCCAAACCCATGGCACAGCGAGAAGAGACAGAAAACAGCAGTGACTGATGTAAAACAAGTCAATTCTGGGGGGCCTGCTCAGATTTGTGAAAACATAATCCCTATATTGCTGTTCCTAAGTAGTTCCTGCAGCTGACTGCAGCCAAAACATACATTCTTGCACTGGTCAAAAACTACTCTTCCCTTAGCAGTTGCAGTCCAGGTGGTTTGCACAGAGTTCTCCTCCTTCCTGCACGCTGGGCGGTTCAACGGAGAGAAGGCAGGAGAGCATGTTGGGGCCAGGGCTGATTTGCAAGGCTCCTCGTGGAGAAAAGGAGAGGAAAAGTTGTTGTTCCACTAATCTTCAGCGCAGCGGGTGTCTTAGAGGCGTCAGGAGAGTATTTCTGCCCTTGTCCTCTGGCTCAGTCTCCAGCTGCTGTAGTGTTGAGCTACCAAAGCTGCTCTGCCCAAAAGTCTAATTTGACAGTTACAAATTTCTAAATAATGTAAGTTTCTGAGATACTTAATGAAAGCAATTCATAAGATATACCAGGGCTGGGAGCAAGAGCCATCAAATAACCCACTGTTGTTGATACTATTTATGATAGCGCTGTCTTAGGCTTTTACCGTGCCTTCCGGTTCTAGCGTCCTTGGTAATGAGCTGCATTTGGCATCACTAAAATTCAGTGGGTGGACAGTAATAATTAGATGATAGATTATGTGTGGCAGGGTAAGTGTGTGGCCACAGTTATTACCAAAGACACAAGTACAATTCCCAGTTCTTACAAATAGCTCTAAATGAGTTTTCTTATCTCTGCATCATAAGCATGGCCTCCTTCGGACAATGGATAATCAGTAGATTTTAGTAATTTTTATCTAAGGATGAAAAACTACAGTCCTTTTTTAGACAGTTTTACCAGTGTATGTGAATTATAGGAACTAACTTTAAAAGTATGACTTTTTATTTTTTTATTCTACCATCACTGCATATCATCACTTTACAGTCCCCTGTATATCATTACTCACTGGGCTGTTATTTAAATGCTCTTTTTTTATACCTACCCTTGAATATCAAGTTAAATTGTTGCTTTTACATTTGATTTTGAAGTCCCAGTTCTATGGGAGCTTCAGGGTGTGCTGTTTTCTTCTTGGTTTGGGTTTTTTGTATTTTGTTTTTATTTTCTTTTGCTTTCTAAATCTATGAATTATCAAGGAAATAAGACCTCTCCTTTTCTGTCAGTTTGGGCTGACTGGTGTACCTGGTGAGGCTCCTGTGCGTGGCCAGGTTGTGTAGTGCCATATATCACGTGTACTGCATCCAGGCCATGAAGCTATTTTTTCAATTCCACCAGTTATATGTGGGCAATACAAATTCCTGTTGTGCTCTGACTCATCGTTGGCCCTATGTAGTTTGAGACTGGGACACCCAGTAGATTTTATAGCCGTGGAATCTTGCTATTTTTTATTTTCTTTCCCCCAATACGTGCAGATTGCAAAAAGGGGCCTGTAAGGCCCAGTGAAGAGGTCAGTGAGGTTATCCCTCTTTGATACGGTCTTAATTGCAAAAAGCTTTGTAAAGGGTTACATGGCAGGCCTAGGGGCAAGCTGAAATCTAGTATGTATCCAAACCTTTTAGGCTTAAAAAGTTTGGGAACGGCAGCTCTTGAGAGGATGAGGTATGCTTCCACGATGCCTGACAGCTGTCTACCTAACCTGTGCCTATAAAGAAAGATAGGGTTTCCATAACCTCTCTTAGCCGCTTGTTCCGTTATAATTACCTTTTGATGTATAGAGTTTTTCCCAGTCTAAGCCCTTTTCACTGAAAATTAATCCAATTATGTCTTGTCCTCTCCCCAGCAGACACAGAGAATAATTCATCAAACTCCCTCTTAGTAAGAGCCTTTTACATTAAGACGATTTGTCTCATGTCCTCTTCTGATCCTCTCTTTTCTACATGAGAAAAAAAAAAAAGCTGACTCTTTGAATTTTACTCCCATTTTTTCCAAAGCTTTTAGCATTCTTACCAACTTCCTCGAAACTCCCTGTTCTGATTCGCTTGCTCTGAGAGGGTGTGCAGAGAAGCCAAAAAGATCAACTTCTCTCCGGCCTCCAGACCTTTAGCATGTCTGGAGTTAAAACAGGAGTCTCCTGGGTGTCTTGTGTGTTTGGTCAGGTCTGTGAGCCCCATGATCCCCTTATAGCCACTTCTGAACATTTCCTTAGCTAAATAATCACTTCTGTAACTGGTCTTTACAATAATAATACCTTACTGTGAAATTTTGGTGGTTTTTTTTTTTTTAAAGTTCATTCCCCTGCTGTTTTGTAAAATGTTCAGAGACAGAAAATGCAATCAGCTGACTATAGGAACAGTGTTGAGGAAGAAAGGAAATTCCCCAAAAGTACATTTTTGCTGAGGGTCAGGTAGAAAACATTCTTGTTCTCTATCACTGCTTCTTTCTGCTCTCCGTAACATTCAGGTGCCAGTGGTGGGCTCTGTGTACTGTGTGGTATGTGGATGTTCTACATGATCAATAATTAATGAAACTGGCAATTCTTAAATGATTAATTTTTCAACAATGATTGCAGCTTCCTTCTCTGCTCTTGGTTGTAATGGTTGTCACATTATGTTGGAAGTGTCATTTTCAGAAACTTGAAGTGTCCGCATGACTGTGGTTTTGGAAGATGTTTCATAAATGACAAATAGGGAAAAAAATAGAGAAGCTTTTGAAGACCTGTGACTTGAAGGTCAAGAAAATTAGAGAAAGAAGTTAGAGAAGATCTGTTTTATGGCTTTGTCCCAGTTCTATCAAATATTTTAAATAAAAATCTCTAGCTGGCAGAGGCTGTCCAGCTTCTAATTTCTGAAGAAGTGAATTTAAATAAGAATTTAATTGCTGAAGAAAAATGTTACCAATTATGTAACAGAGAGGGAAATGAAATAGGACTTATTTTTTATGCAGGAAGGAAATTTACTATGATATTCTGCAATAATTTAATCTGTAAGAGCTGCTTTGAAGTAGTGCACAACGGAGCGGGGATAAAGTTGAATCCAGTTCCGGGCACAGGCCTGTGATATGGACAAGGCACTGAGGACACTTCATACTCTGCTAGCCGGCAGTAAACGTTTCTGTCCCTCTGGGCACTCTGAAGTAGATCCTGCTTTCTGCAGTGATGATCTTTCTATTTTATCAATCGACATTAAAATAATAAACAGAAAAGACAATGTCTTGCATAAGGCTGTGACCGAATAATAGTCAAACCCCAGTTCGTGGCAAAAGCCTATTGTGGAATTTCTAGGCTGGATGTACAGCTGTCATTGGATTACTCTCATCATCTTGTTCCCAGCGAATACAGGAAATTATGAGTTGTGTTTCTGCTGATTAACCTCTTTTGTCATAATCTCTTAAAATAAACCTGGTTTTGGCAGAGCACGTGGAGGATTCCTGCACGGATTCCTGGAGGATTCCTGCATGGTCCGTCTGCTCGGCAGCCTGGTACGCAGCTGTGCAGTAGCGTTTCCCTTGGCATTGCCCAGCTGAGGACTCTTTGCAGGAGGAGAATGAGCCCTGAATTGGGACCAGGAACTAAATGAATAGAGCTCTGTTTTATGAATAACAAAATGAAATGAATACTGCGTTTAAATCTCATCTACCTGGTTTTAATTTTGAGTTTTAGGGTTGCTCTCCAAGTAGTTATACTCAATTTGAGACTCAGTGTTCTTGCCCGCTGCCCTCCCAGCACTTCTGCTTTATTTGCAGTAGCACCAGCCCAATTTCTCTAATTTGCTTAATTATATTGTTGGTGTCCTTAACCAGTGACGGCCAAGGCAGCATGTTTCTGTTTCGTCTTCTGTGAATTATAAGATTCATTACTTCCCCGTTGCTGTTCATATCTCTTCAGCTTATGATAGACAATATCCCTGGCTGTACCTTAAGCAGAAGAGGAATCTGGCCCGCAGTGTGGAGAAACCCCCAAGTTGTTTATTCATTGAGCTCATTTTAATCTCTGGAGCTGTGATCATAAAGTGCAATGCAGTTATTTCTTTATCTCTAAATTAAGGTAATTGTGGCGGTGGATTTATGGAGAGGTGTAGTTATATCAGATGGAAATTTTTGTTTGTTTGTTTTGTTGGGTGGTTCTGAAAGCTGGAGAACGGTGGATAAAGACATGAAAACAATTTCTTGCTGCATGTGAGGATCGTTAGGATGCCTATCTCTTATTAGGAAGCAGGATAAGTCTAAGGATGAATTTGCTTGTTGCAGAGATGTGAGATAATGAAAGTTGAGACTGAATTTGCTTCTGAACTCTTTGTGAAAATATTATGGTTTACATCCAGCCTCCTTTCTCAACAGTAAATTTACCATTGTGAAACAAAGAACATTGAGATAATATAATACCAAGGTTTTCTTGTCAGAGACTTGAATATACCGATTACATACTGTGTTTTCAGCTAAGTCTGTTGCCACTAACTAGATCTAAAGTAGAAGATGGGTTTGGGTGAGGGAAGATATTTTCCATTATAAAATTCTCTCTAATATCAGGAGGATTTGAAGTATTTTTCCCTTCGCTTCATAGCAAATCCCCTTCAGGAAGTGGGCTTGCAGTTGTGTGTGACCAGTGTTTCCCCACGTCCCCGTTTGCAGCTGAGCTGCTGTTGCTGCTGCTAGACACACTCCACGTCATGGCAATGGTGAATTGAAATTTATTTGCGGAAAGAATCCTTATTGAGGGCTAACAGCCTGCACAGGCAGTTGCAGTGACGGAGATGAATAGCACTAACTTATAAAGCTTTTGTAATTCAATTGTACTTTAGTTGTGTATTTGTACACTTCTTTTCCCAGGCGATGCATTTAACAGCCTGTGGAATTTATGATGCATTCCAGTGGTGTATCACAAAGTTTTGGAAAAGACTTATGTTAAAGCTATCCTTTTCCTCCAAGCTGGTGTTAGTGAATCTATGCCATTCTGCTTGCTGCTATATTATGTCTGCCAGTGATGACTTGGACCCCTAAGAACTTGTGGTTGTTTCTGGAATGCATTGAGGTTCAGGATTCCTATCATATTTATATGCTAATGTTTTAAACAGATGAATTCTCCCTCCCTCATTTTACCTAATGAATGATGACCTTTCTTCTCTGCTTCCCATCTAGTAATATATTTAGACGTTAAGTATAAATCTTCTTAGCAAATGAATTGCTTGTGTATGTTTGCCACATGATATATCTCTCTTTTGGTATGGGCAAATGTTTTGTTTAAACAGGAAAACAAATTCCCTAGCATCTTTTTCTTTCCCTTTTTTTTTTTTTTTTATGCACAGAGTTAGGCACTTCAGCAGGGTTATAATGATAATATATAGCTAGTATGCTGTATTATGAAGACTCTAAGTACATAATGTAGTAGATCTATTATGGGAAAGTATACTTAGCTAAAAAAACCTCATCTGATGCTTGAAGCCAAGGGAGTCAGTTCATGTTCCGTTCAAGTATATACCCTTTGCATCCTCTGACTGTTCACTGTAAAAAAGTATGCTTGTGTTTGGGTTTTGGTTTTGTTCTGCCCCCCCTTCCAAACTTTCATCAATCCAAGAAAAGTCCTTCCCGTAGGTGCGTTGTACTGCCCACGGGCATGGACTAAAATTTTTAAGTCCATTGTTTTCCACCCTGATCATAGTACAACATTTTCTGTTAACTATGTCAGCTGAATAAAATGACTGTAAAAGTATCAGTTCTCATTCTTCAGGATGAAAACGACTCCATTACCTTATACGGATCAGTACGTAGCACCAAGAATAACTGCTTAGTTCTTCATACAAAGCCTTTTAAAATCAGGATAGCACTTGTCATGTAAGTCACGTGTTTGTTAAAGGACAGGATATTCCCAAGGCTTTGCTTTAAGGCGTTTGTTAAATGTGACACAGGCTGAAGGAGAATGTTCAGTGTGTGCTGTACAGGTGCCTGCTGGGCTGAAGGTCCTGGCAGAAAGAAATCTTCATCGTGCCACGGACTGGAATAGAGTTTGTAGCTGATTATTAAGCCAAGTATTGATCACCTGTGTCATTGGAGAAGAGGGCATGTTTGAGAGGGACGTAACATTTGCAATAAACATTTTGATGGTGTTATCTACATGCCTGAATATTTTATATTTTAGATGCCTGATGCTGAGGGTACTAATGTTAGGATTGAAAGACTTGACCCTATTGCTGCCCCTGCAGAACCCCTACAGATGCTAAAAGAGGTTCTGACATGAGGTTCTGCTTTGAAAATTACGCCGAAGAGGGAATGAGAAACAGGACAAAGAAACAACATCAAGGCTGTGCATTTTGGATTTTAAGAGTAAAGTGGAGCAGCTGTGAGCAAAAGCTCCTTTAAACAAAGACTGACACAAACCTGTAAAATGACCTTTACCCGGAGTAGTGTGGTTGTGATCAGTAAATTCCAGAAAAGCTGAGGTGCTGTATGGGAGCTTAATGAGCTCCGGGGAAAGGGCAAACATGAAATTAGAGATGAATTAGTTTGTTGGAACTTAGATATTTGTCATCTTGTTCAGGAAGGATGTTTTCAATTATTTCCAGCATAAGAGTTGAGATTAATCAACACTTTTTAAAATGAAATGCGTGGAACAGTTTGGAAAAGATCTAATAGCTTTTACATTCAGCGGAGACTGTGATACTGGAGAGAGGGAGGTAATGAATGAACGACAGCCTGAGTGGGAGCTCTGGCTGTGTGAAGAAAGGAAAAAAGTGAGATTTCTACAGAAGATATTTTTAGAAGCGGCTAAATCACGTCAAATGCAGTTAATATAGTGGTGTTTCTGCTTGAAAGGATGAAGTTAAAACTGCTTGATTCGTATGGCATATTAGAGATCTCCTATTTATTTTAGCTTTTACTCATCAAAAAGAATCTGTAAAGAGATTCTGTCCAGGTGGGAAAGAATAAAGGATAAGAAAATAATGGTTTAACATTTTTTATTTGCTTCCCAAGCAATCCCAATTTTGAAATGCTGGCAGAAAACAGCCGCTGGTTGCAGAGACACCGTAACCAGTAATTGTCTGACTGTGGGCGCGTGCCCATCTGTGGTGTGCAGGGGCAGCTCCCCACCTGACGGCGGTGATTTCTGACGGAGCGTGCGCCTCGCCTGGCACTGGCAGAGTGGGGCTGTGTAAACGTGTTTCTTGCCAAGCCAATTGTGATTAGAGCCCCCAGTAATAGGAATTTCAAATATGGGATTAGAGATTCCAGGGTAACTTTAAATTAAAGTTGGCCAAGTTGGTGGAAGCACTGTAACAGCAGCCACCTTCGAAATTATGGGCAAGGAAATTGTTTTGCAGATTTTACGAATAAATAAGGAGCCAGATTTTTTTTTTAGTGTATCTCCTGTAATTTTATGGGTGGTTAACAAGCCTTCCAGTCAGTTTATAAATCAAACTGGAATGAGCGATAAGCAGCTATTTGCTGATCGTGTGATACCTACACACGCAGCGTCTCCTTTTTGAAGACACAAAACAATCAATGCCAGGGTTGTGATGTGTGCGGGGAACTAACTAAAGAGAAGATTGCAACAGATCCTATTAAAAGGGATATTATCAGATGGTATTACTAATGATGTTCTTCAGAGATCAGTCCTGGCTTAAGCCTGCTCATCGTATCGATTAACGGTGTGTGTGGAAGACGCAGACATGTGCTGAAATTTGTGGATGGCGCGAGCGGAGTGAGGTGCTGCAAATGCTGCAGGCTGCAAAATCGCATACAAAATTAATGTCACAAATTTGCTATTTTAGGGGTCAAACATAACTTTATGCTATGAGCCATAAAGCTTTTGGACGTAACGGAGGCAGCAAAGGTCTGGTGGGCTGGAGGATGGCTGGGGGTGCTGTCGGGCAGGCGGTGAGAAGGCAGGGCAGGGGTCAGCCCTGCTGGGCTGGGGCCGTTTGACAGCCCCAACGAGCTGCCCTGACTTCCAAACGGGGCAGGCACGGGGCAGGAAAAACGTGTTTTGAGAGGGAGCCATGGGCAAGACCGTACTGCAAACCAGGAGGTTTCTTTGAGATCAGAAACCAAGGGCCTGCTGAGAGCCCTTGGGTTCTGCGAGCAGACGCACGTAAGGGGGGGTTGCAAGGAGAGCAGGTTGCAGTTTGTTTGTAGCAGTGTAATTCCTATTAATACTGTTCTGCAGAACTCCTCTTGATCCTCTACAGAGGTGGAAGATACTGTTTTCCCCTCGACGGGTAATTTTGCTTTTTCTCCTGCCAGGTTAGTTTGAGCGTTTGGAGCTCCACGGCTCCCTGTGTTCTCTCAAGCCTCCCTTAAACGCTTTCCTGAGCCTGGGGACCTCGCTCAGGCTGTACCCGTGCCACGCTCCTCTTTCTGGGTTTCCATTGCTGAATTACCAATACATTTCCTACTTGTTGAAATAGCGCTCCACGTTTTCCAACTCCGAGTCAATCCCGTTCCCTTTTCTTCTGAAAGGTATGTGTTTCTGTCATGCTCAGGTGTGCTAAGATAAGCCATCGTACTCCTTGGTGTGCATGTGAGGATTTTTTTTCTCACCAGGGTATCAGAGGTGGAAAATCTCCTGTATTACAGCCAGATATTTCTTTTGTCTGTGTGGTGGAAGGCATATAATGCTCATTTTCAAAGTCTGTTATGAGTCTGTTTTATGTTAATTTGCTATTGAATTACTATGCCTTGAGCTAGGAGCTTTAGGAAGCACAGACTTCAGTATTCGATAAAAACCTATTCAGTCTACTTTGACATCAGTCCCCCACGCTGCACAATGTTCATTTATTTTTAAGCTACAATTTCCTCTGTATTTGTATTAGAGAACAATACTGCGAATGCACAAAGGGATGTCACAAGCGGGTAGAGATCAAAGTGGCCACCTACCAGACTCTAAGAAAAATGTAAAGGTGTGATTGGAAAGGTGCAAAATGTAAAATGGTGGAATTGGGCCCTGTAGTCTGAAATGCCCCTGCATCTTTAATTATTTAATTTTCTTTTCAGGAGAGCCTCGGGTTGCTGAAAATTCTAATTCATTAATTTTATACTGTCACCTTATAGTACGTATAGTACACCAGAAAATCTCTAAAAAGTGTGGTATTCTTGTTTGCTTTGCATGTGGTTGAAAAAAATTCTCTCAGAAAGTGGGTAGTATGTGGTTATGGCACATGTCACATGGTTAGCAGTTCCCATATTGTAAGATTTTCTGGAGTTAATTTCCCATTATATGAATATTTTTCTCTTCTGTCCTCATTTTCCACTCAGAGGCCATTAAACCCCCCAATGGAATGGCAATTAATACAGCGTTTTGGGATTTACGTTGGCTAAAATTTCACGGATGCAGTGAACAATATTAGTTGGGATCCTGCGGTGGCGGGTTGTGCCATCCTCTGCCGCTGCCCTGCAGGGTGTCCCCGGCGCAAGTGCTGCTGGCAGCGCCGCCTGCTCGCCACAGCCGAGCAGTGGGAAGAACCTTGGCCATTTCCGTGCCCTGTGCCAGGGATCAGCCTGCCTCTGCTGCCAGGCAAGTGCTGGAAAAAATCATCACTTTGCTCTTAAACTTGCCTTTCAAAAAACTCCTGCCAAGAACAGCCCGCTGTTTTGAGGATGATAGCACAGATAACCTTGCAGGTCTTTTTTCTTGAATTTCAAGACATCTTTGATGTTGTGAAATTTCCTTAACAGGTGCAGTAGACCTTGTATTTGTTTTACTGGTCACCAAATCAGGTTCTGGCTAGCAAAGAAACCTCTCTCTGAGAGGCAGCCGCCCGGGTTTATGCTGCACGTCAGGCTCCCCCTGCCCAGGCACAGCCTGCTAACAAGCCTGAAAATCTCTAGGCTTGCTCCGTGGCAATAAAATTTCTCAAAACTGGAATGATTAACAGGAAGGTCTCTGGATTGTGAATGTGAAACTTCAGAGAACAAAAGTTATAAGTGAAAACAAATCATTCTCTTTCAGCTTCGTGTTCACCGTGACACCTCCAATATTTAGGGAGCTGTAGATGCACATAAATTTCTGCAAGTAGAGGTCAGAGTGTTAAAACACTGCAGTGTAAACTGCATCCTTGGTACCAGCTGAACTACTTCCAGAGCCCAGAGATCCCTGCAGCTGCTGAAAGGCTGATGAATATACAAGGTGAAAGGTGTGTGAAATAGTCAAAACTAAATGAAATACAACAGCAAATATTATTTATTTTCCTGAATGCTGATGAATTTGACAGTGTCTGTTGCACATATTTTATTAATGTGTTCAAATATATAGCCTGAAAAATGGATCTGATGAAACGAGATACATCGGAGATGCCTTTCTCAAATAAGGCTTTTATACCCACATGCGGTATATGCTTTCCAGGAAAAAGAATGGCTCTTTGCTAAAATTTTGGGGAGGAGCATAGTATTCCAAAGCTTCAAATCTGTGGAAGAAACTAAAAAAATAAAGATAATCTCTTCTGGGTTCTGTTCGGCTTCCTCACGAGCAATGAGGATCCAGTGCCCTCATGCCCAAACATCCTCCCACTTGCTGAATGCTCTGGCGGGATTTGATGGCATCGCCCATTGCCTGGCAGCTGTGCCTCTAAGGGCATTGCCATACCCGCCGTGGCAAGGGGGAGGCACAGGAAGAAAAGAGAAAGGAGGGATTCTGTTGCTTAGCAAGATTATCTCTTGGAGACTTCTCTTTGCACCCAGCATTGCTGGCCTGTCTCATAAGAATGTGAAGGTCTTTGACCACTGGTGTAGTGTGGCCTCTGCCCAGAGACCACACTCTAGCTGCTGGCTGTGATAAAGCCCTACAAGAAATGGACCATTCCTAAAGAGGTATAAAACATGAAATTTCATTATTTTGGATTTTGGGAGCTTCGATTGCTATCCAGTGTTAGAAACTGCTTTTCTAGGGGTTGCACATCTACCACTGCTGCTAACTGTGGAGCAATGGGTTTTTTCAGCTGTTTTGGATCCACAAGTGCTCTACCAAGGTATTACAAACACCACAAGCCATGAGAAAACCTTCGGTTAGCACTTCCACCCCATTAGCCGCCAGGGACTCCACACCTTACATTCCTTTTGCTGCTTGGGAAACTACTTGTTAATTTTGTTTTGTTTTGTTTTAAAGGACAGAATGTCATTTGAATGTATTTGCTGAATACATTCTGTCTAAAACCAGGATAACAGTTCAGAGATCTGTAAAGGGCTAAAATCCTTTCCAGTCCTAGTCTCTTATCATACTATCTGACTTTTTATATTCTGTACCGTGATGCTTGAAATATGTGGACGCTGCACTTTGTTACCTCCAGAAATGTCATTTGCTATTGAGGAATTTTCAGGTGAGCTCATCTCTTTTCTGCAGGCTTGGCACATGATATTTTCTAATATTGTTTTAAGGTTAAATATAATTGATAAGATACTTCCTTGTACGTGCTAGGAACGGGAGCTTGTCAGATCTACAAGGGAAGGGAGCGCGGCAGGGTTGTAGCAAGCAAAGTGCTGGGTTAGAATTAGTTTGTGTGCTGTTATGGTTGTACCACTGCTGCATCCTTAAGTGGCTTTTCCCTGCCAGCCTACCTTTCTTCAGGCAGCTTGTGGCCAGCGCAGGATGTGTCTCCTGTAGCCGCTGCCATACCTCTTGTGGGTGTCTATTTCTGCAGCCAGAGCTCTCAACCTTTTTGTGGGTTGCTGTCAGAAAGACACTCCACAGTTTCCATCCTTGGGTGACTCCAGCAAGTGAGAGCTTTTCCCTAGCATGATACTAATAAGCCAGCGTTTGAGGATTTATTGTGAACGTAAGTTTTGTGTCAGGGTTCCATCAAAGCATGAGCCTTTCAGTGGAGAGCAGTCAGCGTAGGAGGCGATGCCATCAGGTGTGCCGTGGTATTTTGATGACATCCCCAAGTACACATACACGACAGCCTGTCCCTGCTGTGAAACAATACACAATGATGCTGATGACTTATTTCAGATATAAACTGTAACACATGTTTTAAGGCAAGTCTCATAACAAAGGGAAGAAAGTTCTGTACCGGTGAGAGCTGCTGGAAACCGCAGCGTTGGCATTAGGGCTGCCTGGCTCCCGGGTCTTGCCTGGCTCATCAGTTTATGGGGAAGCGAGCTCGGTCCAGAACCAGAGACTCTGAGACTGCAAATCCAGGTTGTGTGCGGAAGCTGGCATGCAGGATCTAGGTCTGCCACAAGAACATCTCATGCCCTTCTTAGTCTTTGGATAACTCCCAATACAGTGTGGCTCAGTTAGCTTATACCATGTTAAATGATTGAGTGGGAATTGCCTGCAGATAACAGAGGACAGCTTGGTTGGTTTCAAGAGTCAGAACTCCTGGGATCTATTCCTCCCTCTTCCAGAACTTCCCTGTGGGATGCAGTTAACAGTATTTCTGTAGTTAACCTCCCTGAGAAGGTGGGATGCAATCCTGCCAGAAGCAATGCCTGCCGTAGCGCAGGTATCACCGAACGCATTGATGAACTTTGGGCAGCCAGTGCAGCCATTCTCCAAGTCTGTGCCAAGGTTCTGTACGTGACTTAAGAGATGTGAAAAGGCACCCGGAGGTTGACCAATGCAGGCAGACAGGCAGCCAGGCTCCTACCATCAACATTTCCCAAGTGCTTTGAATTCCCTGGATAGAAGCCGTTTCAAAGTAGTAATAGTGCTAGCAGCTATCCTAACATTGTGCACTTGACCGTAGAAGTTTACAAATTGTAACTGAAGAAAAGAGAAGTTGGTGCTGCCCTAAAGTTCCCGTGCAATAGACAGACTTTGTTCAGCTGGTCTTTAAAGTGCCAGCGCGATGCTGAGGTCTGCCAGGCTTCCTTTGGGAAGGGCCTGCAGGTTTTGATTAGAGCGCGGAGTACTCGGGAAATACGTTGCAGAGTTATTAGAAGGGAGTTACTTTGAGTGTCAGCTCGTGAGCGTAAAGCCGAGTGACAGACTAAAAGCATTCAAAGCAGCTCATTCTTAATTCCATCTGCCAGTAACAGCTTCTTCATTACAAGGAAAAGGAGGGAAGGAAATACAAAGGAAGCCTCATATAATATACCTATGCATTTGCGAGCTTGTTTCCTGCCATATATAATTTCAGTTATTGGTTTCCATTTATAATCCAGTAATTCCCTTAGTGAATGTAATTCCTGTTTTGTTCAATAGGAGCAGTAGGAATTCTGACAGAAGACTTAATCTTATATGTTTTGTCCTAATTTTAAAAGGGCATTTGGAAGCCTGATTCTTGTAATGGACGTTGCACCGATGTTTTCAAGTAGCTGCACGTGACTGAAGCAGGCAGGCTTTGGTAAGCGTGTGCAAGAGGGATGGCACTCGCAGGCAGCACTCTGGGAAGGGAGGGTAAGACAGGCATTTATTTGGCGTTTATTTTGTTGTCTGTTTTGGCAATCCCCGAACTTGTCTGAAATTCTCTGATCCTGCCAATTGCATTTAATGGCCAGTACTTCTGACTGACAAAAGGTCATAACAATTGCAATTCTTTCTTTTACTTCTTCATTACTTTTGCCACTGTAGAAGTTCAAACTTTGAATGAGTTCTGACTGTACTTTTGTATTCCTTGGAATTCATGGAAAACGTTGCATGATTTTAACCCAGACTTAAATTTGACGTGCTTCTGACCCAGCTCAGGTAGATTCCGGTATTCAGGTATGGGGATTTTATCACAACCTGAGCTTGCAGCTCAAGACAGAGACTCTACACGTGTTGCTCAAATGAGATCACAGCCATCAATACCCCAGTTTGTACACTGACTGCTTCAGTACTGCTCATATTTAATGTACACCAGAAAGAGAGACCGCAAAACAATTTCCTCCGTGTCAGTCATAACTCCCAGGACCCTCCATGGTCCAAAACCACCTTTTTGACCTATTTGCTCAAAAGAGCAGGTGCACTCTGCAACCACAGCAGTTTATAACTGAAATTCCAGTTCATGGCAAGGATGGGAGTATTTCTTTCTATCTCAGTGATGATTTTCCCCCTAGCAAGGGATGGCTAACGATCTAAACTAAAACATCAATTTAATTGTTTCTCTATTTCATAAAGAGTTGTTTCTAATTTTTAACATTTCAAGTAGTCTTATGTCATACCTGAAGCATAAGTTTCAGAAGTTTGGAGTGTCACAGGTTTCTTGGTTCACACAGTTTTCATTTTCTGTATGTGACCCATGCGTGTTTCAGAATAAAGACAGTAGTTGTGGTGCATACTGATGCTGGGACTGGGAGGAAAACTTGAAAGTGCTGCCTCTTGGGCAAACTGGACAGAACAAATCTGATTTACAGACTTGGGTTGGATTTCCGAAAGCACTAAAGTAGTTTAAGACCACAAGCACCATTGGCTTGAAAGTCAATAAGATGTTTTTGAGAATCCAGCCCACAGTCGGTTACTTCATAACATGTAAATTCTTCTGCAGCGAAGGCAAGGAACGGCGGCAGTTCCTGCCTGCCCGCACCAGACGACACCCCAGCCTGCAGCGGGGGCTTCTCGCACAGAGCCATTGGAGTCCTGCCTTTAGCAGTCCGCGGGGACCAAGGAAATCCATCAGGTTTAAAATCTTAAAATAAAAACTTCATATCTAGGCCACAAAAGTTTCAGCGTGGGCATGGAGATCTGGGGGGAAATCTACATTGTGTATTTATAGGCAGGAGCCATATCGCTTCTTTGCCTTTGGACATTTATGTGCTTGCTGTACTACTCCCAAAGATCTAAGTTACCAACACAACTCTGAGTTGTGGATTTTTAGTTTTTGTTATTGGTGAGGACTCATTTTGTCTTTCTTTAGGCAGCCAATCTAGGTATTTTCATTAGGAAACTAGGCTTTTGTGTATTGAAGGAGGAGAGAGGGGCAGATTAGAAGATGCGAATACCTTCCTTTGGATTCACAGCAAAAGAAAGCACAGCAAAAAACTGTGCGGTCATGGGCCAGCTTTTATTAGTGGAATTACATAGCTCCATTATTTTTTTTTTTTCCAAGTAGAGGCTTAGAGTCAGGTCTAACAAAACCATATTTCTGGGCGATGAGCGCATGAGAAGGCACACTACCCCTTCAATCTGTTGCAGCAAAGATGAGATTTATAGTTACATGATGATGTTATGGTTTGTACTCATTTTAACGTTATACCAATGCGGAGACAAAAGAGATTTACTATTCCTGGATGCTTAAATTTTTATTGTATTTAATTTTTATTGGAACTGTGACTGTAATAACTAGTGTGCTTTCTCTCCCTCTATCCCTTTTCCTTCCCTGCTATCACGCTTAAAAAATGAAGAAAGGTGTCACAACAAGAGAAGTGCATCTGTGTTGCCGTGCTTTGACAGCTTCTCCATTTCTGCCCCTGAATTCTTATACAGACACTGTAAACACAGACATTTCAGTTTGCATTTTTCTCTCTTTCATAATATTATTTATTTATAACAGAAAATAAAAATTAATGTATCGGGTCTCTCTAGCATACTTCCAGGCTACCTGCTGGAATTTCAACTGAAGCAGGAGGAAGCCCGCTGAGGAAGGCATTTTCCTCCAAACACATTTCAGCCTTTACAGAAGGGGCTAAAATTAAGGTTGGAAACGTGCCTCTTCATTCGCTCTTTCCTAATGGGAAACCTGATTTTGCTCCCAGTCTAACAAACCCGTCTCATCTTTGTAATCCTACCAACTCTCATTTTTCTTTTTCTAGTCCTGTAGTATTTTCTGCTCTTAGCTGCAGTGATTGTCCGGAGGAGGTAATGAGTTCTGTGGGAGCGGGAGGCCGGTCGCACACGCAGTGCTGATGACTCTCGCGGCTGTTGCAGAGGCGCAAGGAGGGCTGTGGATGTGGAGGGGGCTGGGGCAATGCCTGCTCTCCTCTCGGAGGGCTCTTCTGAGCCTCGCACAGATGAGTAAATGCATTCGCTGGCGCTGGGAAGTTTAATAGACCTACGAAGGTGGATGCTCTGTTCTGTGGCTCAGTGACCAAATGCGGCAAATGCATATGTGTGTGTACCTACCTACACTCAATAGATGCGTGTATGGCCTCTAGCAATAATATTCAGTGCTGCTGGAAGCACAAGGAGAACTCAAATGTAAATGGTCAGTGACATTCCGTATTGGCCCCTGTAAATCTGTCCGCTTGGGGAAAATAGTTTGGAGCTGAGGACATATGTGGCTGATTTTGATTCGGTGCCTGTTTGTGCCTTAATACGTCAGAGAGTTTGTTCAGGAGCAGTTAGTTCATCCTTGTGAAAACATTAGCCTTCTGTTGCTGCCAAGGTCATTGTCGGCTTCAGTTATCCAGTGCCCTGGGACGCATTTCCAAACCAGTGAAGTCCTTGGAAGGTTTACTTCAGTGTCTGTCCTTGTCTCCAATATAGACATATAATAAATACCTGTTACTATTCTTAACACAAAGCAGATGTATTCTTCTGGGCAGTCCTTCAGCAACGTACAAAGTGCTAACACCATTATACTGAAGTCAGAGCAAAGACGTTACTTGTCTTTCTTTTTTTCCTGAGTGCGTTGCATTTTTTTGTGGTCTCTTACCACAAAACGGGTAGTTGCTAGAATAATGTCACTGGGAAAGCATGAGCGTTTGTGTCCCCAGGTGCTTGGTCTGTGTAAGAGGGTGTTACACCTCCCTCCAGACCCCACCTCAGAGGGCTGAGTCCTGCTCTTCTCCAGGTGCCCAGGGCTCAGCCTCTCGGAAAGGACCGGTTGTCATCGCATTGCCGGAGCTGGGTTCAGTCCTCACCGCCAGTGGAGATGATGTGAGCAAATTTGGCAGGTGGCACGGGACTGTCTCGGGAGAGCATGCTGCGCATCTGCACCACAGCTGCCCTCCCTGCAGCACAGCTGCTGCTGGCAAGCGCGCGGCGGGGCAATGTTAATGCATTAACGTTGCTGATGACGGAAAAGGCTGCATGTCTCCAGCCTTGGCCGTTCAAATTCTTTGCCGTTCAACCCAAGCCCAGGCCAGCCTCCTAGAGCCGTAATTGAGCCTTAATTAGAAAGCATAAAATTAGTATGTGAGAATTCTCTTAATTGGGACACCACAGTGGACCCATTATCTCCCTTAAAGGCTAAGTAATTTATTCTGTCGAGTTCTGAATGTAGCACATTTGCATGTGGTAGGAAGAATTCATGGGCAGTTGATAAGTCTAAGAAGGCAAAATACAGTATCAATTAAAGTGAATTCATAAAATATTCACTGCATTTCATTTTTTGTTTTGTATTTTTTAGTCTTTTTAGGGTAGCTTGTTTGATAAAAGACAAGAGATGAACATTTCATGCCTGATCAACACCTGGTAAAACACCACTTTACTTCTCAATACTGACCAAATGTCACCAGTAAGCAGAATATTTGATAATGCTGTCATGCTCAAGCAGCAGCTATTGTCAGTTAGTATCATGAAACAGAATTGCTTTCCTTGAGGAAAACCCAATTAAGAGAATTCTGAAGAGCAGCGAGCAGTCTGCTGTGCTCCTAACACTATTGATCATGCAAGAGATTCCTTTGATGACTGTTCAAGGCCCTAAATCAGGCCAAAGACTTCTATGAGGATAGCTTCATTTTTCATGTATGGGAACACATATGAACAATGAAATAATGATTTTTTCTTTATTTTGGATTTGTTGAAACCTCATAATTGCCATCCAGACTTTGGGTTCCTATTCTACATATGAAGGCCTATAATGCAAGCTAAAATATGAAGGATTAACGTTCAGATATCTGTCAATAATATGACAGTAAAGAAATAGAAGTGTACAAGTGAGTGCCATGGTGTTTCATACGGTAATTGAATATGGAAATTATTTACACTTTCATGTGAATTTTGACACATGGCTTGGCATGCTTAAAGGTTTGAAATCGGAGATGATAATCTGTGCCATAGTTCTGAGTAACAGAAAGAATCAGTTGCACACAACCTTTCAACAGCCTATTTCCTGACCTTCACTGTGGAAAATCCCAGAGTTTTCTACCTTCTAAAACGCTTTTTTTTTTTTTTTTAATTTCAAATGTGGTTTGATAGGAGAATGGAAGAGTTGATTATGAGTGGAAAATTGACCTTTTGTTCTGAATTTAAAACACATTTCTATCTTCTGCAAAATTCTCAGTTTTCTTATTACCAAAATCAACATTATCTGTCAACAATACAAAGGGCGAATGTGATTAACCACCCACTCACTTGGAACAAGTGGTATCTTGATTCATTTAATTTAGAACATCTAAAGCTGTCAGCGACTCACCATCTGCTAAGGGTACCTGCCGTAGTCTGAAATGCCCTCGTAGCGACAAGCGGGCTCGGTTACATGAGAGATACCAGGTTTCCTCATCTGTGTTTTGAGAATGTGTTTGTGGAGTTTTCACTTGGATAAAAACAGAGCAACATAAATTTCTTCGGAAGATGTAAATGAATTGCTCCCCAAATCAGATCTGTAGTGCCTCTGATGTAATTTGTGTCAGTGCTATAGTAACATGAGATCACATGGCATCAAAAATTGACTGCCTGTGCCCAAAAGGAGATCTTTTCATTATGCAAATATTTCTGAAAGACGTGTATCCCAGCTGCTTTTTTGTTGTTTCTCAAAGTATTTCTGAATGGGCACCCATTTAAAATAATGCTAGAAGACGGCAGTCTAATATTTTAATTTTTACTTCACCTTTTGGGTGCTAGTAAGCTTTGCTAACAAAGCACAGTCATTCCAACTGGGATGCAGTGCTGATAGAGCAGAAGATGCTTGAGCTGCTCCCCTTCCCTGGCCTCTGGAGCGGCTGGTTTGGGTGGCGGGTGGGCACGGTTTATGGCATAGGAAGATGCTGAAGTTTGTTTTCTCAGCTGCATCTTTTATGCAGATAAATGCAGAATATCAGTTCCCGATTTTATCAGCCTGGCACCTTTCATGACCATTGTCCTGAAAGCTTTTGAGCTTGCTGCAGTCTAATATCTATCCTAATTTGCATTCTACTTGAAATTAAAAGCAATCCTTTCATAAAAGCAGTCTGAATTGGTAAAATCAGTGTTAGAAATACATCAACAAATTGTTGCATGCTCTTTGTAATGAACTGGGGAGGAACAGTAAAAATACATTACTCTTAAATAGGAAATATAATGCCAGAGACTGTGTTAAAATCAAAGTAAAACATGAAACATAACCAGTAAAATGATATAACGCTGGCTAATGAATTCTATCCCATCTATAACTTGGCACCAAACGGTGCAGATGTACAAAACCTGGCATTAAGACCCAAAAAAGCTAACAGAAGTCTTTCCTGTGACTTCAATATGCTTTGCAGTAGAAGCCGAATTTTTCTGGGTGTCAAGTATACAGCCACTTATTTTATTTTCTTTTTTAAAATACTCGGGAGTTTCTCATCTTGCAGTGTTACCAGTCTTGGCAGGTTTAAAATTCTTCTTTGTAAACATAACTAGTGCAGATTCAAGCATTTTTCAGAGTAATTTTCACAACTTGGCCTGTGTATGACCATGTAGTGTCTTGGGAAGGAAGGGAAAACATTGTGGAAGTCCTACAGAAGGTATACGTGCTGTGCTTTTCAAATTCAGCTCAGCATTTTGGGAGCGTAGTGGAAAAGACTCACATCTACGGCCCTTTAACCCCACTCCCCCCAATTCCTTTTTAGAAGCGTGTTGTGTGCCTTTAGATTAACCACAGGTAAATTGGCTTTGTCAGTATGGAAAATGCTGTTTTGTTTGTTTTCGCCTCTACCTTTGATTTCATGTCCAGGGCCGGGGGCTATACTCATGGGCTGATTCTCCCACTTCTCCGAGTTGTGCGGCCGTAAGGAGAGCAGAGATGGCGTTTGTGCCTGGTGCAGGAGGGCCAGGATTTGGGTACGGTTCAGAGGGATCTTGTGTTTAGGACAGTAAAAACTTTTGCACTGTTACTCTAGCTTCCAAAATCCTTCCCAAAGGCTGCCTGTTTTCATCTTTCATCTTCCCGTCACTGTGAAGTGTCTGTGGGCAGAGAGCGGCTGTTTGGAGTGCCCCGGGCGAGAATCATGGCGATGCCCGTGCTGGGGTTTTGCATAATGCCCTGGAAATATTTCACTTATTCATTAACAAAATTGGTCAATTGATCATACAAATGGGGTTTTGTTTTCAGGTGAACCCAGTGGCTGTATGGTCTGTGACTCTTAGTTTATACTTTACCATCTTGGTTCTAGCTGGGGCTTGGCTTGCAGTGACCCTGGAGCAAAGCGGGGCTGCTGATGGCTGACAGTTTTCTGTCTGGGGTGTATGCAGTTGTGCCCGTTCGGGTGTTCGCTCAGCAGGACTGAGGGGAGCTTCTCCAGGAGCATCACCCGGCTGCGCCCCGCACTCCCCCCGCGGTACCCAGTGCTATTCACTCAGCTCCCACCGCTTGGCTTCTCCTACCATAACAAAGCATAGGGCTGGACAGTCTGCTACAAAAGATTTCTTTGAGTGCTGTTTGTTTGCTTGAAAAGAAAAAGAAAACCCCAACCAAAAAAACCCCTCAAAACTCATAATGTTGATAACAGGTTATAAAATTATTCCTGAAATAGAAACATTTGTCCTTATCCTATTAGTAAAAATGTCTGGCTAGGAGATTTGGAATCAGTCAAATGATTCATATTATGGGTAAATTCCTGCCAGTGTAGGGAAGAAAGTAATTTCCATTTCTTTTTAGAGCAGAGTGAGCCAATTTGCTGTGAGGTTGATCTGCAGGCTAAATTGCGGGGAGTCACGCTGCAGACTTTGTTTTGCTAGAGATGTGTGTGTGGGGAGAGAGTTAAAATGCTTAGCCAAATGCTTAAATTCCTCCTTCCCTCATACCCTCAGCGCTGCATCTGACACCTTCTTATTTAATCAGGTCTCAGTGTCTCTCCTGCACCTTTTTTTATTGCTTATCAAGTCATTAGGAAAGGTTTAATCACCGTCTGATTATAGCTCACCTCTCCAAGGTCTTTACAGATCGGATACCCTCAGATGTTTGTGTATGCATGCTGTTGCAGTTTGGGTACTGGGCAGTGGTGCTGTTTGGAGGCTTTGCGGTGGAGTATAAGACCTTTGCCGTCAAATCAAGCTATTTAATGCTAAAAGCTAGCTTTGCCTTTTATCACTTTCTTTGCAAACCCCTGTTTTCATTTCTGAAAGTGGCCTGCATGCCAGGCCTCTACTGGAGCGTCTGAATTTTTCGCTCCAGGAGCAGTGGGGTACTGGGCTTTACTAAATGAACGCGCTATAGATCCCCCCCCTTTTTGCAGGTACCTTCACAGCACTCTTTCTTCTGGCTCCTGCTGGCTGAAATTGCTCTCTTTCCATAACTAGTGCCTTTCAGAGAGTGTTTTCATTTCAGTTGGATGTGTTTGCTGACCGCGTCGATTTTTGTTTAAAATGGCCCATATGTGCTGTGTGCAAGGCAACCACTCTGCTTATAGGCCTTAAGCTGAAGTGACAATGTCAAGGTTAGTAAGGCTCAATATCTGACCCTCCTGAAAAAATAATAATAACAAAAAAAAATTGGAAACCTCATAGAATTCCATTCAGTTATTTTTTTCTCCTTTGAATAAATTAAACTGCACACCCTTTTTGGGGAGAGAGAAAAAGAGTAGGGTAGTCGAAAGAAGGGAAATACTCATCAAGGGCACAGAATTCATTACAAAAAAGTCACCAAAATATATGCAAGATGAGAGCAGGATAACATGGCAATACACAACTGAGGAAAAATCACTGGTTTTAAAACAGTTTTAAAAAAAATATAAAGCTATATGTACATTAAGGTGTTTTTATGCTCTTACAGCTGCACAAAGCTTTAATAGCAAAACCCAATTTTGTACAAAACTGTCCTGGTTATAGCTTTTTATAGTATTCCCAAACTTGGTTGGCTGAAATGTAAAGTCTCTGTGGGCCAGGTCATGGTAGAGAAGCTAGACGTTTTGGAGGTGGCTGAAACAAGCCTGTTGGCACCAGCTGCTTTTGGGGCAGGAGAGGAGAGGACCCGACTAATACCAAAACCTCTCACCGAATCCTTGGGAGTAAACCAGAAATCTGTTGAATCGGTAATAAACAAAATTGCAGCTCTGCCGCTGGATTCTCCCTTTCTGTATGCTAATGAACGATGCTCATGTGCAATATGTCAGCTGCTCTTATCTTCTAATGTTATTTCCCTGAAAGAAATGGCAATCTGCTACTGTGAAAATGCTTGCCCGGTTGCTGAGATAACAAAAGCACGCCTCACCAAAAAAGTAAGTTAAACCCTCTCATCGATTACATGTAAACTTCAGACAAAGGAGAGAGTGACGGTTTCAGAAATGGCTTTGATCCCCCGTAACCACTTCTTTATATGTCTAAATCATTACTGTGCAGTCTGAACTGAGATCTAATTTATTTGTATTTCATTTATTTATTTTATCAGTATTTCAGTGAATCCAGGAATGCTTCTTTTATTTCAGTGTGCTAGCAAGTTCCCGTACTGCTGATGATAAATACTAAAGAAACTAATTAAAAAAAGATAACTGTTAAAAGTATTGTCCTTTATTTGAACAGATACCTATATTTTGTGCTTTGTTGATTGGAAGAAATAACCTTTTTTGAATGTTATAAGCATAGACTTGTAAGCACCAGGCTCTAATGCATATATCCTTCTTACGAACACCTGAAATAGATTTCTTCAATTCTTGTGGTTTTGCTGCCATTTCATTTATTGCGTAGGAATCAATAGTCTTTCAAGTATAACTTGGTAATATAAAATGAATAACACAAGGTACATATTTTGCATAGTAAACAGGAGCCAGAAATGTTCTCTGTGCCTCTGTTCCAAAATTGTGTACTACTTATAATTCAGTACATGAACCTTTTGATTCAGTTTCAATAAATTGCTGATGAGCCCCTTGAAAGCCAGTCCAATTTAATATTAGATGACAAGAACTTTCATAAAAATTAACTCCATTATCATTCCTCATCAGTGAAGGCATGTCAGATGTAAAGAATTCTACAATTGTTCTGTAGGAATACTTTACATTTGTTTTTTAATTAAGACATTTTAAAAATCAGTTCCTTTTGGAAGTTCACTGGTGACAGTTACTGAAAAGTTATTTTGGCCAGTTTTCTTAGATTTCCTCCATTAGTGGAGGAATTTACTGAACTATGAAGACCCTTAACTGCGTTCAGGGATTTGCAATTTAACTAATCTCTGTTTTTATCTGGGACATTTCAGACTCAGAACAAGCTCATTGATGATCTGGATTTTGTTAGTGATGGAGTTTTACCGTGGGCACTTAGATGGAAGAAGATCGTCATAGTCATTTATTCTTTCCTGTCTTCCACCAAGGTGCACCAGTGCTCCCAGTGGAGGAACTCCCAATGTTGTCGTGTTTTTAAATGCCATGAATGATTAACTTCCCATAACAGCTACATTTAAAGACTCCTCTCTGTCAATAAATAGGTTTTGTATTTTCATAGTAGACTGAAACAAATATAGATGCTTAATTTTGGAAATGTGGATGCCTTTGGAAGTGTGAGCTTTATTCTTGGGAGATAAATTTTCCTTGATGGCTATTAGTTGCCTTTTTGCAACTCCTCTCCATCCTTTTCTGTTGCTAGTTGCCATGTCATATCGCTATGATAACTGAATGTTAAAAACCAACCCACCGCAAAACTTTTTTCTTGAGTAACATGTAAGTAAAATTTCTCTCTTCTCTAAATTGTTTTATTTCTCTTTCCCATCTTCTCTGGCTGGTGTCAGGGACCTGCTTTGTCAGAGGCTCCACGCTGAGGTGCCGTTAGAAGGAATGAAGCCTGCCGGGAGTGGGCGATGGGAGGCAACGCATGAGTGTGAGAGAACGGAGCCTCTCAGCCCCACCTAATAATAATATGGCTGTGGTACCATCAAGCTTCACTCTCCAGAAAAGTGAAAATCCGTTGTTGTTTTGGACAAGTTTAAAAACTCAATTCTTTTTATGAAATCTTCTTTTTATTCCCCCTGAAAAATGTCAGTGCTTCCGTCAGTCAAAAATGCAGCCCAACAGATCTTTCAGTCTCTGCTGTCTCTGGTCTTCCAAGTTAGTCACTGCTACCTCTCCTTGAATAATCAACTTACTACTAATAAGCACATCCCTTCAAATACAAATTTGTATATGCACAATTTTCATCTCTATCATTATAAAAAGAAATCTTGCAGTTTTCAGGGCTGTCTACTCCATTTCGTCTCCTTTTATTTCTAGCCACTCCTGGTCCAGCCTTTACTGACATTTATAACATCCTTTTACTTTTGCATTGAGTACTTTTGCAGTTGACCCAACAGAGATAAGTATCACCCTATGGGGATCCAAGCAGATATGAATTTTCATGACCCCTTTCATATGTATAAGATTGACAGGGGTTGCCTTTCCAAAGAGAAACTGTGATTCAATTCCTAAAAAAAAGCACCCGCTCTTTAAACTGATTTAAATCAAAGAATGAGTCAATCAGAAAGGAATGAAATTAGTGGACCTTGCTCTTCTGTGCTGGAATTAACTCTTTCCTTTCTGACTGAGTAGAAGAAGATGGGAAGTCAGGATGCGCCAGCATAATGCTCACTGCCTCTTTACTGACAGACAAAGTGCTTGTAAGGATTTAATGGAATATCTTAATGCATCATGTTTTGTCAAACTAAATTACATGTCATACTCTTGAACGGATTTTTAACTGTAATACCTTAGAAGGGAAGTCAAGTTATTGATAAATAGAAAGGACATACTGTGCTTAAAATTAAAAAAATAAAGATAAAAGTGATGTATAGAAAGCTGAATACACACACTTAAGTGAATTTAGGGGGTACTCTTTTTTTTTTTTTTTTTTTTTTTTTTTTTACTTTCTTCAGGAAAAAGACAGCAATCTATACTGTAATCTCAAAAGATAGGTACAGACAGGACACAGCTTTTGTCTTTTTACAGAAATAGACTATCATTAATACCATCCATGCCAAAATTCATCATCATCAGCTGTCCAGCCAGGTAGAAGCAGCAGCAGTCATTCTTTCCAAGAACGGCTCCTACAGTTAGGGGACACATAAGACATTCCCTTGTTCCTTTTATACTAGTTGCAAATAATTTTTTTTTTTCTTTTTGTAATTATGACAGGCCTTGAGCTGACTGTTGTTTATTTGTAGGTACTCTTATGAGGAAAATGAAGGACCTCCTACTTGTGCTTGATATGGTCTTCATTCTTCCGTTTTATTTCCAGGAGAGCTTGACCATGCTCTTGAACAGTGGCAAATTCTGTTGTAAAGGCTGTGTTTCGAAGTCCTCTGTTTAGTATACTCGGGCATCATGTTGCATCATCTGACAAGCTACTGGGGGAATGTAAGGAACAGAAATCCTGGGGGTATGCTTGGGTCTTCGATTACTAATAGGCATTACTAAAGTAGGTATTTCCAGTTGGTAGGTATTTCTAGAACAGTTTGCACAGTGTCGAACGCTCACTCTCGGTAAAGTGAACACACTTTGCCTGAAAGTAAAGTTTTTCCCTCTCTTGGACTGGGTTCCGTCACACTATGAAGAATAAGAAGCAGGTAATCTGTGGAGCCCAGCAGACTTTCCTGTCTGCTTGCTGTAGTCAGCGATGATAGGGAAATGTGAGCGTGGGTGAACGAATGACTGTGTACTAGACCTATTTGAAAAGAAAATAGAGAACAATAGGAAATACTCCTTGTATTTGCATATTTGTTTCATTTTAAGAGCCAATTGTAACTGAAGTACATTTGAAACAAATGGAGTCAAAATAGGATTAATACGGTTCTAAGTAATGTATTGCTCTAACATATACCTGTTTAAGCTACTGGACGTTTCTTGGGAAAAAGGCAAGTAATGCAGGAAGGAGCCTCAGGAGGAAGACTTTCAGTGGGACATACATGTGTACCTCACCTACTGCTGTGGCATGTCTTTCATGCTCAGCAATCCCACAGAGTTCAGTGGAGTTTGGGGAACTCCATTATGAAGATAAAATCAGGGAATGAAAAGATTGATCAAAGTCTATGTTGAAGCCTAGGAGATGTGAATTGCTGCAGGAAAATTTGGGCTAGTTACTTGAGTTCAGATGTACTGGATTCCACAGTGACTCAAAAATAATACTCAAAAGCTAAATCTGAAATCCCAACGTGCTGAACCTTTAGCAACATCCATGGACTTAACTGGAGCATTCAAAAATGAGTAGCTTGGTAGATCAGTTCAATTTTAAAGCAACATAAATAAGGATTAAGGTACAAAACCTTCCTGTCTCTAAGCTGGGATTCTCAAGCGGCTTTATGAAACTCAGAATATGCATAGGAACTCTCTTTTATCATAAGCATATTTCCCTTAGGGCGTGTTTTCTGTAGGATCTCTAGAAACAGTTCTATTTTTAGGTGTGTTATTTAAAATGTTATACTGATGGCACATCTAAGCATTGCTATAAACCTCTCAAAATGCTTTAATAAGAATGATTTTAAAGCATTTTTCTGGCATAGTTGCAGCTAGAAATAACTGAAATAAGAAGCCATTAAGAAGCTAGTCACACTTCTTTAAAATTGATACTAAGCTGTTCATAACACATTCCGAACAAAATAACATTTTTTATTTGTTCATTAGAGAATGTGCCTTAAGGAGAATGGATTTTATTGCAGTAAACTAAAATAGTTATGCACAGAATAAACACATGACAAAACAAGGAGGTAGAGGAAGAATCTTAAAGACCTATATACCATAGAGTGTGAACCGCAGTTGAAATAACATGACTGGCTTAGCTGTTGGCCACATGAAAATCTGAGTAGGAACCTGTACTTACAAATGTCTTGGTGATGTGTGGGACTCTGACAGAAATGGAAGTACTGGATTACAAGAAAATGAATATTTGACATGCATTTCCTAGTTATCGTCTATAGTTGTCTTTCAGTTCTTTCCTCCCTGATGCCTGTTATCAGTAGTAATGCAGACATGACTGCTCGGCACTGACACGCTGCTCTACACGAGGTGCGTGTCTATTAAGACTGGATATACAAAACAAGACAAGCAGCGGCTCTCTCTGCCTGTCTTGGTGTCATTGCAGGAATGATGTGACACCATTGTGCACCGCAAGTGCTGGGAATTTAAAACTGAAATTCAGATATATCAAGGTGCTTTACTGAATTCGGATGGCGGGTGCTGCTGCCTGAACAGATCCTGCGATGGCCGGTAATATGTGTTTGTTCATGTGCTCTTCTCTTCCCCTTGCCTGGTTAGCCGCTTGCATTGCCCTTCTCTCCAGCCTCGGGCCCTGCATTTCTGCCAGCCATGCCTTTGGGGAAGTCGGTGATTGCTCAGCCCAACCCACACGTAGCCCATACATCTCTCCCCATCCTCAGCCCTTAGCAATGTTTAGTAATAGTGACTGACTGTTTACTTTTGCATGGACATAGGATTATAACACACAGGCTTTAGGAACGCCCCCAAAATCATTTTATATCCTAGCCAGCACAGGAATGTAAGACTACGCTGGCCAAATTAGCGGCGTGTGTTGCAGAAGGGTGCTAGTAGGAGGTAGGGCTTTACCACAGGAGTGCACCCCGCGACAAGTCTGGGCACCGGAACGGTGGTGAGTGATCCTGAAGGTGTTCTCAGAAAGTGAACTGCACAGTGCACGCTATCCACAGCACAGAGAAGTTTTGGTGTTAGCGCATCCTCCCGAGTGGTACAACGTACTGCATGAGGTGCTGTTTGCTCTGCCAGAGAATCCTAATTACTCCCCTGTTCCTTGCCATGCCATGGAGTGACCAGGTGTAAAGCCCCCAACTGTGCTGGCTTTTGCTTGTTTCCCCAGGCTCTGAAGGACTCTTACATTTCGATCTCATTACAGGCATCCACCAAAAGCTAGTAAATCCTTCAAAAGTCTATAAAGTGGAAAGTTGTATTTTATTTGTGCCAATTGCAAAGTGGTAGAGCTTTCCTTCATTTCCCTTCCCAGGCTCAGAGGTTACACCTCACTTTGACAAAGCATTTACTGCAGTATTTGGTTTCCTTTCAAACGCAGCATCAGTTTAGACCCAGAGCAGGTACTGACAGCCACTCATACCACGCTGCATCATGTGGGACATGGTGCAGCAACCGTCCTGCTGTTTCTCTGCTCTAATAAATGAGGAACCGGTGGGTAAATTAGAGCTTGTGGTGCATGATCACGGACATTGTAAGTGGCTGCACCGCAGTTGTCTTAGCAACAGCCACATCCCACAAGCTAAAGAACAGCTTCTTAACTCACAAGCGGATAAAGAGACATTGATGCTTTGTCTCCACATGTAAAAATACATGCACGTTTTATTAAGTGTTCCCCTCACCATTAGAAATAATTTATGGGGAAAACCTGTGATAAATATACATTTTTCTCTTACGTGACCAGCTTGCATTCTTGCATGCACCATGAGCCACTGTAACCAGGAGGACATGAGTGCAGTAAACCTGCAAAAAGCAAAATGCACTTACGTTATTCTGTCTGACCAGGGATGGATTCCGTGTATATGAAAAAAAATCTTGCCAGAAACTCGATGAATTGCCACAGAGGGGGCTTGTCAGGATTGGCCTCATCCATGGAGGGCTGGTACAGAGGGGGAGACTCCCCTAACTCTGCTGGCTTTGTATCAGAGCTGTGTGTATAAAATGAGCTTCTAGAATCCATTCCCTGTGAGTGAAACCCATTGAAAGGAAATAATTGATACTGGTACCAAAACTTGAATTACTCAATTGCTTTTCTAAGGGATGTTTTTAAATACGTTGATTGTGTGAGGCTAGCAGTATGAATTGGGCTTGGGGGCTGTGTAACTGTGCCTGATACAGCTTTGTGATACAGCGATGTCTGTTTGCTGTGCTTTTATCCTGTGCTGAAAGGACAGTGATTACTCTATCATGATTGGATAATTTTCAAAGATTTTACTGGGGATTATTAGTTTTACTGCTCTAATAAACATATAATTAAACAATGCCTCTGTATTATTGGATCCTAGTCTGCTTTGTACACAACGGATTTACAGCGTGTCAGTAAATATTGAAACTGTGATGCGGTAATTAAGATTTACATAAACCTTCTCTGGGAGGAGGATGAGAGATTTTTGCTGTGAGACTGAGCTGAAGTGTCGCAGTGGTAGGAAAATGTCTGAATGTGAGGAGGAAACACGGGCTAGTTCATACCTTTCTCCCCCAAGTTATCTAGTTTTGTTCAAGATTTCCATTTTATATATAGCACGGTCTGCACTTTGAGGGAACAGCAGTCCTCCTCAAAGTCTAGGACAGCACTCCCTGACATAAGCCAAGGCAAACGAACATCTAATCTGCAATCTGAGAGATAACCTTGAAGCAGGAGAAGGTATTTGGGAGCTCCCTTGCTCTGCTGTTAGGGCTCTGTTCAGTTTGGCATGCCCTGGATTGCCAAATGCGTCCCACCAAAGGACTTGAGCTGAGATGTTCAGAGCTGGCATTTGATTAAAAGCACAGCAAACTTCACTAGAAGTGGTAAAACTTTTTCAGGAGGGGAAAAAAAAATCCTAAAAGATACTATCTTATCAATCAAACAAATTGCAGTTCAGATACCATATTTTATGAAAGTTTTGTGAAACTTGCTCATAAAAAACGCAGCTCTTGACAGAGCTAATATGCTTAGGTTAGTTTGGTTTAAGTACAATCAGCCTTGGCCGGTGCACACCCCGTCAGCTTGCTTAGCTGGGGAGAACAACGCAGTGGTACACTGGGTATGTGCATGTTGCGGTTTCGTTTCGATTAGGTGATTATTTAACTTGATGTAACATGATGTAAGCTGTTCCTGAGAAAGATCAGAAAAATGGGTCCCAGGGATATAAAATGATGAAGACGACCTTTATCAGCGTATCATTTATCTTAAGTTGTAATGCCGTCCCCCGCTGAGGCTGCGTGGGGGAATGTCTGAACTCTGCTGAGCGTTGGAGGGAGTGGGATTCAACGGTGCGGCGTTGATTCCCGTGGTGGACAACCCTAACGAGGCTGAAGGGGCCTAAATAACGATGGGAGTAGGGCAGAAGGAAGCCGTTAGTTATGTGCTTCCAGGCAGAACGCTGACAGCAAGCAGCTGCACAGTATTTATACTCGCCAAACCGGACTGAGTACCCTGTGCAATATTTCCTGCTCCTGTCACTGCGTGCGTGGTGCCTGCAGTTGTTTGTTTTAAAATCTTGGTTTTATGTGGAGAAAAGAGTTATACAAGTGTACTGTGTGTGTCTATGTGTGTTTTCCTGCCTCTAGTAACCGTTGAACCTATCAGGCAGTATCAAGCAAAAAGAGTAGAAGGGGTCTCAGCAGTAATTACACTCTTACCAGCCCCACGGAAATGGGTGGCTCAGTAAAAACCCCTGCAAATGCCTGCACAAAGGGGAGGTGGCGCTGGGAGCCCTCACGCCAGCTACCGGGCACCAATTTGCAAAGCAGAAAGACGTAATAAAAGCCCCAACTCTTCGCAAAGCTTCAGCCTGAGCAGCTCAGTTCTTCAGTCAACCATGACACACAAATCTGGAGGATACCAGGGGTTCGTTAATCCTGGTGCTCACAAAACCGCTCTCCATACGACCGCTGTTAACTAGGACCAGTCGGAACAGGGACCACTACTTAGAGACTGTGACTGCAGCACCTACTCTGTGCTCAAGGAGATGATACTGCTTTGATTTAAATATTGCCTTTGGAATTTTTTTTGGTTTTGGTTTGTGTTTGGGTTTTGGTTTGTTTTTGTTTGTTTTTTTTTTTTTTTTTTAAAAAAACCAAAGAGATACACGCTAGGAACCTTTAATTTACCTTTGGAATCAGATAATATCCAGAAAAATACCATTCCCAATATGCCAGGTCTGAACTATGTTGTCTCAATGATCCCTTAGTGCGGCTCACATGAGTGAGATCCGTAACTGTTTGTCAGGCTTTCCAGAACCAGGAATCTAAGATTAGGTTTTGAAAGGATGGCTGCTAGTTATTGCATGCAGCGTAGTTATTTTCCTTTGGTTAATAGACAGGTATGCTCTTGTTTCTGAAGTACTACCTCTCGCTGATAGCCTGTTCATTATCAAACATCTGAAACAGAAATGAGTCTGGTGGGAGGAAAATGAAAGTTAGAGTAAATATTAAGGAAAATTAGACAGCACTTACAGTTATGTACTTTTGATTTCTGAATTGTGCTGTGGTAACATCTACCCAATGAACCAGCCTTTTTCCTAAGGTAATTTGCATTCTCCCTCAAACATTAGTATCAGCATTATAAGATAATTTAACTCTTATTTTTGTCAAATTGCAGTGCTTTAAAAATTATTTTATAGGTAGTGCTTTGCAAAGTCCAGAGAACAAATTATGTAATTATTACATTATGCTAAAAATGTGAGTTTTATACTAATTATACTATAGATTCAGTCCCTGAAATTTTGCCATAGTTCATTCTGTAATACTGCTCTCCTGGGAATTGAATCATTTGGCACCTGATTGCACTAATTACCGTTGAACTTTAGAACCTTTAATGCAGTGAAAATTCAAATATTTAACATGCACTGATATTTGCAGGATGAAAAGGTGGAATTTACACGGAAATATGATATCCAATTTCTTTCTGTAATAATGCCAATAACTTAGAGTTAACTCTTATTAATATTTATTACAGTAGTAAATGTAAGGAGTTGACATTATAATGTTATGATTATGATCAATAATATCTTGGCCCTAGGTGAGTTTTTCTGCTCTCGTTCATTCTTTGTGTAACTTGATATGGGAGGGAAGGAAGAAGCAATCAGCTAATGAACCAGTTTATAAATATCCAATACACATGCTGACCTGTTGAAAGAGTTGTGAAAGGGAGATTATTGTAATGTCTAAATACAGGCAACAGTTTCCATCCCTATCAACAGTACAGAGAGCTATCTTCTATTCCCTAATTCCTAACAAGAATGAAAGAAAATCTTCTGACACTTAATGGCATGCAAAACGATGAACTTCCTAATCAGTGTGGTGTTTTCATCCATTGTATTTATGTAGGAAATATATTAGATGTCTTTACACTAAATCATTTTGTATTCAGCTGCCATCTCCCCATTTACCTTTTGATGTATGCCTGGGAAGCGTTATTTTGCTTTATGAGCCTCATTTAGGAGAAAATTCTGTTAGAGGCCAAAGCAGGCACTTGCTCGCAGGAAAAGAACCAGAGAGGCATTTGGGTTCCTCGCTCAGAAATGCAGAGAATGACATTCCCAAGTATCTGATCTCTAACTGGTGGTTTAGGTAAACTTTTTCAGACCCACTTTAGTTATTCTTCCCAACATGTCACTGAAATTGCTTTTTTACTCGGCCTTCTGAGTGTCACTTAGTGTTCCAGATCCCTTAATTCTCAATGAAAACAGTCTAAATACTGTTGTCTCTCATGAGCACATCTTTGAATATTAATTCTCTCTCTAGCACACATAAATGCCATCTTCTGTGTATTTTGAGTTTTTTGTGAAGTCTCTAATATGTTACCAGGGATGATATCTATCTTGATAGATTTCTGGTTTAATCATCTGCATTAGCTATTTGCAGGAGGCTCGGCTGCTATGTTTTTTTCCAAACTTTACTTCTGTTTGTACTTGGCGTTGACCTTGTCTTATTAAATCACTGCAATGGTCCCAGATCTTATCTGTATATTGCATGAATAATTTTAGCGGGTCATCATTTTCTGACAAAGCAGCCTGTGTAATTTGTGAAGATTTGCTTGTCGCATAAACCTAAACTTGTCTGTTCCCAGAATTGCTGGCATCAGCACTACCTCTAGGTAAAACTATGAAAACTTTATTTTTTTCCTCGTAAAAAAATCATTTGGTATTTATACTAGCATCGTTGCTTCAAAGACATCTACCACTTTGAAGCTAATTCAGGTATTCAGCTAATTCAGCGTGAGTAATAGCTGATCCATTTTAATGATCCACGTCTTTCGGGTGACTGTTTCATTGAAAGATTTGCTGATCCTAAATCTGTGCGCCGCTCCTGTTCTGCCGTCTCTTTTACACTGGTTACTTGACTGCGGCTGGACCAGCCAAATGTGACCTGGATGTGCGGTGCCACGTGCTGTCTGCTGTCACTGTGACCTTGGTGGGGACAGCTAACTTTCCAGAACCTCAGTTCCCCACTACCGAATGAGGATAATGGCTCTTTGTCACCTCATGGAGGTGAAAGTGGCATCTTGGAGGTTGTGAGGGACTTGGGTGTTGTGCCACAGTGATGACGACCAGGTAGGAAGAGATCTTTTTCAGCAGGAATTAGAGAAAAATATTCTCTTGCATCCATACATGGGAAGATGTCCTGAATGTATCCCAGTTACTGATGCCTTCTGTCTCCCGAACAAGCAATGGTGGAATTAAAACTGGGCAGAAGGTGCCATCAGTCCTTACCTTGAGACCCCTGAGCCCGAGAGAAAACCTACTATAGCCCCTGTGCAGGAGAGGAACAGGGCTGGACAGCATTTCTGGTTCTGAGTACCTAAGTCACCTAAGTAAGACCTTCTACCGAAGAAAAGTCCTTTACCCGGGCATGTGCTCAGTAAGTATTTATTTATTGCAACATTCCAAATACATATAAGTAATTGCTAATGCAGCATAGATGCTGCTGACACAGTGCTGCTTCTGGAATAGATCTTCAAGAGAAAAGTCAACAGAAAACTGATGAGATTTAATGAGTGAGCTGTGCCAGACACATACTGTAAAACTGTTTGCCTACTGTGCCTGTATAGCTTTATCCTAATCACTTCTTCACCAAAAATATTCATAAATATGCTCTTCCCACATTACAAATAATAGTATGCATTCACGTAAAGACTAAGGAAATAAGGCATGAAAAGTCCTTCAGCTGCCAAGGACAGTTGTTTTGACTTTTAAGCAATTCCTTAAGAAATATTTGTGCTGCTTCACAATAAAAAAGCATTAGTTGAACAGCTAATCAAACAGGTATCCTGCGCCAGCCTCTGTGCTGGGGGATGCTGCAGAGGAGCCGGAGGCCATGGCCCCAAGGGAACCACAGGGCACTTGTCACCAGTGGTATCACCACCACTCTCTTACTGTTGCTTAACCTTGAATTTTTGCAAGACTTCTGTTTTTAGCACTGTTGGTAAGGAGAAAAATGCTAAATCTTAGGTATTTTTAAATGTATCTAAGCTTCAAATTTGTCCTTTAAGCATGCTAACTACATATTACTGACTTTCTGCCGTCTCCTGACAAACTGGAGGGTCTGCCTGCAGTTGCTCATACACTTCATGCTCTGTCACTTTGTTCTGCTTTGACTTCCCCAAGCTAGGCTAATTGGATGGCTCTGAAGAATGCGGGGAGTATTTTGGCTTTTGAAAATGTTCTCCTTTTCAGGCTGCTTTCCAACCTTTTCTCCCCTGCTTAATGACCCATTCAAAAAAATTTCCAATGAAATTCTTAGACTAGATTTACATAAGATCATTAGAGTATTCCAACTCCTTTACTTTAAAATATTCATGGCAGTCTCACATTGCTGGCTTCACAGAACCAATTTCAGGCAAAACTCCCATCAGCTTCACTGAATAAGGACGGCAGGGTAGAGCTCTAATTGTCAAAAGCTCAAAAGCTTCAGCTTTGGTAGCCATGCTCTGTGTCAAGTACCAATTGAGACAGTGCTTCATTGCGCATTCCACTCGCTCGGCGGAGTTGGGGAGAGGCAGGTTAGATGCTTTTTATTGTCCCCAGTCTTTGAAAACAAATTGCAAGGACTTGCTGACTTAAATCTCAGCCTATGAAGACTTTTCTGTATGTCATCTGTGGGTAAAACTTCACTGGGTTTGCAGCTTGAAAATGAAGGCAGTCTGTGCATCATTAGATTAAACATTCTGTGCGGTTTTGTAGCTTGCTGCTCTATGACAATGCTTGCTTTGGACAATTTTAGAATGGCAAGAGATGCTGTCCTGTGAAAGGGTGGCTTGATTTGTCCACAAAATCGGTAGGAAATCTTTATAAATGAGGTGCCTCTTAGCTTAAGTAGAGAAGCTCTTTTCAGCATCAGTATAGTATAAATGGTTTATTCGGGAAGCAGGAGCGGGGATGTCATCTCAGTGCCCAGACCGGCCCTGGGCTTGGAAGCCTCACGCAAGGGTCAGAGCAGCAGCAGAATGCTTTGAATGCTCTGCATTTGCCAATAAACTTTGCGTTGAGCTGCTTTGCTCTACAGTAGAGTAGAGCCCCTGCCAGAGCCTGGGCCCGGCCAGCCCAGAGCCAAAAATGCTGTGCAGTCCTTCCTATTCTGCTGTTCCTGCCTTAACGAGCAACCCAAGATGCAAAGAAAAGTCTCTGGAGAGCAGTACGATGTAAAATGTCCCACCATCTTAAAGATTTATTACTGAAGCAACTGCGCTTGGATATATTTTTTAAAATGGAAATTAATAATTTAAGGCTGTTTAAAATATATGAATGTAACTCTAAATTAATCAGGTTTTTGTGTACATTGCTTGGCAAATAAAATATGTCTCAAGGGGGTTTGTTTTGTTAACAAAACTCGCCTCCCCTTTCTTTTTTTTTTACCACAGAAGCAACTTCTGAAAAGGCTTTTAATAACATTTCCATAAAATGGAAGCCTGCCCATGGTCCTGCCTCCAGACCCACGCCTTTCAAAGCAAACAGACGCTGTTGGCCCACAAGGGCAGAGGAAGGAGAGATCTGTCCCAGCAATTGCCTGGGACAGAGGGAGGGTGTTTGGGGAAGGCGCTGGTGGGGGCAGCCGCCAAAAGGGTCTCCTTGTGGGGACGAGCAACCACCTTGGAACAGGCAGGTTGGGAAACGAGCGCCATTTTATTTGTGCATAGCGTTTGTGGCTTTTCCTAGGCAAGTGTCCTGTATTCTCTGCCCTAGAGAGCTGGCAAAACGTATTTTAATGTCTGTGGTAATGGGTGATACCTTGATAAGAGATTGGTCGGTCAGAAGCTCGGTTTCTCAAGTTTACTCCTGTCTGGTCTTTAATGGTGTGAACATTCAGGCCTAGCCGTATGAGGTCCATGGAGCGCAGGCTCCCGCTCTCAGACTCACACGCTACAACAGTTTCCCCGTTGCGGAAAGAATTAAATACCCGTTGAGTCCGAAAGCGTGTGGCTGACGGGGGTGTGCAAAATTCAGACTGCACCTCCCGTTGTGTGTGATTCGGTGCAAGGAGGGGGTCTCAGGCCGCCTGCACCCAAAGCCAGTGCCGCACCTCAGGCCACAGAGTCTCCTTGGCCCTCTCTTCTCCTAACGTTCTCATCTAGGGCGGGACAAAAAAAAGTGTTTTTTCCAGTGTTTTTCTGTCAGGAGGGAAAGCAGCAGCTTACCTACTCTAGTTCTACCTCCTCTGGTCAGAGATTAGAAAAAAACTTGGCTAAAACCTTAAAATTGATTTAAGGTGTAAAACCTTACATTTGATTTGTCTTCACTGGAAATGACGAGGAGGCCTAGCTTGACCTCTTCATTTGCTTCATAAATCATTATGGATTTAAATGTGTTAATATCTACCACGTTTATATTTCTGTGCAGAGCTGGTGAGCTCTGGAGCACATGCCTGTGGCTGCCACCAGCAGCTGGAGCTGGCGGGGACGGCACCCTCCGCTTTTGTTCCTGGTAATCCTGTCTGTGGTTCCTCATGGTTTTTGCTGTGCGAGTGAAGAGCAGCAGGATGAAAATACAGTTTTACACTCTTGATAAATTGTTCTAACTGTTTCTCGTCTTCGTGGATTAAGCAGTGAGATTGCAATGAATTCAGCTGCTCTCAAAGACAGCCTCATGCTGAGAGGTATCCGTTCCGTTTTATCCCAGCAACTCAAAGACCGGTGTATTTTAATACAACCTTAAACTTAATTTTCCCTCTGTCTGGTATTTGGACTCATTCCTTATCATAGTTTTAAAGATATTATTCAACAACCTCCACATTTTGCATATTGCGGTGGTGTTTGGAAATCGGGCAGAATGTGTAGGATAGGAAACTGCTCAAACCATGGGTACCACCAAGGATTAAAAAAGCTAAATTTTATTGATTTGCCTCTGTTTTACAGTGATCATAGTTCTGCTTCTATAGTTAATTAAAGGTAACAATTCGGGACCTTAGAAATTAGTTCTGGTAAGTTATGAGGTGCTCTTATTTAGCTGCATATTTTTGATAGTATCTGCTGAGTGAGGTTATTGGATCGGTTGAGTGCAAGAGTCACTATGAATGACAATGTAGAAGAGGTATTTCTGATGCTATCTGCATATACTCTGGTATTTTGGTGAAGGCAAAAATGAGCTTATCTATAGATTACTAGGAAGGAAATGATTAACTGTCAATCACATGACTTGGTTAATGCTGGGACACCCAACCTGCTGTTACTGTTTGCACAAGGCCTGACGTATTATTGATTTATTTAGCATTTTGATATTAGCAAATAGGTATGTCTAAAAGAAGCTGTCCAAAATATAAACCTAGAACACAGAGGTTTGTATAGATGACACAGGACAGGCCAATGTTCTTGGCTGACAGAGCATGCCTGACTGCCATTGCACAGCTGAAATGAAACCACATGGCAGGGTCGGGGTTTTAAAACAAATAAACGAATAACCCCCTTTCAAAACAAATATTTTGTGGTATCAAGCCAGAAAGAACATTTCTTTGTAAAGCTGGTTAACTTGTACAATGTGCCCCGCACTCTGAAAAACGCACAACCAATTCTTTGTATCAAACTGTGTTTGATAAGTGGAGCAGTAATATTTGGCATTATTTGGTAATTTGCCCATTTTAGCACTAGAAGTTACAACTATTTACAGAACTTAAACAGTGAGTTATTAGAAGACAAACATCCATCTGGGAGCACAGTGGAAAAAACAAAGCGATGCATTTAAAATATGAATTCATTCTAAGCCAAGTGTGACAAACAACAATTGCCAACATCTCATCCTCTCTTGTAGCACTTGTAAACTCTAATCACATCTGTTGTATTAGTATTTGTAGTAACTATGCTTGTGATAAACGATCACATCAAATTTTAATAGCTTGCCTAACGTTCACGAGAATGATTGCATAATAAGGTTACCTTCTCTTGAATTTATTGTGTGAAAAATGTTGCATGCAGTGTACTGACAAAAGTCCCCTTCCCATCAGAAGAACAACTTCCACAACAGCGACTTTGCAGCAACAACAGAATGGTGAAGCAGCAAGCAGGAGAAACAAAGCTTCCCAGGAAAATCTGCCTTGTGAAGGAGGTAGGGGCTGTGAGCATGGTGTATTCGAGTGTGCTTCAGAGGCATAGCTTATTTATAACTTTTTACTACAGCTCAGTTTACACAGTATATGTCAAAAGCAAAGTAAAAGATAATAGCAAAACCAAATCAGGAGAATAACAATAAAAGTAATGGCTCCTGATCTTCTGTATACTCAAATCACCGCCTCTTACACCGTCAGAAACATTTTTGCAGTATATATACTCTCTATACAATTAACGCCTCCTTTTTTTTTTTTTCATGAAATCATACCTAAAATATATCACAGGACCAAAATATCTGCAAGAAGTTACTTGGATTTAGTAAGCTCTTTCACGTATCTTTAACAAAAGTAGCGAGAGATTCCTCCCTGCGAAGCGAGGCTCTGCCTGTGCCGAGCACAGACGCGGGGACTGCACAGGACACATCAGAGTGTGCCCATCACGTAAGAGAATGTGGCTGCTGCCATATGCTCTCCAGCCTCACCACCTTATGCATTTCACTTCCAAAGAATATTTTCTGTAACGAACAAAAATGCACAACCACGTTCCCTAGGTCTTCCAAATTTCATTCTTTGTGGGCAATTTTATCCCTTGTCAGAGACTCTGATAATCTGAAAAAAGGCCCATTAGGACTTGTCTTATAGCCAGGCTGGTGGCTGGGGTGAGAACTTCTCTAGCACATTTCCCTACCTAGCAGCACAGACTGCTTCAGAGCATCTTGCTCTAGCCTTAGTGCAGGGAAAATGGACAAGGATAGCTGTGTGCACTCAGTGGATCAGATTCGGATCGCTGTTACAACAGTTTATATCTAGTTATTTATACTGGTCTAAAAGAGATCACAATCTGGTGGTTTGTATGCTATGCGGTATTAGGAGAAACTGGATTACCAAGTAATTTGGGTCCTGGTATCTTTGTCACAGAGAATCTGTACAAATGGTGTGTTTATAGTCTATCAGTTCAGTCGTGTGTTATTTAGGGGCTACAGTAATGCTATAACAAAGGATAAGAGCAAAGATCAATAGCTGATGCTTGAACCCTGAGTTGTACCCACTTCATAATCCTGGAAATATTTGCTTCTTTGTGGATTTACATGCAGAAAAAACAGTCAAGCTAGCACTTGGGTTGAGAAATGCTCAGGTAGAAAGAAAAGGAGATCATCCTGGGTTTCCTGGGCTTCTGAAGCATACTCTAAAAAATGCTGGGAAAAGTCAATGTCACATCTTTCTGTTGTAGCTCAAATATAATATCTAACTACAACATAAAAGACAAAGTTATATTTATGATGCAGATTCTTCAAACAGATACCTAGTTCAAGACATTAAAATGGTGTGAAAACTGTTAAGGCAGGACTAATTTAGAGGCTACGCTGAAGCAAGGAGACACCCTGCAAGGACCAAAGGGCCACCCAGCAGGACATTCACGGTGGCAAATCCTTGTGCGTGGCTGTTAGCTGCTGGTGCCAGTCCCAGGGCTGTGGGGCTGCATCCAGCCCGTGTCCAGAGACACCGCAACGCGCGGCGCCACTGCTGTGCCCTGGCAGTCGAGCAAATTAAGGAGGTGTATCCTTTATCAACCTGCTGATTAAATCCATTCACCTCTAATACATTAAGGGACAAAAGACCTCTACCTCTTTAAAGTTTGGTTTGTGAATGTGTGTGTGCATATTCAAATTGCAGAGACAGACATGGCTTTCAGGGTCATGTATAGAATATGTTATAGCAAATTGCATAGCCCGCTGGTAAGTATGTTTATCATCAGTTTCCCTGGGGCCCCACTCATCTCTTAAGGACTTTTTTTGACTTTCCAAACCACTGAACTGCTCTGACTAACCAACCTTATTTAAATTAACCTGACAGATGTGAAAAATTCCTCCTTTTTGCAGCCCCAAAACCAACTCAGTTCTGCAGCAGCAACTTCTTTATACATTTTAAATGCAATGAAAAACCACTTATATCTTAGAATAGGGCAGGCTGGCAAACCTGATGTCCTCAGGGTGATTCATAGAGTCACAGAATGGTTTGGGTTGGAAGGGATCTTAAAGCCTATCCAGTGCCACCCCCTGCCCTGGGCAGGGGCACCTCCCACCAGACCAGGTTGCTCCAAGCCCCGTCCAACCTGGCCTTGAACACCTCCAGGGATGGGGCAGCCACAGCTTCTCTGGGCAACCTGGGTCAGGGGCTCACTGCCCTCACAGCAAACAATTTCTCCCTGATATCTCATCTAAATGTCCCCTCTTCCAGTGTAAAACCGTTCCCCCTCATCCTGTGGCTCCCCTCCCTGATCCAGAGTCCCTCCCCAGCTTTCCTGGAGCTGCTTTAGGGACTGGAAGGGGCTCTAAGGTCTCCCCGGGGCCTTCTCTTCTCCAGGCTGAACCCCCCCAACTGTCTCAGCCTGTCCTCACAGCAGAGGGGCTCCAGCCTCTGAGCATCTTCCCATCCCTTCGGCATGCCCACACTGAGCCTAGCAAAAGCCTGGCTTTGGCCAGGTTGGTTTGTTCACCTCAGCTCCAGACTGGCACACGGAGGGCCAGGCCAGGGGTGTTCTCTGCAGACTAGCGCATTGGCACGCAGCCTGATGGGCTGCCAGTTTTGGGGCACAATAGAGTAACTTGCAATTGCTGGCTCTGCTGATCCAGCTGCAGGGCGGGTGCGAGGGTGGGGAGTGCAGAGACATCCCAAGGCTGGGATTGCTTTCCGGGTGGGGAGCTCAGATGGAAAGGGACCAGATGCACTCTAGGGGGAATGTTGGAGGCTTAACCAAAAGAGGCTAATGCTGTGGTAGGTCTAAGAAGGAGAGGAAGGCACGTGGAAATTATTTGAAGAGGGAGGCAATGGCCTGATATCAATAGGTTGAAATCTTTAATGGCTTACATGCTCATTTGATGTGTGTGTCCCTGTGCCCCATGGCTGGGCTTGCCATGGAGGAGAGCAGCATTCTATTGCTAGCAGCCAGTAGCAGCTGGTTCGGTGATGCCAAAAATCCCAGAATTAACCTCTGTTGTGTTACCTATCAGCTGGCTTCTTATTTAAATTCCATGTGCTGCCCGTAGAGGAGCTTGTTGCAGTGGGCAGGAGAAGCACGGGTGGTGAGCCCAGCGCCGCAGGCTCTGGCTCGGGGAGGGAGCCTGGCGCTGCCCCCTCACCAGGCTGGCAGCTTCCCCGGCAGCGCCCGGCTGGGGAATCCGCAGGTGGGCTCATTATGTCGGTGGCAGTTGGGAGTGCCGGCACAGGGCCAGGTGGCACCAGCTCTGTTTTCTTTGGAAAGGGATGTGAAATGATTGATCAGCACTGAAAGCATTTGCGGACGCTTCAGGATCGCTCGTTTCTTTGTTGCGTGTCTCCCATTCTTGGGAGCGCAGTCCTGTTAATTGAGCTACGTCGTGCTTGTTTGTACAGGAATCGAGAGTGCCTGAACAAAACCCTTCATACTCCTGCTTTGGCGTCCTCCGCAGATGGACTGAGGGAGGATTGTGATGCACAAGCATTAGGACTAAAACCAAGAAGAGACCACATGCTATCAGCAGTAGCATCAGTCAGTTGATAAGGATTTTACATAATTGACTGTCCTGCTAGTTGTCTGATCTGAGTTTTTCAGTGCCCTAAGCTTGGACTGACCCTCAGGTTTTCGACTTAGAAATGCAAAGAAATTGTCTTCGCTGGGAGTAAAGGGCCATACGTGAGTACCTCTAAACAAGGAGAACAAAAGGCAAATCTCTAACAGCAGCACTATCCCTTTACTAGCAACAATGCCACTTCTTCAGCAGAATATACACCTGATTTCAGCTGGTTAAAAAGAAACCAAAAAAGGAAATGTTCACTTAGCAAAATTGCCTCTTCCCCTCTCCCCAACTAATTTTTTAAACCCAGTGGATCATTTATTTTGAAATTTAAAAAAAATAAATAAAAATCATCACCCCAACTAGATTTTCCCAGCATGGAAAATTTTAAAGAATAGGTTCTCAGTTTAGCAGCTAAAGTACAAGATGTTATAAGGCAGTGCCAGGTAACTGCAGTGACATGGTGCTCATCTTCACTTATTCCTCAGTTTCACAGAAGACCAGGTGCCAAAAACTCTCTTCATGCAAAATAATCTGGTTATCGTAGATAACTGGTTCAAGATGGAGAATTTGGGGACCTGGTTGCTTTAGTTACCCATATGGTTCAAGAAAAAATCGTCCCTGTATAATCAGAAAATAGTTACAAATAAAAATTAAGAGAAAAAAAAAAGAAAGAAAAGAAGGCGTTGTGCTGTGCTAGCGGTGTAAAACTGGGATTGTGGGGTTCTTGATACTATTTTTTATTTCCCACAGATTTTCTGTATAAAGTGGCCAAATGACTGAGTATCGCTTCCTTCATTGGTAACATGGGGACACTCACAGCACGTTTGGAGGCTAAATTCATATTTGCGAAGCACTTTGAGACTCTCAGATTGAAAGTCCTGTTAGCAGATAGTACTGATATTAATTTCTAAATCATAATTGGGCTCTGTGGATGTCTCACAGCTGGCACCTGCAAACCCAGGGATTTTTGGATGGCTCGCCCCTCAAATAGAGCTTGCTTGACAGAATAGGAAGTTTTAAAGTTGATTATTTGGCAAGGGTGGGCTTTGGAGATATGTTCATTGACTGAGAACGGATTTTGGGTCAGTGAATTTAGAGTAAAACTTCCAAAAGATTCTAGAGGTTTGGGATATCACCATGTAACTGGGGTGGATACACGTGAAATCCCTTAGCATAGTCCAAATCTGCGCTGATGTGAGGGAGGTTCTTTGTGCTCGTGCAGTACTGCCCTGAGCCCATCTGTTCTAACAGGCATGTCTGTAACCATCACGTAGATAAATCTGTAAGGCCTGTGTTCCTTTGAAGCCAAAGGAACTTAAATATAATAATGCATTTTTTAAAAGCCTTCTCCTTTTTGAATTTTTTTTTTTTTTAAGGATAAGTGTTAAAGTTTTTTTACTCTCAAAAATGCAGGGAAAATTATGCAATGGAGATATATTTTAAAAGGAAGGTTTCATTTGGATGTATAAGAATATATTTCAGTGTTTCAATATGGCTCATGAGTTTTAATGCAATTGTTAGAAAAAAAAAAATCAGTCTTTTAGAACTTTCATTTTTGTTCCTAGCTACATATTGCAGTAAACAAGGGAGTAATTGATGAGTTCCAGCGGGTACCCTGTGCCTTAGGTTCTGCCTGTGTGAGCTGGAGAGAAATATTTATTTCGCATGTACTGCAGAAGCTTAATTCATTTATATTTGGAGGTGTTTTCTGCTCTTTGGATGGAGGGGTAAATGTTCATATTTCAAACTCATATTGAAGAAAGAATGCTTTTTAAAATCTTTTTTTCTCTGTAATTTGTGATCTATTGGAAAATGCTTTTCTCCGAAGCAGACGGACAGAAGGTAATGCATCCGTGCTCTTGCAGCCGTCGGTGGGAGCTGAGGCTGCTCAGTAGCTCGTATGCTGAGAACCAACATTCGCATCTGTAGCTCAGTAAGGATCTTGAATACACGCTTTGTAGGGAGATAGGAAACATTAACAGTTGCTGCTCAAAGTCTGCAGTAGCCTGTATTGCCAGGAATATTTTGTAGTGCAATTTGGTGGAAGTAGTACTAATGGACAGAAATTTAAACATAATTGTGCATGGAACTGCTATGTAGATTTCGCCTTCTTTTTTTAATTTTTGAAACTTCCCTCTGAGCAACTTTCTGACACCAGAGCCTTCTAACATCTCTAAATGTTGCTGACTGAGAAAACAAACAACACTGTCACATTTGGAAAGTCAAAGCAGAAAAGTGTCTCATTTGTAGAGCGATTCATTTCGATTTTCATCTTGCTGCTGTCACTGAGGATACATGAACAGCAGCAGTTGGTATTATCAGGAGACCTAAGCAGTCCTGTTTCGTTGGCTGACTTGACAGCTGTTCCGTGAAAGAGATTCATGCTCACAAAATCAAAAAAGTATGAAGACCAGATTTTCTTTTTAACCCTTTCTTGGCTCACCGTACCTGGGTTACGCTTTAATAAAAAAATCAAAGGGAAGGATGGGGTTGCTGTGTTAAATAGCAGAGGGATTTAGTTTAGCTAACTGCCCGGTGTGTCCTACGTAGCACTCCTTAAAGCAGTGCCGCTGACCTTCTTTGGGTCTGTGTGGCCCTCTGGGGAAATGAAACACAGGGGCCTAATTCCCCTGTTCCGCCAGCAGCGCAGAGCAGGGAAGAGGTTGGCGTTATTCTCCTCCATGCTCCATTTCTCAGGCAGCCTTGGTCCTTTTGTCAGGTAGTGTCTTTCTCTTTAAATCAGCAAATATGCAAATGTATAAATGTTTTAAAAACTACATTTCCTTTTAGTTTTCTGCTTCCTAGTTTTGAAAGAAACATATTATTGTAGCAGATACTATTGCCAGGTGATTCTGTTTTCTAAACAGCAAGGATCTTCTATTATAGTGGTTTTAACTCGGCTGATTTGAAATTTAGTTCCTAATACAGCATCTGTCTGCCTGCTGACCCCTTGATACCAATGTGATTTATGCAGTAGAAGAGTTTGTCTCAGTTATTTAGACGGGAGGAACTTTAATATCCGTTTGTTTAATAGGAGTGGCGCTGATGGCACTGCACTAACATGCACGGTGACACCATTTCATTTAGCTCCTGCTGCAAAACTCGGCGAGTTGATCATATGTTAGCGTGAGGTGGTGTTGCTGTGAATTGTTGTAATCAATGGGAAATAAAAGACTGTGGAAATGAATCTCCAGGAGAAAGTCAAACTGGATATAAAACTGTGCTCCATCACAAATAGGTGGCCTCACCAATTTCACTATAGAAGGATGCCAGATTCCTGTGCGTGCTTAGTTAGGGCTGTGGAGTTTGGTGCAGCCTGCATTGAAGGCAAAATGTAAAATAATTGCAGTGCGTCAATAACTGGGGCAATTCCTTCCAGTTATCCCAGCCAGCGTTCCTGGGCATCTCTTCTTCCAAGGCTTTGGAAGGGTGCTGTCCCCCTGCTGTGAGGTGGGGGCCCTCGCTGTGGTCAGGCACGGGGCTGGTTTGGTCTACAATTGTCTCACCATGGTTGCGATTAGTTATTAAATGAACACCCATTTATCTGGGACCGGTGTCTTGGATTGCCTCTATATAAATCTAATGTAATTATTGCATTATTTATAGATATTCTGTTAAGGCTGTGACATTGAAGTTCAGCAAAGCTCTTTGGAGATTGTGCTCAGAGATTTTGTTGGCTCGTTTGGATTTTCCTGCGCTGGGACATGTGTTAACTATGGCATTTGCCTTCGCAGTTGGATATGAAAACAAGCCTCAGTGTACTTTATCCACCAACGTGAATGTGAGCAGAGGCTTTGCAGTGCAGCGATGAGATCCATCTGTCTAGCATAGAAAAGCACAGAATCACTTTACTCATTGAGTCTCACCACTAAAAGCCATGGACAGGACTGCCCTTGTTAGCCAGTGCTATTTCCATTAGTATGTGTTTACAGAACAAGTCTATTAAATATGTATTAAACACTTTTCTGGACAATATATGGCATGCGCATATGCTTGTAGGGAGGCACAGATGACACTCGTTTGAAATGATGCTCATCGGTCGTGAATTCATTGCTCATGAGCCACTGAAGCCACGGTAAATAAATGTCCCTTTTTCACAGGCCGTTTTCTGTGTCTTGCAGAGCTACTCCCAAGAACACAGAATCATGGAATGGTTTAGGTACTCAAACAGAAGAGCTCAAATTGATTGAATTAGTCCAGGTGTCTAACACCATACTCAGCTATGTCATACTTCCACTGCTGTCAAAAGAAAAGAGAGGAAAAGATATGACAAAGAGCTCTTCTTTCAGACAGGGCTCTGCCGCTTTCTTACCCATCCACAACAATGGAACTTGATTTTTGCAATTAGCAGAAGGCTGCAGCCAGGAGTATTTTTACTGTAGATGAGTATAAACCAGAATCCTCATCTTTTCCTGCTCATTATGAGCTAGCATGCCATACAAGTAGTTGCTTCTCATTACAGGCCTTATCCTGAAAAGGGTTGCTGAGCACCTGAAGCCTTTTGTTTATGAGGTTGTTTAGGACACGCAGTGACTTTAAACAGTGAATGGATGTGTTCAGGTGTGGTGTCATATTATCCTATTATCTGCTGCGTAAGACCTAACAATGAGGTTGAAATATGAGGGATGCAGAAAGGGAAGGAAACAAAACTGCTGGTTGCTTTTAGAAATTTGCCTTTTCAAAGTAAGCCTCAGCGTGGTGTTCCAGAGCCGCTGCTACTTACAGAAGTCATTCACTGAACTTTTTTAAGGCATGCAATCAAAACTAATTACTTAGCGTGCATGGAAGAGCTTTGCTAGATTCAGACCGGCAGTCAGCCATTATCAATTTCAGTTACCAAATGCTGTGCTGCTTTATCTAGGTTTAGGCGCCCATCCCAGCTTTTCAGCCCAAGGACTCCTGGGATGGTTTCTATGCCGATACCCTCGCTGACCAAGAACCCCTAAATTTTTCCACAACCTGGGAATTTCAGCAGAGGGAGGGGACAGGCTGGCTGGTCTGGTACCGCTGCACATGCTTCATTTTCCGGGGAGTGCTATCTTTTTTGTCGTTTAAACACGGGCAAGACTTTTGGTTATGAGTTGTGCTGGGTAAAGAGCCGGTGCATGCCTTCACCCCACCAGGTACGGCACAGTAATTGGCACAGCCCTTGGTTTGCACGTTGGGTAGAACGAAGGACTTGATTGCCTTACTGAGATTGTAATATCTGGTAGCAGCGGTGCCTAGATGTTTTAAACGAGGCTGTCTCTTCCAACTCCTTTTTCATGAATAAATTATCAGTTAATTAATTATGTGATTTTATCCCATTTCCTCTTAAAAGCAGTCCTGCTGGGATTTTAACATGTGGTTACAGTGAAGTCTAGGTGTTTTAAACAAAGCCACCCCTTCCAACTCCTTACTTTTTTATTAATAAATTATGAACCAATTAATTACCTTTTTCATATCCTCCCTGAAAACTACTGTGCTAAGTCAATTGTATAAATACTTTGTCATATGTTTCTTATATTCTGAATAGATAGTTTGATACAGAGCCTCTGAATTTCTGTAATCTATTATGGAATTATAGAATGTTTATGGAATTATTACTAGGAAATAGTACAGATCTGGGTCTCTTTCCTTAAGAATATGATTTGCTCAGGAAGAGCTTTCGTACTATTTGATTTGCATAGTATGAATTAAGATTTTAAATTCCTTTTATAATGGTCTTGTAGTATTTGTTGTATCACATAATGACTACAGACATAAGATATTAATCTATTTTTCTCTGCTAAAATATATTCATTTTAAAACGTTAGGCATCATATACCCTGTGAGATGGTGAACATAAGTATGTATCTATAAGCAGAGACTGAAGAAAGAAAATTAAAAAATTTGGCTGGAATTGGCTGAAATTGGCTGGAAACAAATTGCAGAAGCTGAATAAGCAATACTTCATTAGCATTTCTGTAAAATATTTACCTAACCTCTGCTATATGTAATAATCTCTGCAACATTTAACAGCTGTAGGATCCACCATTTTGGTTTTCCTACAGTGAAATAAAGCTGTTTTGTGCAATACATGAATTAGGAATTATTTGTTTTCTGATTCTTGTTTTCTCGTCCCTTGTCCTTCAGTACTGTTTAAGCACAAGCAGTTGGAACGTGTCTTGTAGTCTCTGGTTTGGTGGCGATGCAGATCGGCTCTGGGTGCAGTAGCTGGTGCAAATACTTCTCGTTCGCTGCTCCGGCAGACGGTTGTCACCGGGGAAGTCGCTCTCCGCCGGCCCCGACCTCCGCCTGGGGACCAAAATCCCAGCCATAGTGCTTGCGAGCGGTTTGTCAGGAGGAGATGCTGTGGCGCAGAGGCTGAGGGGCAGGGAGGGAAGGGGAGGTGTGGGGGTGGCGTTGTGTCCCCGCAGCCCCGCTCGCAGGCAGGGACACCGACACCCAGCCGGGGTGCTTCCGCGCAGGGAGCACCACGCAGCGGGGCTCTGCAGGAGCGCTGGCGTCGGGTCAGAGGGCTTTGCTCTGGCTTGGCATTTGCACTTTCTGGAAAGTTCCCTCTCTCAGCCATGGCAACTGCAGAACAGTAGGACTGGGCAGAAATTACATGCTGGCAAAATCATGAGAGCTGTCTACTGTTGTTTTGTTTCAGTTTTGAAGGTGAATATGAGAATTTGCCTTCTGTATTCTCAGAAAGTTGGAATCTTCTCTTCTTTTTTTTTCTTGCAGAGAACGGCATGAGTGTAATACAGTTAGTTGGGGAGGGCAAGCCAGCTAAATGAATCATGCTGTAATTTCAGAAGGGTTGGTTCCTGAAGGTGAAGCCTGGGAGGCTGAGAGCCTGCAATGCTCCTCCAGTGGCATTGTTATTTCCCTTCCTTTCTGAGAGAATGCCTAGGACATTCAAAAACTGTAACACCAATGCTTGCTGATGGTTTCAACTACTCATATTCTCACTCTCTGTATTGAACAGGAAGGGTGGAGATAATAAAATTAATATATCCCTTAATACCTACATATACTGTGCTAAAGCCGCCAAAATGCAAAAGTTCTGCTCTCAAGGGGTAGAAAAATTAGATATTAATATGTTGGCAGGGAGTATATGCAGCTAACACATCATAGATCTTGTGGAGCCCTTTACTATGTCATGAAAAAGCAGCAAAGGTTTCAGTTGGGGACCACTGATCTTTCAAACGTATGAAATTTGACATAAATCCATTTCCAAACTGATATTCTAATGCTTCAGTTCCTATAGAAAGCCTGTGCATTTTCAAAAAGTAGGACAAAGCAATAGAATCTATTACCCACTTGGTTATTAAATGGGAGAGATTCTTGCCTGTAAATTCAGAATATTGATATTTAATTAACTTTGATCATTATGAATTTCTGTGTCCTCAAACTAATGCTAAAAATAGAAATGCATACTGAAAAGCTGAGAATATGCTCTAGTAGCTCAAAAAAAAAAATAATCACAAAACACCCTGTGCCTTGTTACGGTGAGTCTCAGTTGCAGGTGTTTATCAGCTAAAATGCAAGTTACTGTTAAAACTTGTAGGGTAGCAGGGTAATAAATAGCGAGCAGGTGGGAAAAGACATCCTGCGCCTGATGATTACATGTGTTAGAGTAGGAGTTCAGAGATTACTTTAATAATAGAGAAGGCTGCAGCCTGCTGAGCAGATGTGTGACAGTGCGTCCTTGACCATGCACGGAACATGCCTCAGCATCTCGCTGCAATGCTGAGCTCCGCGCAAGGACACTTGGCTGCTAAAAATAACTTAAGAGATAACAAACTAAAATATTAATATGTTGTGGGATGCGATGATTCCGTGCATGCTGAACAGCACTGCCATGCAAATGATAAGTTTCCAGAAGGAGAAGAGAGAATTAATTCTCATATTGCCACTGTGAAATGGCTTAAATATGCACCGAAGCTATTTTGGGTGACCAGACAGTAGCATCCTGCATGGCTCTCTGAATGCGAACTGACAGCCCGCTACAGGAAAGTGCAATGCAATCATTTTTGGGCTCGGGCCAGGCATATCAATCGAATCACGGCTCCTCCGCAGCAGCTCAGTGGAGGAAATGCAGAACGAGCATGTCATTTTATATTGAACAGAAGGCTAAGAGTTTAATGACTGTTCGGGGACCACAGGCAAGACTTCCATCAACATAGTTAGCCACTGTTGTTTTCAGAGAAGCCATGAAGTAAACAGTAAAGCTGTAAGAGTTTACTGCCTGTCCCCTGGCCCGTGTGAAGACTGGCAGGATGCCTACATGTGCTGTTTGTTAAACGTAGCAGAAAGCCTTTCTTTTATACCCCTTGTGACATGTATGAAAATTAGAGTCCCTAGTTAAATTAATTTTAGGTTTTTCGAAGGTCTCCTAATGCTACTGATAGACCTTCTACGCTACTGGTACTTACATCTTCTACCCTAAGTCTGAAGTCAGAGTGACATTGCTGTGATGTGATGTGGAGCGGGAGGGAGTTCTTCCTTTGGCCTTGAGCGCACGGACCAAGAAACACTTGAGCTTGTCTAGTACTTCAGATTGCATTTGTGCAAGGATTTAGCTGCTGAAATAAAACAAGCAAAAGAAATCAGTCGATATTATGATCTGTGTTGCTTTTGGAATTGCTCATTGATCGAGAGGTCTGGGTAGCAAGGATTGCACCTCTGCAGGGAAAAGGCTACAGCATCCTTGAGGTTCGTGGTACTGGCTCACACCAGTGCATGAACTGTGCCAGGCGGTCCTTTTAGACAGGCACAGAGTGTTAACTTAGAGCAAGAACAAATAAAACCCACAAAGAGGATTATTTTCATCCTTTTATATCTATATGTGGAGAGAGAGATGCAGGTATTTATTTAGTTGAGAAATAAGCTATCCTTGAGCTAATTTCCTGTATGATAGCAATGATTCCTTTTCTGAATAGATTTACACTTTCTTTAACAGAGTACAAGCAGTACAAACACTTAACATGAACAGCTCTACTGGTTTATTACTCTTTCAGCGTGCGTGCAATGCTGTCTGCAAAACAATACTTTGTGTAGAAGACTTAATTAGCCAAAGAAATCAGGCGGGTAACTAGCTCCTGAGCTTCCGGCAAGGACTTCTTTGACGCATTTACAGCAACTGAAGATCTGATCCTATTATCTGTAATATGTCAGATAAATTTTAAACTAAATCTTCTGATGTGCGTTCAAACAGGAATATCTGCTCCACTAAACAGCGGGTCAAAACATGTTCTTGTGTGAACAACTAAATGCAAGTGGCAACCGTCTAACAGGGTGTGCGACCGAACGAGGGGGGGCGGCCGCACGTGAGTACAGCGGTGCTTGCAGGGCTGCGTGCCTCACCGCCTGGGCAGGGATCTCGCATTTCTGAAAGAAAATGGAATTCAATCCTGTGCTTTCCATGACATACCCTCCTAGTAAAAGGTTAAATAATTCCTGTTGGGGATGAGTGTCAGTAGCGCAACTTCAGAGCTGAGCCGGTGCGACTGTGCTGCTGAGGGGTTTCAGATTCTCCTTTTGCCCGCAGATTTTGCTGGTTTCTGTGGATTAGCTGAGTGCATGCTGTGTGCAGCGCGCATCTCCAGCTCTCGGCTTCAGGTGAACACCATCTTCCAACCAATCTACCCAACTGTATTTAGGTGGATGTGGTGGTATTCAGTAGCAGCATGAACATTTTGAATTGATGCACTTCAGATATTTGGCCATTTAATAGCAGAACAAATATGATTATTCACTGTCTTTTTCACCAATCGCCTTTTTGCAAAGCCTGAAGATAGGAATATCCTGAAATGTATTTCTCCTGGATCGTTTAACAACTCAGGGATTGATCCTGTAAGCTGTAGGTAGTGAAAAAGCAGAGCTAAGCCACTGGTAGGATTAAGGAGCATGCTGGATTTATCTCAAAGAGCAGTAGGAGAAAGTTGACGTTAAAGCCTGCCGTGCTGCTGGAATCGGGGACACTGCTGCCTGCCAAGTCATTGTGAGCCACGGGGCTGCAGCTGGAGGGACAGCATCGCAGCCCTCCTGCCGGGCTGGGCTCCACCCCCCAGAGCCCCCTCCATCCTTGGCAGACCACGACTCCTCTTTGAGCAACACAGGACTCATTTCTCTTTCAGTAATTTTATTTTTCAGTAGAGTGTCTTCTAATGCTTGGGAAAACTGCTCTTTTAGGAGACTCTCGTGTCTGAATTTGTGAAAATACTTACTTTATAGCTAGCTATGCTATGTGGGTTTCAAGGTCTCGGTGCTTTCGAGCTCACCAGGTGCAGGGATGAGCAGGAGCAAGACCTGGACACTTGACCCCAGCTGCCAACAGGATTAATTCATACCATGAACGTCACATTCAATAGAAATTAGAAAGTTTGCTGAGGAGTTCTCTCTCTGTCTGTCTCCCTTTATGGCTGGGATCCTGAGCACTCCTCACCCTGGTGCCGGAGCCCTGAGCCCTTCCCTTCCTCCCGAAGCCGCAGCGCTCGCAGGATCCCACGTTTGCTGTCCCTGTGGGGAGTGCACGGCTTCTGCTGATGGAGTGGGCTGAGGATAATCCTCGTATATTTTATACTGGTATTGGGATCAGTACTGTTTCATTAGTGTTATTAATGTTAATTATTTAGTATTATTCTATTCAACCTGTTTATATTTCAATCCTTGGGTTTCCTTGTTTTTTCCTGATTCCCCTTCCCAGGTGGGGAGTGGTCATCAGGTGACAGAATAATTGTCTAGATGACAATAAATTTTTGTGGGTCCCTCAAATCACAACACCAGATTTTTTTAGGCAGCAGCAGGGGATATGGAATGTATAAGGACCGGTGCAGTCTGTGCTCCCTCCCTGCATCTGCGCTGCCCTTGGCTGGTGGGGCCGCTCTCTGCCCTTCCCTCGCTGCGCTGGGGAGCGCCCGGCTCCCTGCTCTGGGCTCAAGGCCTGACAGGTGGTTTTAATGATTATAAAAAAAAAAATTATTACTAGTTGTCATATGTTAAACATGATTTTAAAAACTTGCTTAAAAGCATGAGTTTTTTTCCAAATCCCTTTATCCTGCAGTCAGGTGATTATGAGTAGTTATCATTTTATTTTTCATTAAATAAGTGTTCTGCTGTCATATTAACAGAAAAATATTACAGATGACTATAGAAAAAAAACCTTCTAAGTTAAGATTAACGAAATGAATACAAAAAGAATTAAAAAATCTTGTAAATTGATACTGTAAGTTCCAACAGCTTTCAAAATATTGATGCTGTAGGTTCTTTATATCTTCAACCAGCATTTTAAAATGAAAACACTGAATTAAAAAGAGCTTTAGAAGCAGAAGTATACATCAATACCACAAGAGAGAGAGGAAAAAAAAACTTTTGCAATGGGTAGGGAGAAGTGTAGGTATTGTTTCTTTGGTTCAGTTTCTCACAATCCTTAGTCTGTTTAGAGAGAGATGCTTTTCTGTCCTTGTTCTATCACTCCATAGTGTATTAAGTAGAAAACAAATATTCATATTGTGTCGCTGATTTCCATGGGAGTAGGCACATGATTAAGATTTAGCATGTATGAATGCATTTGCAAAATCAATGCTTCAGGCAAAGTCTTTCCAAAAAGATTGCTGCAATCTGCTGTTAGGTGATCAGAGATGTGCTGCGGATAACACCCTTCCCGAGGTATGGAAATCGATTTGGGACCATATGAAATACACCTCACAGGTTCCCCAAAGTCCAGCCTTTGCGGGCTAAGAAGCTGCAGGAGGCTGACAGGCAATAACCTCCCAGGCAGCTCCTGGTGGGCTGATGCTTTAGGGTGATGCTGGAATCACTCATTTAGTGTATATGCAGCCGGCTGGTCTGCAGCAGGCCGTGGGGAGCTCCCAGCCCCAGGGCTTTCGGCAAAAGGGTAAGAAAAATGTTATGATGGCAACAGAGCATGTGTCAGAAACGTCACTGCTCTTCTGTAGACGAAAGTGAGCGCTGCAGAAAATAGGGAATGCTCTCAGGTATCAGTGCAGTGGAGTTTTCATGCACATTCAATCTGGCCATCTTTCATTAAAATCTCGTGCTAAACTGAATACATCTGATCGCACTCCGGGCCCCTAGGAAATGAGTAAACCCTCGATGGGACAGGAGCTCATGTGCGGTGGAGCCTGGTTAGGGCATCTGAGAGAGGCAGTGGACTAAATTATGTGCTAATCTGCAGCAGTGTGGCTTCACTCAAGTCACAGATCTAATGTATTTGCTACGGTTTGCCCTTCTGTTTTAATTTTTTTTTTTTGCAGCTACACAGATATTGCAAACTTAAATGGGGTTGGGAATAAAACCTGAACGATATTGTAGAATAGCTATTATCAACGCAGAAAGGCATCATGGAATTTAAAAGGATTGAGAGTCCCATGCGGGGAAATCCCAGGCTTCATAAATTTAGGTAATGGCTTTTCAATCCTTTACATTTATGTATACCTTCTCGACTTTGTTAAATCCAGGGAAGTAGCAAAAATGTCTGTTCCTTAAATAAAACTTGTAAGTAACGTCTGAGGTTTCCAGGCTGTTCTATGAAAAGCCAGTGACATTACGTGACCCTTATTTTTGGTTACATTAACACCCCTCTATACTTTCTAGCAATTTACGTGTACTTTCCCAGGGTATAAATTATAGTGGAAAAGCCTAAACGAGCATCAAACTCCATGACATCAAGCAAACTAAACTTGATAGCTGTGTTAACAGATATATTTTTGTTATGCTTCAATGCCTCGTTTCTCTTTTTCATCTCATTCTGAAGAACACGCTGAAGAGGGCACAGGTAGAGAGCATTTTATGCAACCTGGGTGGGATTTTCTTGCTCGCCTCCCCTCCAAAAGCAATTCTCTTTCTCAAGAAAATAAATACTACTTCACATACATTTTAATTTCATGGGTATTCAGAAGGAGCACTTACATTACAAACTGTAATCTAAGGAATGAATGAAACATGCTGCTGTGCCCCATCACTCATGTGGTTCCAGAAAATCAAGAGAAGTGGCAATAATTTTAAAAACTCAGTTTTGATTAAAACAAGCTAGCTGTGCATTGGCTGATCTAACTTCAGGCTTCGGAAGCCTGAAAGTTGATACAGCCCAAGGTTTGTAAGTTTAATCTCTTTCTGGAAACTGATTTCAGGTGTTTGCAATGAATGAAATAATTTATTTGTAAGTAAATATTATCTTACAACAATGTAGCAAAAATAGAAATACACAGGGTAACTAGCATTAAAACAACTTGAAGCATACTTTCAGTGCTAAACTGCTTTTAAAAGCATGTATATAGTGTGATATGCACTCTCATGCCTTTTTCATCTTTGATGCTTTTTATGTTATATTAATAACACTGTGTGATTTCAGAAGCATAAAAGAACATACAGCTTAATTTCAGAACAGAATAATCCATGTACTCACCACAGTGTTTTATCTCTAAAACCTCTGGAAAGTGCATGAGTTGCCAGATAACAAGTAGTAGAGACTGTGGCATTTCAAGATGCTGCTACCCTCGATCCATTTGTTTTTGCATTAGGCATTTCCATGTTAAATCAGTAATCTCAGCTCAAATCTTGGTTTAGTGGTGGCTTAAACTAAGGAGAAACTGTCTGCTCGTGGCCCTGACAGGCGTATGCTTTGCTGGGTAAAAAACTGGTGGGAAGGCTGGGCCCAAAGAGTGGTGGTGAATGGAGTTCAATCCAGTTGGTGGCCGGTCACAAGTGGTGTTCCCTAGGGCTCAGTATTGGGGCCAGTTCTGTTTAATGTCTTTATCAACAACCTGGACACGGGGGTCGAGTGCACCCTCAGTCAGTTTGCAGAGGACACCAAGTTTGTTGGGAGTGTTGATCTGCTGGAGGGCAGGAAGGCTCTGCAGAAGGATCTGGACAGGCTGGATGGATGGGCTGAGGCCAATGGTGTGAGGTTCAACAAGGCCAAGCGCCGGGTCCTGCACTTGGGTCACACCAACCCCCTGAACGCTCCAGGCCTGGGGCAGAGCGGCTGGAGAGCTGCCTGGTGGAAAAGGACTGAGGGGTGTTGGTCGACAGCAGCTGAATATGAGCCAGCAGTGTGCCCAGGTGGGCAAGGAGGCCAGCAGCATCCCGGCCTGTATCAGCAATAGTGTGGCCGGCAGGACTGGGGCAGTGACGGTCCCCCCGTACTGGGCACTGGTGAGGGCCCACCTCGAGCGCTGTGTCCAGTTTTGGGCCCCTCACTACAGGAAAGACGTTGAGGTGCTGGAGCGTGTCCAGAGAAGGGCAACGGAGCTGGTGAGGGGTCTGGAGCACAGGTCTCGTGAGGAGCGGCTGAGGGAGCTGGGGGTGTTCAGCCTGGAGAAAATTTGAAACTATTCTGTTCGTATGTAGAAAAATAATGTGGTATTGAGTTTTTTCCTTTGTGGGTTTTGTTGGAGGTTTCAGTGGAAAAAAAAAAAAAAAAGAAACAAAACTTCTGAGGGAGAAAATCTAGTGTTTGGTTGTTGAAATCCACTTACCTTAGAAATAAGATGCTTCTGTTTGTCTAAAGAAGTCTTTAACCCATCCTGTTCACCAGTTTAGATAACGAAATAAGTTATTTAAAGGTTCAAGAATAAGTTTAGGAACAAAAGTGATACTTCAGCGTGCCTCAGGATAGCTTAGCAGACAATTAATACTGCTTACTGAAATAGTTACCTTCCACTCTTCTGCTAATAACAGCCACAGTGATTTAAGCCACTGTATTTATAGAAAATAATTAAAATGTACATCTTCACAGAGAACTGTTGCATAGTTTACTATTAATGTGACAAATGTAATCCCTAAGAATGCGGCTTATCACTGAAATAGCAATGGAATTTTGGGGTGTTGCTAAGAGTATTGTAATTACAGGGTTTGGATATAAATTTCTCTCGTGTGTGAGAGGTGGTGATGGCTCATGAAAATGCATTAACCTTTCCCACTAGGGCGTGAGAGGATGGATACCCGCCTCGCTCCTGTAGGGCGCGGGCTTCTTCCTGCACAGATTTACCTCAGTTTCCACAGAAGGGAAAAGATTGCGAAATCAATAAAATCATTATGGTTGTAGCTAATCTATTTTAAAGAAATACTTGTAAGTGATGTGTGAGGTCTGTGCTTACGGGCTTTGCTGCCAGTCAGCTTCCCAGGCAGGAGTCCGACCACACAAACCCTCTGCTCTGCAGAGCGTCTGACAAGTGTTTACGTGTTAACATTCATTAGAAGATTCGGTCAAGCAATTCATGCTTGATTAATTGATTATCCCATGGTGACAGTTCATTTTTTTTGAAATAGCTGCCAAGCTTCGCAGGAGCGGGACAGTCAGACCAATGACAAAAGACATTGATGGACAAACACTGGACTTATCGAATAGCTGCTGATGTGACAGACCGGCATCTACAGAGCTTAATCAATGCCTCAAAGACATGGCGACACTGTAAAGAGTTTTTATTTCTTTTCTGTGCATTTATGAATTGTTAATGCAGTCAATCCATATTAGCTTCATTTGTTGTTTGGTTAAAATGCAATTTGAATTTTCCAAGTTAAGAGTTGCCTTAATACCAGTTTTTGTACAGTGAAATTTATGAGTCCTTACAGATTTATAAGGTTTTATTGGTGGACCTTGGCTAGAAGGCCAAGCACAATTTCTGCCTTTGTTTATTCCGGCATTGCAGAATTAGTAAGAGTTGACATTGCAGGGCTTATTGAATAAATTCATTTCCTTGGCAGTGTATGCGTTTTGAATTTTCTTGAGTTAAGCCAGAAAAAGTGGATGCATCAGCACAAGCTGGTAAATAGCAACTGCACTGCAAGAGGATTTCAAGCTAGAGCAATGCAAGGAAGAAGCTCTAAACCAGAGCAAATTATCCACAGACAGTAAATGTGTTGGAACAGATCATCCCTTGCCTAATGGTACTGGAGTCCATTGAATTACCCAAGAGACAAGTTTGGCCCAGTATTAATTTGCAGCAGATGTTTGACTAACTAATTATTTGAAAGAGCTTGAGTGTATTGCGATATAATTACCTGATATTGCAGCGTACTGCTTTCAGGGCTTGGTTTTTGTCTTATTCTTGCAGTAGAAACAATAATGCAAAAGTCATGGTGTAAGTTTTCTGAATGATCACTTGGGTTTGAGAGTAGAAAGAAACAAGATTCCCAAATCATTAAATGATTGCAGCTTACAAGTGAAGTCAGGAGCTGACTGATCTGTAACCCAGCCATGGGCAGACTTTGTTTTAACCCTTGATGAGACAAATATTCAGAGCACCGCTCTTCTTGCATCACCCACCTCCATTCCTCTCCCTCTTTAATATCCTCTTTCCTTGCACATTACAGGGTGACAGGGCAGGACCATGCTGGTGCAGCAGAGGTGCTTCTTTGTCCTGGATGCCTTGCTCCTGGTATGCCCAGGGAAGCTGCTGTAGCTTTCATCCTTCTTTACAGCCCGGCCTAAGGATTTGAGGTGGTTCTTCTACAGTCAGTAGGAGCCACTACTGAATTCAGTTGCGCTTTCCGCTACTATTGCTGTTGTCTTGTGAATTCCAAGGTTTCTTGAACTGATCCCAAAGCTTAATTATTTCAGCAGCGGGCTGTAGGAAGGTCTTCGCTACGCGTCTCACTTCTTGCAACACCACCTTTGAGTCCATCAGTTTCTGGTCTTTGCCCTCCCTGAAGTTCTAACCATGCAACCACCACGAGCTGCTCTGGGCACGACTGTGATGCTGCAAACAAGTTCAAATGAAGAACAAGGAGAGGCATCATGCTGTATGTTTTCTGAATTGTGAGATGGTTCAGGAGTCACGAAAGAGAATTTTTTGAAGATAAATTAAAAAGTTTGGGCTTCTTCGCCAAAGTAAAAGGAGCTTTGTAAGAAATATGAGTGCTAATGAGAATATTGAAAAAACTTTACTGGATAGTAGTTTATTCTATTGCAGACTACCTTGCATTTTCCTCTAAATCATATCATGCCATCCATTGCTAAAGACAGGATATTTTAATGGAGAGATGGGCTGCTGATCTGAGCCACCATGGCAATTCCTATGCTCCTGTGAACAGAGACTGCTGTCACATCAGTGACAATTAGCAGCAAATCCTATTACAGGAATAAGATCGCCTAATCCTCAACTCTGGTACGTGCTATTCACTATGATACGTGTTTAATTATAAGGCTTCTGCAGGCTACGGTACTTTGTGCAAAAATTCCAGAAAATATAGAAATTGTGTTAGAAGACTTCACTTAAAAATGACAAGTTAGACATCTGGTACTTCAAAATTATTACTCCAACCCTTTTAATTGGCATAACTGCTTTTCTGTGCCATTCAGAGTGGCTTTTTACAACTTGTGGTAGTGTAGGAAAGCCAGCAAGGTCTGATGTGTCACTAGCAATTTTCCTCTCTGCTGCATTTTTAACTTGTTTGCAAAGGTAGAAAACAAGAAGAATATACTTGGAGAGAGCCCACCCGGTACGTTATCCACTCGGTGGTTTGATCCTTTTAAACTTGTCCATTAGGTGTAGCAAAGGGAGAGAAACATCGTGGGAGCGGCTGCGAGAGCGCCTGGTTGCAGGCTGTAATGCGTCCAGGCGTGGAAGAGCCGGGCGCTGGGTGCCAGGAACCCTCCTCTGGGCTTTGCCACTTGGTGCTTGCTGGGCTGTGGCCGGTCCTCAGCAATGAGGAAATCCAGCTTTTATTTAACTGTAGCTACTGTCTTGGGGCTCCTTGTTTGGTTGGGGTTTGTCTCTCTAATAGGAAAAGGGCTAACTCCAAGAAATAGGAAATCTAACCAAAATAAGATGAGTTAAGGGCAACCTGTACTTCTTGTTTAGTCGGAGCATGGAACGCTTTCCATGAAGGATGATGATGCGTATTAGAAGAATCCCTTCCACTCTTGCATAAGCTGTCTTTGAATATGTGTAGTTTGCAGAATAAATATTGTACTTTGTCCCCTGTGTATTTAACAAGCTCTTTATGTGACTTCCTACTCTTCAGTATTTGAAGTTTTGAAAAGTATTTAGCACTAGCATAAATCTGTTACCCTTAGAGTTACCAGTTAAAGTTTAGTGGTGGGAAATGGAGATCTTTTGTTGTTGTTGTTACTTTGGAAAATGCCACCTAGCAGGCGACATACAAACCTTGGCCATGGAAGCAGAACCTGGCCTGAAAGGCTGCGCCGTAACGTTGTTAGTCTAATGTTGCTAAGGACTCTCAATAGCAATGCATTGTGAAATCTGTTCATTATCATTTTTATTTCACAGAGCTAGAAGAACTGCTGTGAATCTCTGTTCCCATGATATACGTGCTATTCCCAGTCTTTTATTGTACTTATCAGATCCCTGGATTAACTTCATTGTGAGCTGGGGGCTCAGACTCCTGAAGGTGTGCTGTCTTGAGCTGATATTCTTTCCAGTTACCACAATTAAATCTCAGTTAAAACAATGAAACAAAACAATTATCAGTCCTTCAAAAAATTTTGTTATCCTTTTTCACAAAAATCTATTTATTTTTTTAGCAGCCTACATTACTCGTTCCCCATATTCTTTCACAAAGCCCAGGATATACTTTCTCAGTAGCTCTTTCAATTACAAGTATCACTATTATGATTCTTTGTCATGCTTTGTATTTTGTTATCCCAAGCCTCTAAAGCTGCTCCTTTGCTCTTCCATGTTATCTTTAACATCTTTATAAGAAAAGTGCTGCAAAAGCTCTTGGAGAAAGATCGGTCTGTCTGACAACATCATTCTTTGGAGCACAGTAGATTCTGAATAGAGGCTGCCAGCTCTGCTGTATGAAGCAGCATTCTCTTTAACAAAGGAGGATGAGCATCAGAAGCATCTGGGGAAAACCTCTGATTCAAAGTGCTGCACTATGAATATGAATTTCAGCCAGTAACAGGAAAAAAGCAGGGTATCATCTTCAGTAAGCAGAGTTCAACTCTTTTGAAGCACAGGCGCTGAAGGAACTGATAAGTACTTGGGACACAATCCAAAGCAAATCAATGGAAAAGTTCCTAGGGACTTTCAGGTTTTCTAAATCAGGTTTTCTAAAGCTATTTTTAAAGTACTTATGTACCTGAATCTTCACCTGCATTAGCAGCTAATGTAATTGTTGAGCAAATTGGCTATTTATGTGTGTGAGAGGATAAAGCACTCCTAGAAAGATCTGTGTGCCCCATGCACCAAAAGGTTGAAAGCAGAGGTGTTGTCGGAACCTGCTGAGGCTGATCACTGATGCTTTTGGGTGCCGAAGTGGGAAGGCTCTAACTTGCCCGTAGGATTGCTAGATACTGTCCACGTCCAGCCCCGCTCACTGCCACAAGGACTTGCACTGCTGTCTGGGCAGGGGGACAGTGGCTGAACCGAACTGCAGCTGAAAGGAGGAGGTTGCCATCAGCCCTAGCAGAGGCCATCTGCGTGACTTCTGCAGCCTTTTGTGGGGAAGCTGAATTTGAAACCAAACTGGCGATTCTGAAGCTTTGGTTATTTCCCCAGATATATCTTTCCCTTCCTGTTGTTTCACATATATAAGTAAATGTTAGAAGAAGAGATCTGAAAGATGTACAGTTGCAAGGAGGGTTAAATGTGGTGGCCGGTTACAGCTGGAGTGAATCTAATGTGCTGCTTCTCTGTGCCTGGCCCCTGGGGAGCTGCAGGCTCCTGGGGTGATGGATAAGCCGTACGGGTAACCACAGGGAGGGGAAGAGAGGAGCTTCATGTAGAGTCATCCTCAAAAGTTCCCTGATGAAAGACAAAACAAATATTGCGTGGCTTCTGAGGAAAGGTGCTGGGTTTTTTCCCCTTGAAGCTGAGTGAGGCTGCAAAACGGGCCGTTCAGTGCAGGCACATTTACTGCTGACCCTGCTCCTCCGCTGGCCAGTGAGATAATGCGACTTTTTAGCTGGGTGGGTATTTGTATCTGGTGTGGAGCACTCCTGATACTACATGCCCAGGAAGCACTGTGTATTACTTCAATCTCCTTTTGGAGAGAACATTTCTGGTTTGTAGTTCAAACCAAATGCATAGCTTTAGGTGCATTTCTGGTAATTATACCCTTCAAACAGTACTTTCAACCTTCATTAAATCTGTGAGCCTCTAAAATTATTGTGCAGACATGTGGACCTCTTTATATTGAGGTCTGCCAGGTGTAAGCTTATTTTTCTTACCTTTATTTGGACATTTTGTTTACCTTAAAAGCAATCCGTGGACTTCCAAGGGCCCACGGACCACACTGACTTACTGACAGCTACTGCGCTAAAGGGATTGTGGAGAGGCAGAAATGGGGATGCCAGAGCTGCGCTCACAGATCAGCTCCCCGGTGTCTCCGAGCATCCAACTTCTGGGCTGTTTTCACAAAAGTAAAGCTGACAAATGTGCCTACGAGGGAGCTGTACAGGGCTGTTTATGCATTGCCTCGAGAATAAACTTTTGCTGGGGAGAAATCCCTATATTGCATCTTCAGACTGCAGGTATACAATATTACTAGCTAGAAGCTGTGGAATTTTAAGCGGAAGGTTTAATTCCCGTGGTTTGTACCCATTGCATGGTAATGTTTTGCTGTGGGAAATAGCATCTACCAACCGGCTACGTAACATATATGGTGTATCATTATGTTTGCCATGTCCAGCTGAAAAGCAGCTGTCATAATTTTCAGTTTTACTGCCTTTCCAAATGCTTACTCCCTTGTAATGCATTCTCCAGTAATTTTAAATAGGCCAACATAAACAGCATGTAATCTGCAGTTTTCCTTTCTTTTTTGAAGCACCTGAGCTAGACTTTTTTCATAATAAAACTGGTATCTAATTTACCACCCATATTATTCTAATCACAGTAACATCTTTCAGTTTGCATACTGTATAATCGTGCTTTCACATTATTCAAAAGCAGTTTATATCTGGTGAACTGATAATTTTTTCTTTAGTTTCTGACAGTTACTTAATTGTCTTGTTAACATGGGCCATTTGATTTTATATCAGCTTAAACTGCAGTCTCGATGGCTCATTTTTGCAATATGCTGTGTTGACAGAAACGTACAGAATTTCCATGGATATATATCTTATTAAATGCCTATTTCATTAGCATATCATGTTAATACTCTTTTCAGTTCAATAAATTTGTGTGGCACTTAAAAACCTATTAGCTTCTCTATAAAGCTTTGGGTAAACATTTTGAAGTTGTATGTTGGAGTCCATTAGTTTTCATATATGTGTGTATGCGGGTTTTTTGCTTTCGGCTTTTGAAAGAAGGCAGCGGTGGGCAGGTGGCTGCTCAGCAGCGGTGCCGTGGTTGGTAGGTTATCCTGCGACGGAGGCTATGGCTGTTGGGCTCGGGGGTGGCTTTTTTGGTGTACATGTTTTATGAAAAAAAAGACATTCTTTGGCAGTAATTATTTTGTTTAGGACTAGAATGCTGGAGGAAGGGATTACATCTTTACCTTAATAAAATTCTCTAACTAAAAATAAGTCACATTTTTTACATCTCTCACTTCATATCAGGTAGGTCCCCAAAAGCCCCATTCATTGCTCTTGCATCAGGAAAGCAGAGAAGAGAGCTCAGCACAGCAGGAGAGCAAGTTGTATTTAATGCCATGTCTAGAAGACAGCGATGGTTTACTCTATAAATATTAGGTTTCCTTTGAAATGTCACTTAGGCAAACTATGTCTACATTTTGAATTGGTAGCTAAACTAAAAAAGGTTGGGAAAAGAATAAATTGAGATTTTTTTTTTCCTTTTTTTTTTATTTTTTTTTTTTTTTTTTTTGTCCTGCTGCAACATTGTCTGCCTTTCAGTGTGGATCATTTTCTTTAATCCAGAATGTTTCATTCTGTTTTTGGATGTGTTTTAACCTTTATTCTTTTTTTTTTTTACCCCCAAGAAATAAAATTTTGCAAAATTTACATTTCAAATATACTCATTTAGAAAGATCATTTTTGGTTGAAAGCACGCTTTTTGAATTACCTATTTGAAGAATACAGAGTGTTTGCTGGCTGTCCGGTGGGATCGGTGAGAAAGCTTCCCCTGGAGTAGGAAGAGCATTATCAGATGGCACTGCCCCAGGGTATTGATTGAATATACACAGTAGTACCGGTAGATAAGCTTCAGTGGTATTTGTTTTAAACTCTGATTTATGAGGGCTGGCCGGTGGCTTGAGCTATTTGGCATTTACACGCTGCAGTCGTGACACAGCCTCGCTGGGTAACATGCGAACTGCAGAATGGCTTTTGAGCGTCATTTCTAAAACACAAACTGCAACGTACTGAGTCCAGGAAATGCAAAGAATAAAACTAGAAAAGTTTCTTTTTCCCCTTAGTATCAATAACCTGCAAGATAGATTTGACTTAAAGCAACACCTTATATTACCTTCCCCGCCTCTGAGAATCCTTCCCATCCCGGCTGCCTCCTCAGGTTGTGTTTGACACTGACACCGCGGCGGCCCACTGCGAGGGTGGGAGACTGACAACCTGCTGTTACTGCTACTGCTGCACCCAGGGACAAACGCCCTGTCGTCTTTAGGATCCAATCCTGTTGTCCACCAGGACTCCCAGGTCCCTCTCTGCAGAGGGGTGCACGGGGTTATTCCTCCCCAGCTGCAGACCCTACACTTGCCCTTGTATTCATGCAACTAGGCTAAGAAAATGCAGTCGTTACCTGCAACAGATCTAATCAGAGCTTTCTTCAGGGAGCAAAGTCAAAGCCAGGCAACAGAATTGCCTTTTCCCAAGGTGAGTCTCTGACCCTGGGCACCTTCTCCATTGAGACAGGAGATGGTAAATATTTTGCTGCTATCAAGACTTGTGCTTGCTTCTTATTTCTCTAAATGACTACAAGAAGATGGTTTGTCTTGCTAATTAGAGCTGCTCTCATAGCAAACAGGGTTTCTCTTGGAATATTAACGATTTGCCCTTCACTTGAATGTTTTTACAGCATCAGTGCTTGGTTGCTAAAAGGACAGAAACCCAGAAACATTTAATTCATGAATATTAAAATATTCAGAATTCTTGAAATGCTGTCTCAGCAGTTCTTTGTGGAACATCTTTTGTTACAATCAAATGACAATCTGTTTGTGGTGGCGTGGGGGGCTGTGATCAAAGGGCTGAATGCTGTAAAAATGCCTATGAATTCCCGCACCCTTCTGGACTCAGTTGGAGCCAGCATTGGACTTGCACTCCCTAATTTGAGGAATCTGAAATCTAATTAACATTAAATTGCAACAAAATATACAAAGACCAAGGGAGAGAAGGTTGCCGTCGCTACTCAGGGTAGGGACGGGGCTGGCAGCAGCGCGCTGGGGTGATGGCGGTGCAGGGGACGGCAGCGCGCTGTCCCCCATGTCCCCGAGAGGGGGGCTGCCAGCGGCTCCGTCCTGTGCCCTGGGCTGCCTCACATTTAAAAGTCAGAGTTTCATCCCCTACTCAAAAATATAAGTAAATAACCAAAAAATACAGTGAGGGTGATGCTGCAGAATCGGCTCAAAACCCTTCTGAGCGAAAAGGAAAATCATCTTCACACCTGGGAGGGACTGTGGTCGTGGCACATCCAAGACTAATATGAAGAGTAAATCAAGTACAATTCAGCCTTTGAAGTTGAAGGGGGAAAAGAGGAAACTTCTCTCGTCTGTACTGTAGGTCTCTGATTTCTAATCTGTGATTTCATGGAGGAAAGAAATTGTGCCACTGAACTCCTTTTAGGAACTCTGTCCTTGGCTTATTAACTCGCCTTATGTGTTGTCCAATTTCAGAGGGGGAAAGGGCTGCATTTGTGTGTGGGTGGTATTATTTTAGGAGATGTCTCAGTTAATTATTATCTCCTGAAACATCACCTAGGAGATATTCTTTCTCTGTCATGCAGCTTGATATTTCATGCAGTAAAAGGTAACTCTTCCATAGTTCATTAAATTATGTTGTGGTGAACTTCTCTCCACTGGGTCTCAATTAAGAAGTGAAGCCAGTGCCTTTAGAGGAAAAGGCAGAGAACAATCAGAATATACTGAATATGTAATTTGATCTCTGGAAACAAGCAAGAGGAAAAATATGGTGTGCAAATGCGTAGACATTAAGAACGTGTTATGTCTCAAAGACTTGTATATGGAAGTGTAATACAATTAGATCATTACCGTTCATTAGGAATATTTAATGCTTTTAAAAATCTAGAGTGTTCTTTCTAAGTTTGTTATCTACTGTAAATTTACTGTAGTAAATATTCATTTTCCTTATGACTTCCCTTGTCTCCATTTTAGCACCCCTGGGAACTTCAGTCATCATCATTGTGGCCCCACTGTCTAGTAACATGAATTATCAAAGTGCAGTAAATTTTCTGTTACATTCTAATTTCACTAAACATTTTGGTTTTAATAATGTTTTTTTTAATTTTCCTTTTAAAAAATGTTTAAAGTATCTAGCAGAACTAGTCTCCGTGTATGTTTTTCTACACCCTCCCAAAGCTCCTTTCATTAAGTAATTTCAAATGTGAAGAGCAGAATAGGAAGTTACCCCAACTTTTGCATCTCAGACCTCCTTTCCTACCATTCTTCTTTCTGTGCTGCACACATCTGTTTTTTTTCTGTTTCTCTCCCACTTACATGCTTTTCTCTCCTCACGCTGTTATAATGGTTTGCTAAGGTCTGTTCATTTTGTTTTTCTCCTACAAAATATAAATGATAGCAAGAATCATTCTGCGGGGATCGGTGAAACATGCTGCTGGAACAGGCAGTGACATGGCTGGTTTAACGTGCAGTGCTGAACACCTCGTCAGTATATATAGGTGTTAAACAATACCTGACTTTGTACATTCTTGAGTAACTTAATTCCCTTTGGTAGCATGAGAATGAGCAGCTCATAAATGCAGAATAATTGGAATTTTAATTAGGTAGTGACTTAAGGATGCCTCCTGTTTACAAGGTAATAACCTCTCTTGAGCTAAATGAATGGAGGGGCAGGTTTCAATTTAACAGCTTATAAAAAAATCAGTTGATTGGTTTCCAGTATGAATCTCGGCTGTTCACAGTATCTAAGGGAACTTGGTGGCTGGGGTGCTGATGCTGGTTTTGCGCATGTGAATGGTATCTCAGCGCTGCTTAAGTTCTCGCCAGTGTCTTTAGGATGAGTTTTAAACAATCACAGTGAACTGCATTAAAGTCTCAATGAGTACAGAATTGCTTTGCTATGGCATAAAATTCAGGGTATCTGCCTGCAGGTATATACATTTACTTTTGTGACTATTTGAATACACTCCTTTTCATTTGTTTACAATGGAGTAGTGAGAGGAATTTGTTTTCTTGTCTGAGACAAGCATCATCATGTTTTTCCTAGCAGCTGCATGCACAATTAGGAGGACCCAATTAAAGCTCCATTCAGTTCACACAGAGCGGCAGTGATTGCTGTCTATAATTTCTCCTGTGGTTTGACTTATGGGCATTAAGCTCTGCAGAACTTTATTAACAAAGTCAAGTCAAACAAGTCAAGAAAAGAAAATGCAACAAGCTGGGAACCGGTATGTAGGATCTTGGCCAATGTGCACTACCTACAGCTGGCGAAAATGAGTCTCCCCTCCCACCCCTCTCAAATAGCCACTGGGCAAATGACCAGTTGCCTCTGTTTAGGCTTGTGCTTTCGTCCTCCTGGCCACAAAAGAGCAAGTATTTATGTGTCTCCCTTGCTTCCATGTCAGCCACTCTGTCTGCAGCCAGTGCAGGCCATCCGAAGGCTCCTGTGAATTCAAGCCTAAAATAATTCTAAAGCCAAATGTACCTTTGTTTGTCCCAAGCATTAGCTGTGCCGCCAGTACAGAAAGCTCAGCGCTGCCAATCGTTATGCCAAATGGAACAAGAAAGGTAAACGAACTGGGACAGAAGGAACAGGGCACTGGAGCACGGGCACCTTCTTGAAGGATGAAGAATTGCATTCACAACCTGCTTTTTTCTCCCTCCCGAGGCTGTTCAGTTCCTACTGCTCCATAAAGGGATTCGATGTCCCTTGATTTCCCCCCAGCCCGCATAACTCTCCGTGAGTGTGCACACGCACACTCAGTGGCACAGCGTGTTTCGCCTTCATCCCTTAGGGATACCCGAAGTCTGCAAACACTCATCTCCTGGCTAATGCGCTGCAAAGAGCAAAACATCAGACATCCAGTCCCCGCAAAGAGTTTTATGAGAAAATGTGTGGTTTCCTATCTAAGAAGCAGGAAGAGAAGCCCCCAAAGACTGCAGTTCTGTAGGTATGGACAGCCAGTGGACAGTGATTCTGACAAAAGAGGGAACAAGCATGACGGAGTTGCCCTGATGTGCAGAAGTGGTCGGAGCATTTTGCCCCTTAGTCACCCATAGGTCTCCTGAAGTGGCTGAGACCAACAAGGGACAAAGATAGGGCTTCGTTTTACGAGATGCAGAACATTGTGACCCTCAGGCAGCAGAGCGTCGGAGCAGAGCCACCAGTCGAGCCGCTTAGTCGATGCTGACGAGCTTTTCTGCGCTGATGCTCTGGGCATCCTGCAGGATAGGGCCTGTGCTGAGATTAAGATCAGTTAATCACCTTGCGTATGTCAAACAGTGACAGATCCCAAACCAGTCACTTACTTTCAAAAATAGATAGATTACTCATTTGCAGAAAATGATAAAGATGTCCACAAGAAGTTGCTCTTGTGTAGGGCCTATACAAGATCAATTATTTGGCTTTTTATGCTCTCTTGACTGGTGCTAAAGCAGTAGTTAACTGGGAGGTTTGATGCCGATACACAAAGCCAGCCATAATAGAGAAGAAAGCCACCTTTAATTTCAAGCTCCACTAGAATCATGAAAGGAAAAATGAATGTTTACTAAATGAAAAAGGATGATACTGCTGGAGAGAGGAAGTTTTGGTTAAGCTTTTAGGGGAACATTAATAACTTTGAGAAATGGAAACATATATTATAAAACATGTTTAAAATGGCATAAACTTCAGAAAAGCCAGAAAGTATTTTAAACTTATCTAAGCTCCTCAGTGCGGTATCAAGTTTTAAAAATCAAGCAAACTGAATGATAGCTGACATATGGAAGGCAGCTTTCTAGTACTGACACATTTTCTATGAAAAATTCAATATAGCCTTATATTTAGAATAAATGTTTTGAGGTAAAATGGAAGTCTGCTGATCAACTTTTGCAGATTTCCAGGGGAATGTGCGAAGCATCCAGGCTTGTTCCCCAGGAATACACTTTCATAAAGCTGCTGCTCCGAGAGTCCTCTGACACATCACAGCGCGGCTGGGCTTTGCCTATGATATGTTGCCAAGCACCATAAACGAATGCAGCTCTGAGATGGCAGGTCACTTTTTATTTTGCCAGACACAACAAAGAAGTGTCAACCTCTGACAGTTTTTAAAAGTAGGCTTTAAAAGATATATCAAACCTTTTTTTTTCTTTTTTTAACCAGTCAGTATCTGAGAAGAAATGCTTACAGAAAAAGAGAGGGTGGGGATATCTGTGGAAGTGGAAGCTGTGCTATGTGAGTGATTTAGCATGACATCACTCTGGTTTTATGCTGATAAATACATTTGGGATTAGGTGATGTGGACCTTTTGACACCAAATAAATGGGCAGTGGACCTGAGTTCAGTCGTCTGATGTGTTTGTGCACTACTGAGGTGGGATTATAACTGCTGCCCGTGATGCACTGGATTTTGTGATAATTGCAGTTAATATGCTTTGGCCTTCCATTTTTGTGGTAGGACCTTGCAGTCCTTAGGTACCTTGAATTCCCTGCAGAGAACCCCCGTAATAATAGGAAATGGAAGCATTTAGCAGGTGAATCGCCTGATTTAACACAATATAGCACAGTCTGTGAGCAGTGGGGCAGGACAGGAACAAACCACGGCAGCTTGGGATCCCAGTTCCACAGTCTGACACCTAAGTGCTCTGCCTCCTGGGAAGCACTCGCTGATGGTCGACAGGAAAAGGGAAATGCTGGTCCTATAAATGCTGGCCTGCGATGCTATAGCTTAAAAGCTGTATTTACTTTAATGGGCTTCAGGCTAAGGCATGTTAAAAGAAACTGTAAAAACAGAAGAAAAGAAAAAGAAAAAAAGGGGGCATGCTGTCAATACCATGTCATAAATAAATGCTGCATTTTTCATAAGACTGCCAAGGATATGGCATAGTCATGAAAGCAGGGAAAAAGTGTTGTAGGAGACAATCTCTCTATATTACTTGCGATAAACCAGCTTATACGTGATTGCTTTCAGCGCTAGACTGCGTTTCTTTCGAACAGGTTTGCACTGGCGGTGTGGTGTAGGGTTTGCTTCGCAGCCATCTGGGCAGCGCTCCATCCCCCTATAGCTGCAGACTGATGAAGTCATTGCCAGCACTTCTTTCCAATGGGAGAAATAACCAGGTTCACGTTCACCATCCGTCTAAACCCCAACCATTTCAAGCAACAGCAAAAGGACTATCATGCTCATAAGAACACGTTTCCCTTATAATTGCCTTGCCTTAGCAGACAAGGAAAAATAGATCTTTTTCTTTTCCTCCCAATAACTGCAGACCGTTGGGAACTATTCTGCACACAGGGAAGTTCTTTGCTGGGGGAAGTTCAGCTAAAGAAGACTCAGAGGATGCGACTGCAGAAGGTTCATCCACTCGTGTGCGTTGGTGGAAACTACCCTTACATACCTAACTGTATGCTGCTTCTGCTTGAAACGAGTATCGGCCAGCCCACTCGCCTCCCCTACGGGCACCAGCTTCTTTTGTTCGTGATTTCTGCTGATGCTGGTAGTTGAGAAGCAGACTAAACGGCTTCCAGTTTATAAAGAGAAGTAAGTTGCAAATTGTAGGAAAATTACTTTGAAATTATATATCAATGCTAGTTCATTTTCAATTGTATTTATAAAAAGTTTCTAGTATGACAAACAAGTGGTACATTGTGCACTAGAATAGCATTATGGAAATGTACAGTGAACACAGAGATGTGCATAGGACTGTAATTTGTGAGTAACGAGGTGTATGTGCTCTGAATAAGTAATTAAGAAAATTTCAGTATAGCTATAATATTGGTATTTACTGTAAGGCTACTGCAATACACAGGAAGATTTCTGCACTGTGGCTCCCTTGTGCCGTCAGGCTGGCAAGCGCATTCACAAGCCAGCCCTTCAGACTCTCATCTCTCCTTCCACCCTCTCCTCCCCATCACACCCCTAGCAAAGCAGAAAATAAAGAAGATGACAGTATTATGTTAGGAACTGGTAGATGAGGTAAGGACAGCAATCACTGCAGAATCTCAGTCAGATGAGTTTCAGGCTTGGTTACATTCATACTTGACTTTCAAATTCTGATCTAGTCAGAGTGCAAAGCCATTTCCATTCTACTCCCTGTTTTCATCCTTTGGAGCTTTCACAACAGGCATCCTTTGAGATGTATTTTCCACCTTTTCCCAGCTCTCAGAGGAGTGTGTGTCCACATATATTCATCTTAAAAGTTCTAGCTGAAAACTCTTACAAGTTTGTGGATTCAGTACGCATATGGCAAAAACCCAATAATTTTTTCCCACGAGTTATTCACCGTATATAGAGAACTTTGCTACATGGATATAGGGCATAGAAATATTAATACTTCCCTGGGCTTTTATCTGGCAAAATTTCCTATTAGAGAAGTAGATACCATTTTAGAATATCCCTTCTCTTCTGACTAAAGTCCACAGAGCACGTGGTCTTAAGTACAGCTATAGACATGTAGTACAGCTATAGCTGCTGTGTCCCTGGTGCAGCTGGGAAGCAGTGGCCCTGGTGGTCCTGACCCCACCTGACAGCCTGGTGCTGATAACCCCAGCCCTGTCTCCAGCCCATGGACTGGCTGGGCTGCAGCTTGGACGCCGAGCACTGTGGGGACGGGTTGCATCCTCTAGACTCTTCTCTCACCTCCTGACACAGTTTGTCCAAGTTGCTCTCCCGTACCACCCGAATGCAGCTCTCATAAATCCAAGTTCTCCCTGCTGTCCATGATCTCATGAACTGCAGTGGCCCTGGCCGAGGCTGTAAAGGTGCTCGTTCGCCCTATCAGCTCTTCCGTGGTAAATCCCAGGAGACAGGGTGCGTGCCAGGCTGATGAAGGCGCCTCCTGTGAACCACAGGGCTGGACTTCTGTGGTTCCAGGGAAACACAGCAGTGGAGTGGCGGCACATAGAACCATAGAATCGTAGAATTGCCTAGGTTGGAAGGGACCTTTCCGATCATCTAGTCCAACCGTCAACCTAACTCTGACAAAAACCATCACTGTAAAGTTTTTGCATGTTTAACACCCTGTCACAGACAGGAGAGTTATACATTCAAGAGTCACTAGCATTAGGATATGTATTAAATTTTTCTGGTGCACCATGTGCAAATGTGTTTGACTTACTCAAAACAAACCCTTTAATCTGTCTAAGAACAATGGCATGATTACTGCAGAAACCAAGTTTTATATAATTATACAGGGAGAATTATTAGAAAAGCATTGCCTTTCTGTACGGCATATGGCTATCATTCATACCACTTCTCAGCCCACACCCCCGCTTTATCCTGCATTCTCCGTAGTAATGGCACTTTTAAAAGACGCCGAGAAAACGACTATCGTAAGTGAAGTTATTGTCTCTTTATTGACCACAGGACTATCTATTGAATTGAATATATTGGCTTGGGAAATCTGTTTTGCCCACCCTAAATGGTCCCTGTCTTAAATATATCTGCTCAGAGCGGTGTGCATTATATAAATAAAACGACACAGACAGCATGTTTGTCAATCAGCAGAAAAGGCTCCACACCCGCTGTCCCGGGCACATAGACTTTGTAAGCACCGGTTTCCAACAGATAAATGTAATCAAGGTTTATATGCTCACAGAAGCCAACAGGATGGGATTGTTTCACTCGAAAGATCAGAAGAAAATTGTAACTAATGTTGTGGAAAATTACTTTGATATTGCTTTCTCAGTACAGCATCACAATTAGGTAGCAATGTGAAGCACGGGGAAAGAATAAATGAATAGTAACAAATCAACACAAACAGCTACTGTCAGGAGTACTTTGCTCAGTGAAAGTAATGTAAGCATTACTTAAAGTTTTATGACTGTGGATTTTATACCGGTTTAAGTAGTACATCAAGGTCTCACCATCATGCTTGCTAGGACTAAAACAATCAAGAACAATTTCCGCAACAGACAGATAAAACCAAAGTACCAAAGTATTTTTATTAATCTTGTTTCATAACTTGTACTATTTTAGATTAAAGATGACTGAAAGTACTAACAATGAAAAATGTCCTTTTGGACAATGCAAAGTTCTGCTATGCTGCTTTGCAGTGGAAAACAAACGTTACTGACTTTTCCCCACCCTTCCCGATGAGCTTCCAGCGTCTGGCAAATACGTTTCACTACGTAGCAACTACATGGGAAATACAAAAGCAAAGGCTAATCCAATAAAACTTTGCCATGCGGAATCTGTTGCTGTAAGTAGCTTAATGACACGTGCATGTGTTCAATTCTATTGAGGGGGCAATCAGAGAAGCAAGTTATAGCAATATCTGATCCCCGTTAGAAACAGGCCCGTTTCGGGAGAAGCACCCTGCCCGGGGGAAGGGAAGGATCCTTCCCAGCTCCCCAAAAACATTGCTTGTAACTGACAGATTTGCACAGGAGAATCTCTAGAGATGAAATATGCCTACCTCTCTTTTTAATGAAATGAATGCATATTTTTTCCTGTGTCCTTTAAGCCGCCTAATATGTTTTAGGGATAACTGGTATCATTTTCAGAAGCAGTGGACGTGAGGAGTTTCTGAGCCCACTGGGAGTGGCAAGCACTTAACACACATGGAAATCAGCCAAACAGAAATAAGAGTAATTGTATTGAGCACCTTTTACCCCAGGGTACAGTCTGCTTCCTATTAACATAAATAGTAATTGAATGTGCGAATCGAGCAATTGATTGCCCACCTTTGGCAGCAGCAGCACGCTCGGGCTGTTCATGCTTTAGCTCTGCGGAACCCTGCCCACAGCAGCCCCCTGCGGCACGGGGTGAGCTCCCCTGCTGGGGCACTCTGGCCAAACTCGCTTTTATTGAAGTGTGCTTGGGCGTCCCCTTCTACAGTTACATCCCTCTCCAAAATCCCTTCACAGGGGGCTACAATCAGCAGTCCGCGTTCAGCAGGTTTGTGGCAGAGAGAAGAGAGGTACGACAGGCCACGGTGAGGGACCAATAATGAAAAAATGGAGAAGAAATTGCACTGGTTTTGAGATGCCACTAGAAATTCCTTCTCTTTCAGGAGCAAAGAATTAACTTTTCAATGTAAAGTTGCACATTCTTAGATGCATTAGAGCACTGCCTGCATTTGCTGTCCATACATCTTTCCCCTCACCCCCAATCTACTGGCCAGTTTCAGTCAAATGAGGCCAGTACCACCAGTTTTCATCTGTAAACTCTTTTGCATCTAAGTATACAAAAATTAATTGCAAAAACACTGAAGGGACTGGTTAATTCTCTGCTTTGCACAACACTGATGATTCATTATTTCTGTAGTTTCAGCTGAGTGGCTGCTTTCAAAATTGGTATGCAGTGGGACTAAATAATAAACATATTAAAGTATAGTTTGTTTAGTGACATGGAAATAAGCACTTAATAAGCCTGGACACAGAAATTAGCACTTAATGTAATTATTTAAGGTTTCTCTGTGTTAGGGTTCAGCTCCTTTAAAAATCTTAGTATTACTTTAAAATATAGGCAGTGGTGTTCACACACACACACACAGGATCACAGAATGGTTTGGGTTGTACAAGGAAGATGTCAATCCAATAGACTTCTTATAAAGCACATATTTAGTCAAAGGAGAATTTCAGTGCATATAAGAGCAAACATAGCGACCAAACCTCGGCGCACAGGGACATTATTATGAGCTGGAGGATCTGCACTGGCATTTGTCTGGGCTCTAAACCAGCCTTCACCGCAGCCTTGGTCACAGAGAAAGTGGCTGCAAGTAAATCAGGAGATCTCGTGCTTTTTCATACTTGCGTGCCCCTCCTTCAGAAGGGAACCACTATTGCAGACCACAGTTTTCTCCTTCTCACATGGATGTGGTCTTTGTGGCTCTACACACTTCAGAGTTAGTAGCACAGGAAGATGGCGTGCGTATGAATGACAGTTACGGGAAGTTTAATGGAAGTTAAGCACGTTAAAGGAATGCATCCCAAAGCATTTTATCTTTCTTGCCTGCCTCATTTATGCATCTCTTATTTTGCATCTCCATGACACACTGAATACCGTATACAGGCAAGGGGGGATTCAGAGGCGTGTATTTGCAGGAACTGAACTTTTGGCAAAATTTCTCACTTCCATGTTGATGGTGGTGTAGCTGGCAGCAGCAGCTGCTCTCAACTTCAGCAGAAAATTAACTCCATCCAGCTGGACCCTGTGCACCTTGGCAAAGATTCCTGCATAATCAGTCAATCAGTTTGGAACTGTTTTTTAAGCAAACTCCTCTTTTTTAAAAAAGAAATTATTAAATAACTTCAAAATAGCTTTTATTAAAAAAATACACACGCACCTACCTTTGTTGAGGCAACCTCTGTGAAACGTGTAGAACATGTTAAAGCTGTAAGTTCAAAATGTTGCACATGAAAGCGCGAGTGAGCCAAATAGAAATTGGAATGCTAACCTGGTGTCTGCTGATGAACTATTTCTTCTGGATCCTGCAGGTGAATGAAGACAACGAGCCCAGCTGCTCCAAACAGCAAGATGAAGGAGAACATACATGTCAGCCTCATAATTATTGTTCTCAGATCAGTCCGGTCCTGACCCAGGAAAAGAACTGCACGCAATCTCCCGGACACTCTTCACTCATAGTCTCCTCCTCGCATCTGGAAGTCTGGCGTAACACGTCTACAAAAGGTAAAAAAACAAACCCCTAAAACTTAACATAAGAAGCGTTCATTTTTTCAAGGCAGATTAGTAGATTTCAGTCTTTGTTTAGATCGAATAACAGATTTCTCTATTATTTCTTTGGTACAGTTAATTGTAGTCATCCAGTCAATTTCTGCCCGCCCCATCAGTTTGTCTTTAATTATATGTCACTGGTTTTAACATATTGAAAAGACAAGGTAGAATACCATTAAAAAGTGCAGTTGGGGAAAAAAGGTCATGCCATGGCTGCAATTTGCACAGCAACCCCTCTTAATAGTTGGCTTGCTTCAAGTGAAGCATGTGCCACTTTTTATTTTTCCCTGGTTAAACAATATGAAAACCGTGAAGGGAGATAATGTGGGGGAACCGATCACAGGAGCCGCACCGTGTGTGTCAAACGTGGGGCGAAGGACGAACAACCGCCTGCTTCACCCTTGGTAAAGCATGCATGCCGCCCGCTGGAGAAGCTCTGTGGGTGTTCAAGGCTTCCCTGGGAACTCCCAAACAGTTTTGTGATCGGTTCTGCCAGTTCTCGCTGCTGGCTCCAACACTTGCCGCTACATGCGGTCCCAGGGAAACGGCCGCAGCCGCAGTCCCAGGTGGCCACCTTGTGTGTCATCCGGAACGCCCCGCTGAGCACAGCCCTCAGGCAAGGACTCCACTGCCAGCACATCAGCAGTCCCGCCGGAACCCGTGTCCTGCCTGCGAGGTACTAAGAAGGGAACAAATGAAAGAGCAAGAACCAGAGAGGAAAACCATTAGCACTGCCACATGGCTTTAGTAATTAAAATAAATGCTTTTGCCACACAACTGTGCTGGTCCTGCCTTTTTCAGTAATATGAAGGAAGGTCCATTAGAGCACTGAACTAGTTCCCAAAAACGTAACCAGATTCCTTATTGAAGGCAATTATTGAGCACAAGGACTCTGGCTGGAGATCAGCAGCAAGTCACAGGGGTGCGGATCACTCTGCTTTTCTCACATTTCTAATTGTAAACGTGAGCTGGTCTAAAGGAAGGTTTTTGAAGGTGGCCTTTGTTTACGAAAGGGGTATTAAGTACAGAAAGACTGTGTAACATTAGTTTGCAGGGAGGATGGACTGTGGAAAGATGATCATTCAAAATAGTTATGCCAGGAAAAGTCTTTAAAGATTTGTTCTCAGTGTGCCTAGAATATTTGGTGTCAGGGACAACTTGTTTACTTTTCATGGTTTCCATACCTGGTTTTTAATTTTCTGCAGTCTACTGGTATTGTAAGTTTCTAGTCGTGTAGCCGTGATGAAGTCGTTTCTGTGACTCTGATGGATAAGGTTATTTAACGGCAACTATGTTTATTCAGTGCCTAAAGCAGCTGAAGGTAGGCTGCAGGCCAGGAACACTGGTGGATACTTGTATCTTAGATAATACAGAGCCCTAAATTCTCTCTTTACACAGGCAAATTCAGCTTTATTTTCTATTTAAATTATGGCAGACCTTAACTGCGTATTTTTATTATTTTTTCCCTTAAACTTTTCTCACCCCATTAAAAGTAAAATGAAAAGAAAATGGCAGGACATTGTTCCGCACTAGGAAATCCAAATCCCTATGGGTCCTTGTGCAGGTTCATCTGTGCCTGTGGTGTGCACGTGTATGTTGTATGGATAGACTTTTTGTACGCATATTTATTATATATCTATTTTTAAGGGTCAAATGCAAACTGTAAAGCCCTAGGGGAGTCAGATTAGGGAAGGAGGATTAGACTTCAAAGCCACTGTGTTACAGTTCCACACGTTGTAGTTACAAGCAAACAGTTAGGGAACACCAACCACCCTCTCTCTGCTTCGCTACAGAATTTGTTTGCACTAAATAGTCAAGGGTTTGGATAAATGGGTGCTTTGAACCAAATCTACCTGTGGCAAGGCTGGTACACCACCAGAATGAGACCATCATTTTGTAAAACTGCCCAGTCAGAGCTTTTCTAAGAATATATAATATTCTTATATATATAATATATAATATATAATATATAATATAATATATAATATATAATATTCTTATATATAATATCCCTGATATAAGCATTTCCCATTCTGTAGCCTACTCATGCTCCCTGCCTGTCCCCGGGGAGCAGGACGCCCCAGCCTGGTTTTACAGGACAGGCAGGAGGCAAGTGTCTCTGCCCAGGATTCTCCAGAAGGGCGGTGAGGGAGTGGAAGGGCCTCCCAGCCCCCAGGATGGGGCCGGCAGCACGGGGAATGCCCCGGCAGCTGGTGGGACGGAGAGCTGGCAAGGAACGCCTGATCGTCGTTTGAGAGACAGCAGCTTAAAAACATCCACTCTCAAGTAACAAGGGGTTTATATTTGCTTAATGCGGAGTTTTAAGGTCATTTTTTGAATGAATTATACCCTTGAGCAAATATGGGTTTCTAAAACAATTATCATTAGCTTAAAATGCTAAACCATTTCCCCTGGTTTTGATTTGTTGAAATGTTTTTGTTTGAAGTAGAGGCAGCATCAAGAAAGAAGATCCCTAGCCAGTTCTTAATTAGCGGGAGAAATGCTACAGGAGCAGTTTTTAACAGTTCCAATGTTTACAGTGTTCCACATCCTATAGGACAGCTGGGTTCAGGGTCACCTAACCCTTTAGGTCAGACACTGCAGTGTCTTCGGGACACCTCAGGATGCAACAGTAAGAAAGCTGGATGGAAGCGTACATTGAAAGAAGAAAAGGCCACGTGCGCTTGGGTGACTCCAAAGAAAGGCTGCTGCTCATGGCCTGTTGCCATTGCACGCCTTTGCCAGGAGGGAATATAGAGGGAGTCCGAGAAGGAAAAAGAATGAGAAGCTCTTTCCTCTCAACAAAATTATTACCTCTCAACAAAACACAAACTTCAGAGATCTTTAAATTATGGGTCTAGGCTTTTCCCCTCCCTCTTCTCCTGTAATTATTTTTTCAATCAGTTGACTTTAATTAACGTGTCCTAGGAGAGCAAACCCGGCGAATGGGAACGGCTGCTTTATGCGTGCTGAGCGTGTGTGTCCCCAGCCCTGCCAGGCTGGTCCCGGGCTTCGGCAGCAGAGGAACGCTGGAAGCAGATAGCGCTGACCCATAAATGTCAACCAAGTGTCCTCATTAAGGAAATATTTGAAAATATCGTTTACACTCAAATCACATAATTTTAAAGATGGATGAAATTAAAAACCTCCAAAACCCTTAGTGGAGCATCAGCTAACAGTTTCTTCAGGCAGTAATTCCTCGGGCACGTGAGGGAGAGAGGGACGCTGTGTGTGGGAGCTTTGGATTGATCCATGCAGAGCCCTGGCATCTGGGAGGCAGAACTGGGACAAATCCAAAGCCTTCAACTTACACTTTGGATTTGCAGTCACATACCTTAACCGTGCTCTTTACAATGGGCAATAATGTATTTTTATAATTCTTATTAGTATTACTGAGAGTGCAAGAAGATAAGGTTGCAACAGCTTCCAATCTAAACTCCATTTTCAGCTGCCCTGAACTTATTAAACAGATGGAAGAGTGGTTCACTAGAACGTACAATAATGAATTGAAACATCTAACTTTTAATTTATTCTTCCTTTATACATTTTTGGGGTGGATAAAACTCCAAGGTATCAATATGTTTTTCTGCGCTTTCCTATTACCAGGGTATGTGAATGCTCTGCCCTTGAAAGCAGCAGAAGTATGTGTTTGCGTGGATAATAATTAGCACTCAGATAGCACTTTCCAATTCAAAGAGATTCATTAATCACCATAGTACTCCTGTGAATTGTGGGGTGAGGAAGTATTGGTGTTGGGTAGGAGAATAGGTGTTGCATCATTAAAGCAAGCCCTTTAAGGAAAAAAAGTTTTAGCTAAAAATCATCCAAATATGTTTGTGGAAAATACTTGAATATTATAGCAAAATTTTTAGGCACCAAATCTTTGACTTACAGAGAAGCAGGACTAATTCTCCCCTGCTTCCAAGTGGAACTGAAAGACACTGCAAGCCAGTATGATGGGAAAGATTTATTTACATCTTTTGACAGGAGTGGCACTGAAGTAGTGCTCTCTAGGCCTGCTTTTGTGCAGTCAGCCCCTGGGAGCATAATGCCGAACGTTTGTTCTGGGAGCAGTGTGAGGTTATGGTAAGGGCTCAGCACAAGAAAGGCAAAGAGAGAGTTTTCTACCTGCGTCTCTGTGGTTTGACTCCTCATCTCAGATGGGTCAGCCAGGCTGCACTCGGGCTTGTGTCCAAGGGCACCTGGCTGTTTGTTCATCCATGAGCTCTGCGGACACGCCATTCTCTCCCTCGCCTGCTAACACGTCCGTGTGAAGAATGGCAGGGATAAGATCGTAATCTAAGGGCAAGATGTAATTCTTAGGTAGAAACTCAGGGGGTTGCCTTTGGTCCATCTAGAACTGGATCTTTCCCTAACAGCTTCAAAGGAAAGTAAAAAACCCTTGCAGAGCAAAGCGGAGGATAGCTTGCCCCCAGGAAAAGGTCTGTCGATCTTTGGTTGAGGTCACCTTCTTTTTATGTGGGTAGCGTATCTGAGACTGGCCATCTCAGGAAAACACGATGTCAGGGCGTGCGGCTTTCACAGCACTACCAACCACCGCTTTCCGAGAGCGTGGTCACTCGCAGAGAACAGGAGGGATGGGGGGCACAAGACAGCTACAGCCCTTCATTTCTCTCTGGTGGCAGCAGAGAGAACCTGCAGAACCCAAGCCTCCTCACCCTCTGAGCTGGGTGCCGGTGTGCTATCACTGCCCCGGACAGCTGGCGACCAGCCCAGCTAAATTAGCCTGGAGACAAAAGGAACTGTGCCAAGAGGAGAACAGAAGAGGCTCTTTTCCTATGTGGAACCAGGCGTGGAAGGACCAAGGTGGGCCAGAGCCCCGTGAGGCTCCAGCCCGCTGCAGGGCACCCTTAGGCTCTTCCCTCCTGCCCCTCACTGCAGGTGCCAATGCAGCTCCCAGTGCATCAAGGAACGCAAGCTAATGCCAGCATCAGGTTTACATTACCGTATACATCAGAAAGTCAACAAAACACCCAAGTTGTTTGCAAACACCTACTGATTGCTAAATTGGACAATTACAAATCACCTATGAATGAATGTAAATGCCTAGTTCACAGGTACACGGTAAACTTCATTTCTCACGCTGAGCGAGCTTTAGTTGATGGCAGGCTGCTGGTTCCGACTGCAGCCAAAGCCTGCTCCTTATTCAAAGGAGGGCAGCAGCGCCCAGGAATCTTGGCCCTTTGGAAGCAGGGATTGAGGATGCGTGCTGGGGAGTAACCAGGTACTGAGCAGCAGGGATCGGCCTGGGCACGGGCTCCCGCTCTTGCGGTTGCACCACCCTTGGGAGGCAAACTGGGATGTCGGGATGGTGCTGTGGAGCTCTGCGTGGAGGTGCGGCTCCGTGCAGCGCTATCCCGGCTCTCTCTACGGAGAAATGTGGCACTGCACAGGCACAGCCTCGGTGGTGCCTTCGACCTTTGCCAAACCGCCCTCAGTTAACGGCATCCATGGACTCGGGGTGCTGCCAGTTCAGAGGGAGAGGTTTAGAAATGCAGAAGTACTGTTACAAGTCAATCTTTGCCTGACAGAAACAAAACCTACACGGTAAGTTTCAGTGCTGCCCTCGCTGATCTGGGGCAGTTTAACTGGGAGCTGTTGGCAGCTGGGAGCTGTGATGGGCTTTTGTCTTCTACTCTGTATTGTTTCGTGCCTTCTGAAAGGGTACCGTAATGCAGCACTTACTTTGTGCGCTATTAAGATAACTTTACTTAGATTGTGTAATATAGTTAGAGACTGGGATAATGACAGCAGGCAATTAGGTGAATAGAAAAAAAAGGAATACTATTACTACAAGAATATTAGAAAATGGTTTGCTATTATTACTGAAATGATCACTTCGAGATACATTAGCTGGGTCTCTCTGCGTTGTGCGAGCAATGGCAGCTTCTCGTCTCTTGACGTTGAGCCAAGCACACGTTTCCGTGCTTCAGAGCACCTACACGGACAGAAGGCCGTCAGGCACAGGGCCCCAGGGTTTCCCATCACTCAGGTGTCCACTCTCTGCTTTACCCCCGGCTTTGAGATCAGGCTTGTCATGACATTTACAAAAGAAAAAGGATTTATAAACATTATTCATATTCACCGGCAAAACTAACTTTTTATAGCAGTTTTACAAATGCAGGCACTGTACTAGAGGTGAAGATATTAAAAGTCACATTATTCTGTAGCTGCCAGCACTTCTTTTTGGAAATAGGAAATGCAAATGAATCCCAAGTATTATGCCCCAAATCCTTTAACTTCTTTAGCCCAGAAAGAAGCAGGAAACTATTAATCCTGTGGCTGCTTCCATTCACCAAATGTTCATCTTTGGGTGCTGGATTTTGTGTCGCTATATTCCTGCTCATGTCTCAATAGAACAAAAACTTGGATTTTTTCCTGAGATTTGGAAAGAACAAATTTTGTCCAGCTGATATTTCAAATCAAAACATTTTGTCTGGCTTACTTCAACTTCATATGTAATTACGTTCTTCTTTGTGTAATAACTGTAATAAGTGTTATATAAGTATTTTGAAAAATAAGTATTTTGAAGAAGGGTGAAATAAGAAGTTTTTAGTTGAATCTGTTCAAAATGGCCTGCCCCTGAAGTCTCCCCAAAATTATTTCCTGAAAGAAATCTGGATTCGTATTTTTCCTTCATATGGGTAAAGGAATTGAACCTGCTTCGATGAAATCAGGAGTGCAGTTAAAGGTTCCTCTGACTGACAAATCCTTGGAGATCACTAGTGAACTACTGGCATGGAGAGAGGTGGCTCAGCCTTCCCACCTCTCTGTCCCCCGACCCCTGTCTGAGGGATGATGGTGACTGCCGGCAGCCCCGACGCTGTGTCCTGAGCCGCCCTCCGCGCTGCTGGGCACAGGGAGCAGTTGAGCAGTTTGCGTTGGGGCAGCGAAGCATTCCTGCCCTCTGTGCTTTCCCGCAGCACGACCCCGAGCTCTCCCTCTCCTTATGAACCGCTCGCAGGGGCAGGAACTGGTGCGCGGTGAACGGGCCCCGCTGCCCTGCCCGAGGAGCTGGCACCTCCTCCTCCCTGCAGCTGAACTAGTCTCTTCTGTGTCCCAGCCATCCCGAACCACCGTGCTGGGCCGAGCACCCCTGCTACGTGCCACCCAGCGCACACCAGCACCGTGGTAGGAAATTAGGTAGAATTTACTGCCTTTTAACACCTCTGTTCTCCACTCACTGATGCCATTGCACGTCTTGGCTTTCAGCATCTCCTCCAATTACGCAACGTGGGGACTTCTCGACAGGAGGAGAATCCTGAAAATTACAGGATCCTCTTTTGCTCACAAATATACACAAATCCATATTCTGCAAAAAGTGGGGAAAAGGGGGTTTAAAGGCTTTTTCTTATTCAGGTGGAAACTTGTTTTGTCAGGTATCAGTGGGTGCAGTTCTCCTCTGTTATGTATACCAGTTTTGTCCTTTGGACCTGCGCACCACTAGAATGTATGTCAATCTACGAAACATGCCAAACCTGAATTTTGACATAACTGCAAAAAGCTATGATACTGATTTATGTGGCTGAAGTCAGAGTGATAACGTATGGCCCCTTTTTCCCATTCCGACCCCCCCCGCCGGCAAAGCTGCTAAAGCTGCCCTTCTTGTTTCCATCACATTGCAACGGGAAGCGGGCACTTCTGGTTTCCACTTTCATCTACAATTTAAGACCAAAAGGGACAGCACTCAGTAAACAACCAAAATAATCCTTTCAAAGTCGAGAAGATTTCTTTCCTATCTTTCTGGGTGCAAATTGTAGCAGGAGTCATGTGTTACTAATCTTCTCAGTACTGCAGCGGGTCCTTAGCAAGTTAATACACACACCTCTCCAAGATCCTCCAGGGCTTATAATGCTACTCCTAAGCTAAAACATAATCTCTAAAAGCAGTTTGCATTTGAAATGAAATTTTTTTTCTTTACTTTGTTTCAGATTGACATCTGACAGGAGCTGTGTGGTGACAGTGTAAATAGCGAGTGTCAGTAATGAACTTGTCCAGCTTCCTGCCACCCCGAGCGGAAGGCAGGCGATGCGCACGGCAGGTCTCCCCGCAGGCAGCCCAGCCCTCCCAGGCTCTGCCTGGCACCAGCGTTTATGGCAATATTGTCCCGCCTACAATACATCATGTAGAAAACTGCGGAAAGTAATGAACTCTCTTGTAAAATACAGCAGAAAAGTTCCTAGTTTATCAGGTGCCCACTTGGTTCTAGTTAAAGCCTGGGTTGAAACGCTTCCCTCTCCCTCCACTTGCTTCAATCTCTCTTCTACTTAAAGTAACTATGATGTTTTCAAAGGCTTTTTCAGATGATTGCACCCTCGTGTGACAATGGTGGTTGCACATCTCTGAAATAATCTTCTGCAGTTGCCCCGAAGGTGCTTCCTTTGTCTCTTCTATAGGTTTCCCGGCTATTCCGAACAAAAACGCCTTCTTTCGGAGGACAGGACACACCTGGCATAAGCGGGACTTCCAGAGGTACCAAACAAGTAACTACCTCGGACATATTCCCTCCTTGATGTCAGTATGAAGCAAATGTACATTGGAGTTTGCTTTTATAAATTAATTTTTCTGTGCAGTTTTAGATGGGTAAGATTACAGAGCTTAAAGACTTCATGAACTGCTTTTATATATATAAAAATATAAACTTAAACAATATGTTCCTACCCCTTGGCTAAAACCTCACATGCCAAACCTTTCGACATGAGATTTTAAATACATTTTTATAACAACAAGTAGCTTTATGTGTATGCATGTGTGGGGCCCTGTCCTCCAACATTATGGCTTAAGTTTGTGCCGTATGTAAGATGGTTCATGTAATAAGGTGTAGAGATTCATGACTCCTCAATGTTATTTCCTTTTCCTAAAAGTATTTGAAGTGGAGATTCTTCGTCTGGGAGTCCTAAGCAAGCAAGCAAAACAGGAAAACTGTGCAGTGGTCCCTGTAAGCTAGGAATTAGAAACCTTTGTCACGAGTGAGGGTGGTTTTAATTCCACACTTGTGGAAACAAAACACAGGAAAATTTCTGCAAAAGCCGAACGAAAACAGCCTCCTGGCTCACGCTGCGTCTGGCTCATTGTGATGCTACTATGGTTACCTCAGGAAGGAGAAAATAGCCCTCGTAACCTTGACATGGAACATCTTGCTGTGGCGGTGGAGTGGGTTCCTTTATTGACTCGAGCAACTTTTGTAACGACGTACATCTGACTGTTTTCACCTAATACTGGCTCTTAATCCTTCTAGCCATGATGACTAATTTGTTTCTTATTGAAATTTTACAAATGCCTTCTCCCTAATGAAAGATCACCATCTGTTTAGTCAAGGTTCTTTTTCCCTTAGACTATGCCCGTATGTCAGACAAGTTGTTTCCTCTTGTCCTTGATTTGGGCAGTTGAAACCCAGCAGCTAATTGAAAGGAGACATTCTGTAAGTAGATCTACTTGGAAAACTAGATCTTTTTTCTTCTCTAAAATGCCTCTTACATTTCCTTTCCAGCTGAAATCCCCCAGGATACTTTGCAAAGCAAACTGAAACAAATATTTGCATTTTATTTTGAAGTGCAATTTCTAAACAAAATGAAATGGGATTTTTGTTTGGCGTTCAGTTGCTGTGTTGCTGGCTGGGTGCGGGGAGGTGTAGGGCTGGCAGGTCCGGAGCAGGGACTGAGCCCCTCCGGCCCACACGCCATGGGGGACCAGCGGGAAGAAGCCCTTCTGCAAGCTGAGAGATCTCCAAGGTGTGTAATAGGGAAGAGAAGTATCTGGGGGCTTTGTGCCATGGTGAGTGAGGAAGGGTGCGTGGGGAGCTGTGGAGATGTGGAGAGGCAGGGCTGGGATGTGGCCGTGAGTTTCTGGGGAAGAAGCAAGCCCAGCGTTTGGGTTGATGGTGCCTGTTTGCCAGTGTTGTACTGGAGCATTGCTTACATTGGGCGGTGAGCATTTGTCCTGCCCTTGCACTCTTGGCTTCTGAAAGTGTTGCATTTTAGCAAGGTCGGCTTTGGGGAAGGGGTGCAGTACCACCTGCGGCTTCAGCACAGCCGTACTTGGAAAGACAGGAGTGCATCTGCCAGCAGAACCACTGGGGGACAGGCATGGTCCCTGTTCAGAAATGGGGCTGTTCACTGGCCGCTGGTTACAGGGACCGTAGAAATGGGAAGACGGGAGATGCAAGGCTGTCTGAAAAAGGACCATAGGTCCCCGTTTACGTAGGGGAGCAGAGACATCAGTATGGACACTGTATAAAGGACTGGGATGCCTACATGCCATGCACTTCTAGTTTTTCCTTATCTGTATGCTAGTGTGCACCGGAATTTCAGAGACTCCAAATTTCAGAGCAGTCAGAGGAACCGTATGGATTTTACAGCAACTACTCAGTAGCCTTTTAAGCATAAGGGGATTTTCAATATTGAGCTGTAATGAGAATCCGGAATAGGCATGAACTCTCTTTAAAATCAGTTCTGTGGCGCTAGTAGAGTGGGAGAATTTTACTATTTGGTTTGCTGTTATTCAATTATTTTTAAGCACCTTTTGTCAGATTTGTAATAAGAACAGATAAGGCAACTAGCTGCTAGGCATACTTGTGTGCTGTAAATATCGGAGATCATTAAATGCCACTGGGAAAGTTCCCGTTGTTACATTGATACTCTATAGGAATGGGATATGCTCTATTGACTCGATGCGTTCGACATCAGGCGCGGTTTGTAACTCCATCCCTTCTCAGCTCCTGCGTTCGGTGAGGCAAAGGCAGATGCAGCCTCAGAACTTCTGTCCTTTCCTCCCTCTTTTTGCTGTACTGCAGACAGGCATCACGATGCCTGCTCCAGGAGATGGAACAATTGTCAAAGCGTTTGTGATGCAGAGGAATCCTCCCAGGGAAGAAGGCGGCTATTCTGGTATTCCCCTCCCCAGCAGCAGTGCTCGGGCTGCGCTGTCGAGACACTTACCAGCATCTTAGTGCTGGTGAATTAGGCTCAGACCACTGAACAGCAAAGAGAATATAAAATCGGGATCTTTTCCTGTTTGGCGTGTCCAGCCCTGTCCCGGGCAGGGCTATTCAAACGCCGGGGGGTGGCTCTCGGGGCTGGCGGTACCACCTTGTCCCTGTGCTGCGCCGTCCCTCCTCTGGGTTGACACCAGCCAAGTTCTGGCTGGGGGAGACGTTACCCCAAACGCGAATATTTGCATTCGTTGCTGCAACTGAGGCATTCGCATTCAAAGGACTTCACTGAAGCTCAGAGAAATTGTTGTTAGTTTTCCAAAGTCACTCACATTTAATGGTTCTGTAAAAGGTACCAAAAGAACTGGGTTTTGGCCGCAGACACTGTGTTGTGTGTCACAGGCAGTAAAAGGAGGGATGAGAAGAAGGTGCAAAGATGACTTGCCTGAATAAGACTTGGTAAGACAAATTTCAGATAGTGCACACACAGAAGCATCAGTATTTGTCCTGGCACCGATAATAAACACCAGAGCTTATCTTGGTTTTTTGTTTGGTTGGTTTTATGGTTCCCATCAATGTAATTATCTGTGCCTCACTATCTTCAGTGTTTCCCCCGTGACACTTGTCTGAAGGAAAGAAGTAATTGCATTGATTTTGTATTTTTTTTTAACATATAGATGTACTGCTGCACAGGGAGGAGTTATGTGATTTACATGAAGTTATTCAGGATATTTCTTAGGAGAGCAACAGCTGATGCTGGCTTTCTCACACTACAGATAAGGACTAATCACGAATTCATTAGTGATAGATGAAATTAAATTACTGCTTTTATGCACTTTTTTTCCAAAGGCTTGATCAAGTATTTTTCTTTTAAATACAAAACCCATATGGAGTAAAATGTGTATTTGAGAGGAGTACTTCCTACTAGTAATATTACTAGGGTAGCGTCACTATTGATATACTGTTAATTCCACAAAGCTTGAAGAACCTTGACTGAAAAAAAGCACATGCCAAAGGTGACCGGTGAGAAGTCAAGGCTGGAGTCAAGGACCGGGGGTCCTGCCATATGCTGTAGGTCTTGTTCCACACCTGCAACCCGCCGAGCACTGCAGCTCTCGTAGCAATTAAGGGATGTCTGATTCTTCTTTCTGCACAGTGTTTGGCAGAGATACGGCTCAAGTTAGTCTGACTGCTTAGCTTTGGATTTTGTTGGCTACATCACTGTAATATCCCTTCTGGACTTTAATTTTCCGATGATAGCACATTGCTAAATGGTTTTCTTGCTCAGTTGTGCCGGTTTGTACTCCACGACTTCACTGGGGTTGCCTAGAGAAACCAAACACATTATGGTCCCGCAGCTTTGGTGCCGGAGCTCCAGCGGCTGGGTGGGCTTATCCCACAGGCACAGCGTGACGGGAAAAAATTAAATATCTGCACTTTCGGATCTAGGGTTTCCTTAAGCTTTCATTAAACTGAGGTGGCAGCAGGTAACGGTTACAAACAGGTCACGGAAAGCAGTGCCAGCGGGGCTGAGTTTTCTGCTTCGCCCAGTGTCAGTTATCCCCAGGGTGAACTACCTCCCCTGGACATGAACCAGTGGGAAGGACGCTTCGCTGACCCGCCCACAGACAGTGCCGGGCACAGAGATTCCACGGCCTCCTCGGACTTTATCAAGAAATTAATCATTTTTATAATCCTTTCTGCTTTTATCACTCTGTAATTACTGACATGATAAAGAAAGCGGTGTGCCTGCGCCGGACTCCCGCACAGGACTCTGGCTTGCCATCCACACTGCGACAGCAACGGCTTCATTCACACCAGGGCGATACAAAGTCTTAACTCCTGGTTCCATCACATTCACTTTTTTTATCAATGACCACGTGTCCAGAAAGCCACCTTAGACATGGTCTGGTGCTTGACAGCTTCTTAAATCCTTCCCTGTCACAAAACTTTCCTACAAAAGCCCAGGTCTGTCCATTTGCAAACCGACTATGCCTCTTAGCCCCAGCTCTGGCGCTGGCAAAACTCTCTGAAGCTTCATTCTGATTATTTGCATTTCCTGCGTTACTCACTAGTGCCTCCCGGCTTCACTTCATACCCTTTCAAGGAGCGTTTCACAGATAGAGAACTCTCCCGTGGAGCAGTGGGAACACTTAGGTTTGCAGCCCGGAGCCCCTCCTTTGCCCCCGCTGCTGAGATTGAGCCCTGGGTGCACCTCCCTCTGCCAGCCCTCCCACCGCCGGAAGAAACTGCCAGGCCCACAGCGCGGAAATATTTGAATTAAGCTATCCGAATTTAAAATCCCAGACCTTAAAAATAAAATAGTTACTGACCTTTTAGCTCATTTATAATTAAAACCCGTTCTAATGTTGTGCATATAAATAATAGATAGCTGTTTTCACAGATCAATGCCTTCTCCTGCTTTATAAGAAACATTTTTAAGTAAAATTACTGTGCCTTTAATAGGAAAATTTGATGTGTTAGCAACTATGGGTTGATCTCTGTACATTTTTCAATTGTAAATTGCACTTTAAAAATGCAAACAATTATTAATATTGATTTGGACTAAAACAATATTGAATTTCAATATATTTCTGGCTCTTTTATGAATTACCCTGCACAGCCAGTGTGATTATGATGAAAGAGTATTTGCACGCTCAATTTCTTTTCAGCAAGAAACCTTGAAGAGTGCTAGTTGTGTTCAGGCTGATAATGATAAACCCATGCATTCAAGGAAAATAAGACTACCTTAAAAATCTCAACCGAAGCATAGCAAATTAATATTTCAGCCTATACGTGCAGTTCTTACATCATGCTAGCTCAACTTTTGTTATTAACAAATACTGAGAATTTAGTTAGATCGCAGCTCAGCGCCTGAGCCCTCTGTTTGGGTTGTGCATCGCATGCAATTACAAGATGATGTCAATCCATCACTGCAATTTCCTGCGACTAAGCAAAGAGACGAATATATTCATGTCCTAGAATGCTATAAGACGCCAATTTATTTAAGTGCCATTAAAACCATGTTTCTATGCTGAGGCTGGGACAAACATTTCATAGCTGTGTTGGCAGAGGGTTTTGAGCATTTCTTTCCATCTCAACTCTAATCTTGAGGCCTGTTTGCTAATTGCTTACGCAGCTACGCCAGCACCTCCCCAGAGGCCGCACCTGGGGGATGGATGCGGCGGTGGCCGTGGGCAGCAAGGTCCCTCCAGCCGAGTGTCCTCATCAGGACACGCAGGAGAAGGGGGCGAGGGGTCCTCCGGGAGCCCTGCCATAGGTGGACAGAATTGTCTGGAAAACAGAAGCCCTTTTCCCTGGGGAAAAGAGGTGTATTGAATCAGGACAAAATGTCAAAGGGAGATTTTTGTAGAAATGGATTTTCAGAAAAATGTAATTTATCGGGCCCTTAAGTGGCGTTTTCATTGTGCTTGGCTGCTAACCGCTTGGACAGCTGTGCAGAAAGCTTGTGACCTGCTGAGGGTTTTCCCGGCGAGCGGGGGGCTCCAATTCCCGCTCCATCCCCTCCCTCTCCCTCCATCGGCCGGCACTGCGGGCCTCCGGCAGCCTGCCTGGAGCGCGCTGAGCCCAGGAGCGCGGAGCAGGCAGCAGCCCGGCGAGCCTTCATTTTGCTTCTCCCAGGGAAAAATGTATTTTTCCAAACTTTTTTTTTTCCACATAGCAAACTTCGGTTCTGTGAAAAGGGCAGCTTCTTACTGAAAATCCTTCTGCTGGAGAATTCCCCAACCAGGTCTTTTTCTGGAGCTTACTCCCACGTAAACTGAAAATAACCCAAACTTGGTGACTTTCCAGTCCTGTTACAAAAGCTAATGTTTTGCTAGAGCCCCTGGAGACGGCCGAGCTGTGCTACTTCTATTAAGAAAAGGCTAGTAGCCAGCCAGCAAGCGTCTGCAGGACTGGTGTGAGTGCTGCTGGCCCTTAATTCAATCATGTGTAATGAATGATTAATAATATTATGGCACTTAACCTTGAATAGCGTTGTAATTTTTTTGATTATGAAATAAAATCCAGAAAGCGTTTATGACGTTTGCTATTTTTAAACCTCATTATTTTGGAGAGCGTCATTCAAGAATTTCGAGCACTTGAAATCAGTAAAACAGAAAAATGAGCTGACGCAGGATTTTTCTTTCCCTGACAGAGGTGCTGGCTGGTGGGATTTCTCCCTCCTGTGGGCAGAGCTGGACAAGTGCCCTCCTGCTCCTTCATTTCACAGGTAATCTTGTTTCGCCGGTTTCTGCTCAGATGCCCATAAATGTATAGTCACCTCTCTGTTATCTCACATTGTAATAGCGTCGTGGGTTCGATTAGAGCGAGTCAGTTTTCTTTGCCAAAGTGGCTTTTTTAACAAAACAGGACCTTTCAGAAAATGGATTCTTTGGTCATAATTTTGTGATCTAAGAGGTGCTTTCCTTGACAAAGTTAAGTTCTGTGTCCTATATTGCCAAAAAGAATACTGTGAATATTACTATACTTATGGAATACATACATTTTGCATGATATATAGTATATCGATACAAAATACTCTTAAGGACTCCATACCCCGGAAAAAAACCTGCTTCAGCTTGACGCAGTAAACGCAGGCCATAAATCTTCTCAGCAGAGAGAAGTCCGGGTTCTAAGAAGGAAGGATATTCTTCCCGTTAATTTTTCCTTAGAATGATCCAGATCCTGCCCGATCTCTACCTACTCTTTAGCTAGATTCATTTTGGATACACAACAGATTTTGTGCCTTCCAGGATGATGGAAGGAGTGCCTTGTGAAATGTTCCTTTCGCAAGGAACTGCTTTCATCATCTTGATTTTAGTTAGTGAATTTTAGCATGTCTCCCAGGGGACGCTGCCTGACACCCTACACTGGTATCAAAATTCATTGAAAGCAACTTCTGGCTCCTGAGCACCTTTCTTTCCAGACTGATGCCTCTACTCATCCTAGCAAGAGAGAAATAGCCAGAGCCTGAAATCTACCTTTTAGTAATTACTGTACGTTCTGCTGCCGCATCAGATGACAGCTCATGCTTGTGTGACTCCAATAGAGGAAAAACAGCGTAGGACTTGAGGAAAATATGTATATTTTTTTTTAAAGTCAAATCAGGCTGCACATTACTTCTATCCTACTCAATTAGCAGTGTGTGGGCTGATCGCTCGCAGTAAGCTGTGGTTAGAAGGGAAACTTAGCTCTGCCGCCCTGGCTGTCACACGTCGCTGGAGAAGTTCAATCGAACAAACTGGAGAAGCCATTAGAGGAACTCCTGTGGTTCCAGATAGCAACGTTCCAGCTCTGCAGCCCTCTTCAGGGCTAACAATCACTGGGGTTTGTGTACGATCACACGGAGAAAATGACAGCTTTGCCTGTAGTCCAGCTTGCTGGGTGTGACGAAGAGCGGCTGGAGCACAGCGTTAGATCCCCCAAATACCCAGGTATGGCACCGGGGTTAATGGACCATTTTAGACTTAATTCTGGACTTTCACAGCTCACAGCCAGCCCCCTCCAGTACTTTTAAAAAAATATTTATTTTTTATTATTTATTTTTACAGACGAATTTTGCATCCCTTTTCAGTAGCATCATGACCGCGTTATTAAATGTTGCATTGCAACACAGGGAGGATCTGAGGCCTCTTCAAACCATTAGCTCTGGTTTAGACACGCTTCCAGCACACACTATGAGAAGAAAGCACTAAAGAGCTTCTTTCCCACATAAGTATAATGTAATTGCAATATCATAATTGTGTGCAAAATATTACTAGAGATCAGTAAAACAGAACAAATTGAGAGCATCAGGACTAACATAAGCAAACTGTGCATCTGATGGCTAATGGTTGTGATGTATTTGTGTTTTAGAGACCTACTGAAACATAAAAAAAAAAAGCTATTTTGGCTCGAACCATTAGTGGTAGCTTATTTGCTGCCTCCGTTTATCTTTTTCTCCTTCTTGCCTCACCCTTTTTTTCCAGTTCTGCCTACGTAGAATAAGCAACTTCCTGTTAAAGTGTTCTAATGTCAAAGACGTTCAAGTGATAACCCAGGGGACCTGGGAGACAAGGCAGGCAAACAGGAACCGCAGGCAGGGCGCAGCGACTGCCTGGCGGAGGAGTTCTCAAGCTGAGTGTACGTGGGCTATTTCTAAACTGCTTTCAAAAGTATCTGAGAAAAGCAGCCTTATTGTCAGAGTCTTGTTTATCTGCAGAGGGATCCAGGCACTCTTAAGAAAAAATTAGGATTCTATCCATCAGGAAAATAAAGAACCCCCCAAAGTGACGCTCTCTCTGGGGTGGTGAAACGGCTGAGCCGTGTCAGCAGCATCCCCTGGCCCTCGCTCCCCCCGCTCTTCCCAGTTTAGCGCTGGAAAGGGTGAAGCTGGGCAAACAGATCCCTTACTGTTAAATGGGGCTTGTATTATATACCTGACCAACTCCTGGCCACTGACTAAACCAGTAAGTCCTAATGATCGATGCCATCTCTGCCCTTCGCGCTGAACACCACTATAAAACTCAAGAGAAGAAAACTCCAGAGAACTGCCCAAGACTGCGAGCGAGATGCTGATGCACGGGGTAGCACAGCGTAAGCAGAGCGTGATGCTCTCTGAGCTGGCTGCTTGTGGCCTGGCTGAGCTGCCCGAGAGTCACCGGAGCCTGCATCTTGCAGGACGAGAAAGGAGAAGAATTAGCAACTGTTTTTTTTCCCTACCTTGTGCTCCTGACTGTGGATTTGCTGCCCTTCCAAATGTTACGACTAATGCATAAAGCGTTGCTCCTCTCCAGACACACAACTTTTCAGTAGCTTGAGACTTAAAAAAAAAGAAGCCATGAATCTGTCTTTGGCTGTAGGTCTCCAGGCACGTAACCTTTACTGTATATGCCATGCTGGCATCCGGCGTCTCGCCTGCGCCGTGCTTACCAGCCGCGCTTACTCGCTGTGTGCGCTGCAGTCCCTCAGACCCCGCTGCATCTGCTCTTTGCCACCCGCCCCCGGAACTGCAGAGCTCGATGGGAACACCATCTCTTGGAGAAACAGCTCAAAAGGGCTCAGGCAATATTTTGCGCTGAATTTCTCTCCTTGGACCTTTATATATCATTGGTGTACCTTTCAAGACACCTCTGGGATTTTCAAACTAATTTTCCATCATCATTAGCGAGAAACTTATCCTCGTGCTTCCTTTCATTAATGTCTAATACAGCAATGAGAAGAAGTGCTGTACATGCACACTCTTTTTAACTTGATGATGCCATATGCAAATAATTAAACAAGGCACAGAAGCAATGGTTAAGAATTCTGCAAAACTTCCTCATTAAACTAAGCAATTATCTGCAAGAAGAGAGACATCTGAACCCTCTCCCCCCACGCTCAGGGTAAAATCTCCACACTTTGCAGATGTTTAATTTTTGCCCAGGAGGAGAAAATTCACATTTAATTACCATCAAGGGTGAGGACAACACGGTGGGTGCATAGATGGTGACGTTCGGTTTGTATCTGTCAATGAGGTGGCTGTGACATCGCATGTCATCTGTTGGGATGCTGGATGCAAGGTCACAGCTCTGTGCAAAGCCAGTGGAAATGTCAATTGAGTTCCAGCGATGTCATGTGCCACTGTGCAAAAAAGCGATTCGTGAAACTCTAGGGCCAGGATTTGCTGTTTGGTGTGGGTACAACTCAAGCAGTGACGACTACTGCCCCTCTCGTCCTGCCTGCTGCATTGCGTTGGCGTGACGGCTTTGAGCTGGGTAGTGAAGTGAACTGAGGAAACGGATTCAGCTGAGAAACAGTCCATCAAAAAAGAACAGCACTGCAAGAAAGTCATATTCGTGGACATAAATACATTTTCAAAACACTAAATCAGATTAAAGCCCTCCATGTCCTGTTCTTGCAGTACAGTTTATCTCTTTAGTCACCTGCACTGTCCCTGTCACTGTAACAGCTGAGATTTTCACAATGTGTAGTTGCGCAAACAACGTTGTTGCTCCCATTTTACAAATGGGAAGCTGGGGCAGAGAAACCCGAAGAACTTGCCTAGAGAAGTGGGAAATCTGTGGACAAAAAGCAGCTGAGTTTGGACTCGCCACAATTCAGGTTAATATTCCAGCTACTGAATCCTCCTCCTTTTCCTTAGTTACTGGCGAATAATGAAAAAGGTAACATGTTTATTTTTTATATAAGAGGAAACTGAATATGCAAATCTGAAAACGGGAACAGATTTTTTTAAACTTACAACCAGAAGGTGTGTAAATCTGCCAAGAACTTCAGTTAAGCAACTGTTTCGCACTAGCTCGGATGTAGGTTAGTGGTTTCAGCAAATACACAGATAATTAGCTGAAACTCCTTTTGTTCTAGCTGACAACATAAAAGCAGTGAGAGAAAGGAGAAACATCACTGGGGAGCAGCGTGGTGTCTTGCAGGGTTTCCAGTGCAGCGTACAGGGGATTACATTCACGAGCTTTCCTGACGCTAATGAAGGGATGTCAGACTGGCAACGCCAAGCCCCGATGTATTCGCTGAAAAGGAACAACACGAGAGGGAGTAGCTCGAATTCCCTTTTCCAGGCCCCGGTGAAGGGTTGCGCAGGGAAGGCCACGTCTATGCAGTCAGGTTTCCTCTTTCGGCGGTGGCAGAGGCTGCTGCGGGGGCAGCTGGTGGCCAAGAGATGGGCAAGCGAGCAGGTTCTGGGGGTTGCCAAGGCACTGGCACAGAAAAGCAGTCTGCCTGTAGGGAAGGGAGTCTAAGCCGGGTAAGTGCAATATATAGCGCTATATTATTATTACCTATTATGTGCAATATATGGCACGTAATAATTACATACAATGTGCAATATACAGCAAGGATGTCACTGCCGTCCCTCTGGAGTGCCCCTGCAGAGAGGGGCTGTGGTCAGTGAGGACTGGGAGGGGAGGGCAGTTACCAGCTTGCAAGTTCCTCTTTTCCTCGCTCCCTCCAACAGCTGGTAACAGATCACTAAAGCACCGTATTAATTTATTGCAAGAGTGAATCCTGTGGTTAACGAGACGTGGATCAATGAGGCACCTCCCAGAATGCAGGAGGTACCTTAACCCAGCTTCTCCCATGGTCACCTTGCATGATATTACGTTAGTAGTAAAGTTACTATTAGTTTTCCGTATTGTGATGGCAAAGCCAAAACTTGCATTGCCATAACAAGAAGTTTTATAACAGAACGAGCAGTGGGTGGGTTCCCCAGTCAGGCCTGCGAGGTGCTGGTGACCGCTGGGAGGTGAGTCCCTGGCAGGTGCTTCCGAGGAGTGAGGTTGGCACTGCAGGGCAATCCCAGTTCTGAAAGGTCTGGAGCGGGCTGGGAGGTGGATGTAAGGTGTGTTCCACAGGCAGCAGCGACAATCAGAAAACCACCACTGGCAAAAGAACTTGCTGAGGTGTCTGTTGCTGCAGCCTTGTTTGCCAAATAAGTTGTCTGTAAACCCTGGCATCATTAAAATTCTCCACGGTGATAACAGCACTTTCCCTGGAACATTTTGTTGAAGCTTGCAAATGGAATTATCTGCTATGACTGCTCTTTTGAGCAGTGTAAATCTTCAACAACAGTCCTAAATAAACCTGTGATATACAGTGCATGGAACACCTATTTTTATAAATATCTCTGCAGAGGAACGCTAGAGGTAGGAAGAATAAATTACAACCAAGAAAATGGCATTTTAAAATGTGCTCTAACCCTGTCTGCGCCTACTCTCTCTTGGCACTGTTCCGCATTAACTTAGCTCCAGCCCCTGGCAAGGCAAAGGTCACAGCTTTTATTTACATAACACAAAGTTTCTAAATAACAACCATTAAAGAAGTGAAGCTTTGCGGTGGGGGGGATGTACGAACAAGAAATAATAGTTTAGCCTCTGTGGCCAGAAAGACATCGGCATTGGGAATAATATGCCATTTCAACAGAGATACATAAACACTATCACCTGAATCCCTGCTGGGGAAATCATATCTTGTTTCAGTTGAGGGACACCAGATTACTTTCTGTTGCCTTATCGGTGCGCAGTGCTCGACACCCCACCATCCCGTCCAGGGAGGTGGTTGAGTCACCATCCCTAGAGGTGTTTAAGAAACGTCTAGATGTGGCACTTCAGGGCACGCTCTAGTGGCAGAGATTGTAGGTTGGTTGGTTGGACTTGATGATCTCAAAGGTCCTTTCTGACCATGAAGATTCTATGATTCATGAAGATTCTATGCACAGGACAGCTGCCTTTCGGCTTTAGGCTGCTCCTCAGAGATCTGAAATGACTTCCCCGAATTTGGGTGCAATCCCAGGCATGGAGTACTTCTAAATCTAATCCCAAACTACTATTGCATGTAAATGTCCACAGCTGAATTTAGTGCCTGGAAAGAGAAGGAGATGTTAAGCACTGGCCCTTTGAGCACCCTCTGTCTTAGCATTTACATCGGCACAGTTTGGGCCAAGTGTTTCGAAAGGACCAGAAAGCTCTGCCACATCCCACCGCTCCAGCTCGGGAGAGTCCGCGTCATCTTGCAGCACCTACAGAACAGGGAACTAGTGTTTCTCCCCTGTTTCACCCCAGCCCTTCTCATTCTAGCGCTGCTCATTTTGGGGAGTTTAGGATGAAAGAATCTGGTCAGGCAGAAGAACCTATAAAGTTGGTGTGAGGTAGTGATGGTCCAGGTGTCTTGTTCTAGACCAAGAAACAAATATAATAGGCCCTATCCAGAAGGAAGAGTTGCGTCGTGGTGTCCAAAGGAGATTCATAACTATAACCCAGCAGAGAGGTTATGCTGCTGCTGTACCGAATTAGCCAATAAAACATGTTATGCTATGCTATCGTGCCTTTAAATAATGCAGAGCAGGTATGACGGATCTAGACATGTGCCATGGAGCTTGTGTCATTTCCCACCTCTCTGGAAGATGACTTCTGTCACCCTGGCAATATAACTCCTACGCAGCTGCTGCGACTGCTAGATGTGCTGCTGCCAGGGGAAAACACACAGCTTTTTAGGCATTGGCCATGGTGAAGGATGACTGGGAAGAAATATAGAATTCATTTTCAGGATCACCTTCTACTCACGGCAAATGAGGAGCACATATGGATGTTTTCATTTTTCACACTACGCTGCTGCCTCATGTGGCCCAGGCTTTGTAACTAGTGTCAACTCAACAGTCGGTTGGTATTCATTACACCAGAACCAGCGCAAGGAATTTCTAAAGACCTTAAGGAAAGCATATTTGGTTTCTCATGCTCGAGGGAAACTTTGGAAAAATCTTAAGAGTGGAAAGAAAATGGGATAAGAATTTTTGACTTTCAATGAGCCATATCTGTACACACACATGTCCTGTGTTACCCTGGTCTAGAAGGACTTTTGGAACTGATGAGACGTGACCAACCCCCGCCGTTTCCCAGAGACAGAGTGGAGCTCTGCTTCTCGTTGGTAATTCAGGGGGAGGGCAGTAATACTTGCATTATACGCTCAGTTAAACGACCCTGCCCACAGGCCGTGCTCCAGCCTGCTCCTGTGGGTGCCAGGGAAGATGCCGCTGTGAGAGAGCAGGTGAAGCAGGTTCTGGTCCCCTCTGTCCTTACAAGCCCCAGCTGGTGGGGATCACCCTTACCACGAGCATTCACAGGCCTTGGTTTGCTGTGTCAGTCCCTCTCCTGTCCCTGCCAAGGCCGCAGGGCAGAGGGAACAGCCCGGAGAGCCGGGAGGGGACACAGCTGGTCTGGGGACCGGCACTGCAAAGGGCCACCCTGTCCTGAGGCGATGGGGGGCTGGGAGAGGCTGCTGGCTGCAGGGTGGAGGAGGGTTTTGGAGAAGAGGCAGGTGGAGAGCATGTTAACGGCAAAACCATGGGAGTAGAGGGCTGAGTTTGCAAAAGGGGAGCTGAGCCCCGCTGGGGGAATAGTGGCTGGACGGTAAAGCTGGTGAGGGAAGAGACCTGCGGGACTCCAAAATAGAAGAGACTCCAGTAGTATGAAGACAAAGGGAGAGGAAGCTGTGGATTTTGGATCCTGACTGCGTCCCACTCAGGTAAATCCCATTCTGTCTCTTTTTTCCTCTCTGTTGTGTGTAGTGAGTGACGTGGCAGGCTCTGCGTTGCCAGGCTCTTGCCACGCGTGCCTCCAAGGTGGTGCCTCCCTGGGAGGGAGGATGCGGTCTCTGCTGCAGGCACGCTGCCCTTTTCGGCCTGGAAAACGTTTTGGAATCTTTTGGGTTGAAAGGTGCAACGCCGATGTATTATTCTCTGCTAAAAGAATACACCCGAGAAAGAATCGATAGCATAGCCTCAACCCATCGCGTCTCGCACGGGAGGCTCCTGGAGCCTGCCCAGTGTTTGTAAAGCATGTGTAAGTGAATGAACACGTTCATTATTAATAATGACACAAACATATGAAAACCTTCTAAATAAATACTTGAAAGAGTACTAAGCCTACTACCAGAATGAAGTCTAAGGGCTCTCAGCAGCAAAACGCAGTAGAAAATTGTGGCTGAAAGGAACAGGTGTTTAAAATGAATGCTTTCAGTGTGCTGGGCTAAAATATAATTCAAACCCATCCAGAAGACGTATAGACTGGCTTTCAGTAGCACAACCCCCTGAAATACCTGTACAAGTAACCTTGTTGTGGATCAGCAAGGCTTATTCTATTTATGAAATCAATAAGTGTAAAGCCCATAGACCATTTTAGTTATCAACCTTTTCTAAATGAGTATCCCAAGCATTTCTAATCACAACCATCTGATTTCCATTATTTTGACCTCCTTCTTCTTTGGCTGGATCAATAATGTCTGATGTAATAATTTATCAACATATACTGGGAAAAATATTGATTCTACTTGTACACATAAGCTGGGAGAAGAATATGTCGGGCTCTCCCTTTACTCTAACTGCCTTTCTAGATTTAAATTAAGCTGCATTCGGTATTTCTATGAAGGATATTAGCACTGAATATAAAAACAAATCACTGTAGCTGAAAGGGACGTTTTACTTGCCCCAGTTCCCCTGGTAGTTTTACAGCACCCATCACTGTGATATCTGTTTTTCACACTCAAATTGCCTTGCGAAGTCTCTCGCCCCTCACCTGTCCCCCTGGCACGTGCCGTCCTGCCTCCTGGGGAGGCTGAAGTTAAGGCCAACTGGAGATTTTACGTAGTTGAGAGATGTGCGATATAGGTGGAAAGCTTTCACGTAAATCCTGGGTGTTTGCAGAAGGATCAAAAGCTTACGTGTGTACCAGGGTACGGGGTAGGATTAGTATTGGGCCACGATACGTTTTTAGGTGCGGGGTTTATTGGTGGCAGTAGTATTTGAAAGAAGGCAATGAAGAAAAGCCGTACGTTGCAATGTGTTCTGTTTTCCAACAGTACTGTGCCTGAGAACTATCAATCGCAATCCATCTACAAAAATCAAACACCTGGCAATCCGGCTAATTTTGTTTCTTGACATCTCTGGAATAATACACCTTGGGGGGAGGAAAATCCAAATGCTACAGCAATGTGCTGAGTCATTAAGTGGAATGAACCACTAGAACCATCCCTTCCTCCAGCAGCCCTGATCTGTCATCAAATTACTTACCTAATGCCTATGTTCTAATAGCCGACTGTAGTTTCTTTTTCATATCCTTTTGTTTCAGCTGAAATGACTTAAAAATTGCAAATGTTTCTCCCCTTAGATGCAAGAGCATAAATCACGAGTAATACTGAGCTCTCTGCCTCATATTGATTCCTTCGTGAACTAAGCCAGATGGGTTCAGATATGAGCATGATCTAATATTCCCCTTAGCTTGATTTATAGATTTCTTTGTGCATTACCTGACCATAAATGAGTCTTGCATTATTTCTTGTGTGCCTGTCAAATTAAAGAAAAATATTCTCGTTGACCTTTAAACCTGGGAGAAAAAAGTGAGTCAGAGACATCTTACTGCATGTATTACAGTGATCTTAGTGCTTACATGCCAATTAAGAGTGTGTGATTATGAAAGAGGTCTAGTAATTTGTGTTATGTGTAATGATTTCATTTTCCTGTAAAGCACGCAGTAGATACACAGACAGGAGCATTAGCTACATTGCAAATAACCCCAGGAGAGAGAAAAAGGGGAGAACAATTTGGCACAATTCATTTCTTAATTTACAAAAACGAGCATTGATTGCAAGAACTGTGTGGTTTTTCTGGAAGAGAACAATGTTCTTTAAAATATGGACAGAGCAAGCAAAAATGCGGAAATGAGTGCCACATAAGGTGTTAATGCCGTTAAAGGGAGCGAGCACCATGAGGTGTTTGCCAGAGACCTCTTCTGTGATCAAAATGAGTTTAACATGTGTGTAAGGTAACGAACAGTGTCTCCTGAACCTGTCATTAGGGCACAACCCTGGGCTCGGGACTTGCAGCCAGGCTCTGGTGGGAGACACCGAGTTTTGTCCGTGCAAGAAGCTCTCGCTTAATCTGAAGGGACCGAGCTCAGCCATCCAGCACCTCCTGCCGCGGTTTTCAAGAGTGTTCTGTAGCCTCATGTGCCTGTTATCTTCTCTGTATTTATTTGTAACTAATGCTCAGAGCTATCAAATCAAGGCATTACAAAAGAAAATATTTCCATCTTTGCCATTCTTCAGTTTTTTGACCAAGTGAAACTGCTCAGCAGACCAAATCCCCGGCATATTCCTATTCAGGTTGTATCTCTATTCTGCATCAGGAGATGACATTTTCAGGAAGAACAAGATTTTAGTTCTGTCATCTAAGCAAGCACTCTTTTAATGAGACTTTCCACGCTCTGTGGGCATGCCACCAAACCTGGCTGGTAGCCCTGGCTCTAGGAAGAGGCAGACCCGTGCGTGTTCGCGGCTCTCTTTTCCACGTACGCCCCCCATGTGTCTGCATTGCCAGAAAAACCCCTTTTTAGATCTTTCTCCAGCTCGGGTATGTTTAGACTAGCAAACTTTTTCCTACAATAGAAAGCAGGGGTTCAGGAGTATTACTGTTCCTCTCCGGTCTGTAGCTAAGGTCATTGAACTATTGAGTACCCTGTTTCCTAGCCTGCGGTCTTGGTTATTTTATTCCTAAATGGCTCTGCTGTGGCAAAAGAGCTTTTCTTAACGCTGCCAGTTGGCCAAAGGCTGAAGTGTAGCCAGTGTTTTACATCTGTCCAGGGATGCACCTAAACAGCGTATCTGGTTTTGGGGGCCAGTATATTCATGAGAGAGGGTTATAAGTATAGATTTTCTCTGGTTTGGATGCTTTATTTTAATTCCAGTGGCTGATCACATTTGTTTATTTTTATTACAGTAAGCTTCCAGTCCCCGAGAATGGGATCTGCGGTGCTAAAGACACTTTTATTATATATGAGTCTTCAAGTGATAGTCTTTGCCCTGAGGAGCTCACAATAAAAATAAGCAGACAGATAGAGAGATAAAAGACATGATTCAGCATCAGATGTAATTTGCTGCATGAAGCTGATCCAATTGTATTTGAAGGATTTATTTTACAGATGAAGAAACTTAGGCGCAATGAAATGAAATGACTTGCAGAAAATACCGCAGAAGTCTATGGGAAAGTGGGAACTAAAACGTGGATTGCCCCGTATGTCCCAGGACAGCCCTTCTCTTTGGAGCAGGGGGAACCATTTATGCCGTGCGGGAACACAACTACACATGCTGTACATCCCCATCTGTAGAAATTATACAGCCCTACACAGTTATGCCACGCAGCGAATGTTTGTTATCCCTCTGCTGTGCCTAAGCCTGGCACTATCTCTTCTTTCTTCCGCGAGTAGCTTTTATTCAGAGATACTCTTTTGACTTCTAGCACAAATGGTGCTTTGAAGAGATAGGTTTACTGCATAAAGACATAGAAAAGACACCTAAATTGCCTATTCCGGTCAGTGTATTTATATGAAAAGTATTGTGGCAATAAATCAAAAGGCAGTGATTGCCATTCCCCTTCCCACGGTGATTTATAATTGTGGATTTACATCTGGCTCAGAGACACTGTTCAGACTGTCTAGTTTGCATGGTAATAACAGCGAGCTCTCTCTATTTCCTTTTGGTATGGCAATGGAGACTGAGAGCCCCTTCAGTTTAAACAATTCGATGAACACATAAAATGAGAGTTAAAACCTTCTGCAAAATACAAAAATAATAAAGCACGATCAGTGAAACCCTAAATCATAATGGCAATGTTACCCAGTGTCAGCTAGAGACACTCACCGACTACAATGGAGCTTTACACGAAGCATTTCTCTATCTGCTAAACAGGAAAAAAAAGAAAAGGGAAGAAAGAGGAAAGAGGCAGAGAAATAATATTCAAGGATTTCTTAATAGAATCAAGGGGCTAGCAGCAGCAGAAGTACCCTCTGGTACTGTGGAGGTTTACATCATAGAAAAAAAATAGGACGCTGTAGGATCAAGATGTCTTGTTCCCTTTAACAACATTTCTCAGTCTGGGCAGTGTAAACATCTACAAGCCACCTTCACATTTATAAACTATAATTACCTTTGGTTCCCTCTGTTAAACACATTGAGAAAGGTTTTTTTTTCTTCAGTTGCCTAGAGAGGCAAATAGACAAGGCTGAGGGCTGGTAGCTTGCTGTTGGTAAGAGCTGGGCCACGGTATTCTCATTTGAGAAGTACGACAACACGTATATTTACCATATAATGAATAGGATCTTAATAACAGACCATTTGTTGGAGGAGTTCTCTGCTGGCACTGTTCTGCTTCCTCCCTGTCCCGAGCTGGGGAGGGGGCAGCCTGAGGAGGTGCTTCAGGAGCTGGTCCTCAGGCTGCCGGGGAGGGAGAGGCTGTAACCCCCGCACTCCCCGACTCCCCTCTCCCCGCTTCAGCATTTCTAGAGCTGTAGGGACAGTACACGGGTCTTAAAAATTCATTCCAGACTCAAATATCTCGGAAAGAGTGACGATAAGGAAAGCCAAAATTTGCCTCGTAACTTCATACGGATATTCATGAGCCATCCAAGCCCAGCAGCTCCGCAATCCGTGATACCCTTCGGGGGAAATGCGCTGTGCTCTACACGTCACCTCTGCACAGGAGAGAAATACTGCTGTTTTCCTGGACGCGTGCTGCCCCTCGTAAGGCAGCGAGGAGATGAACTAACTTGAGCTTTTTGGTAGTATCCATCACTACAGTCAAAGCGTTAAATCCGTCTCCTTGTCCAGCGGTTTATTCCATAATAGAAACATAGGCAGTAGCGACAGAGAAAATCACTCGGGTCATCCAGTTTATCCTTTGCTGGGAGAAAGATTGTTTTTTGCATTTGTTGTCTTTGCAGACGATACCTCACCCAAAATTACCACCTGACCTGAAGTCTGACAGAGAAATGGGATATTGCTAAGATAAACCATGCTCGGGTGCCTGGTTTATTGCTTGTGTAGCAGCAGAGAATGAGATCAGGGTCCAGCTTAGGAGATGAAAAGCGGAGAAGAAGTGTAAACCTCCCTGCTGCCCAGGGACGCCCGCCCAGGGAAGGAACGGCAGAAAAGGGAGTGCCCTCAGGGGTGGTAATCTGTGAGGACTGGGAATCGCCGGAAAAGGAGTACAGGCAGTTCTGGTCTGCGGGGAATCCCAAAGCCGCTCCTCCCCTATTCCAGGGGATTCTCCGGGAAAGGACTGGGAGTCCTTTTCTTCCTCATCTCCTTCCCCTGTAGGACTCAGGAAAGAAGTCCCGCTGCAGTGCTGATCTCTCTTCCTCCTCCGGCTGTAAAGGGGATTGTGCCCCGCCAGGCTCTGTACAGCAGCCTGAATGTACAGTAGCTCCTCTTTGTAACGTCGGCCATGGGTTTTCAGGGCTTCACGTGTGCTCTTATACCACGGGTTACGATTTAGTTTCCACTGGGTGTTTGCTTTCATAACATTGAAGGTGACTCTAGGACAAGACCTAGGGCAGAGAGCGGGAAAAGCAAGGCTTTGCCACGCTTTGACTGATCCGAGGTCCAGGCTGCGGGATACTCATCAAATACCCTGTCCCTGGGAACTGCTGCTCCCGCTCCGTCTCCTTGAAAGGAGACCTCCATGGCGGGGCAGCCTGCGGTTCCCCACTTGAGGTCTCCCTTGGGGCATGGATGGCAGGGCTCCTCTCGGCTCCTCTGGCTCCTCCTCATCCCGCATTCCCGTCTCGGCTCTTGCTCTCAGATTTACACCTTCTTGCACGTTTTCCCCCTTCGCCTCACCTCTGCTGCCTCTGGACAGCCCAGATCCCCCTCTTCGCGCCAATGGCAGTTGCACGTTGTGCTGTCTTTCCCTGATTTCATCCCGTGTGTTTTGCGGTCAGTGTGGTGTCCAGGAGGGTCCCAGGACTATGCCCGGTGACAGGGGTCAGGAAGGCCAAGCCGGTGCCCAGGTGGGCCCTGTGCTCCAGCCCCTCCTGCTGCGCCAGCTCGGCCGCCCCCCCGACTCCATCTGCGGCAAGACCTGGGCTGGGCTGGCCAGGCCAACCCTTTAAACAATAAATTAAGAAAATGGTGATGTTTTGGCCCAAACACAGTGAAGGTGGAGATGAGAGGTTCTTTTCTTGGGGGCGGACAGGAAATACTGCTTTCCAAATTAGTTTATTTTCCTTATGTTCCATCCCAGGATTTTACCTTTCCTCTCTGAGTGCCGTCAGCGCACGGGGACACAAGTGGTATTTTGGTACACTGTCGTATTTAGAACAGCCACAAAAAATTAGGATCCAAATCGTACCCCAGCTACGGTGCGATGACGTGGCGGACGTGCAGAGCCGAGATGCGCCGCGCCGCGCTCGGCCCTCCACAGAGCTCTTGAGCCACCTGCGCGACGGGCTCCTGGCTAGAACTGACAAACTTGTGTGGATCAATGATTATTAAAAAGAAAATGCCATTAAAGAGGACAGTTCAGTGCGGTATCATCCAGGAGCTGTCAGTGTCTCTGCTGGGAAAATTAAAATAAAGTTGCCTTACAATGCGTATTTCAAACGTCTTGAATTTATTAATTAACTGAAAGACAGAGGCAGCAGCCTGTTTCCAGCGTGCCTGTTGGTGGCCATTGAAAGCACTGATTCTCTGCGAGGCAGGAGATGATAACTTCTAATTCTTGCTAAACCTTGCTGGGATCTTTCGTTTACAAAACGTTTGTAAATTGAACTTTGTGTTTGTTGTTCTGTTTGTTTGGTTTTTTTTAAATGAGCGTAGCAACTGACTAGACATCTTACAAATTACTCTAAACTTAAAAACACAACCCAAATGTTTCATTTTGATGCTTGTAAGCAAAAAAAGATCTTTGTATTGGAAATTAGTCTGAACTTTGAAGATTTCTGTTTCGGTGATAAAAATGAAGCGCTCGCTTGTCTTTCGGACATAGCTGAAGCAAGCCTTTCCCCCGCTCATTTTGGTTCAATCACTGAAGAGAACAATTAATTATTGCGGCAGTTCAGGCCTGGCGTGGCTCTGCTGAGACGGGGGGGTGTGTGTGTGTGCGCGCTAGTGAAATCAGGAGCGTTGCTAAGAATAAGTATTTGTACAGTATGAAGATAGCACATCCTTTAGAAAGTTCTTCATGTCCTGTGTGACAGGTGTCCTCATACACATTGCTATTATTACTCGTTGGAGAAGTTCTTTCGATAAAGCAATGTAGAGCTAAGAATTAGTTATTTTAGACACGGTATTATTATTACAGGTGTTATTTCTCATGCTCTTTCAGAACTGAGACCCTAATTGTAAATTGAGTACAGGCCCAGGACAAAAAGAGGCAGTTGTTTCAAACAATAAGGAACTAAGTAAAACCAAAGGACCGGTGCCGAGTGATGGGGAAGTACCCGGCGTGAGCTGGAGCAGCACCGGTTAGTTTGATAGATTATTCTGTCTTACAGGGGACATCATTAGCGTCAGGTTCTGCACAGGCACCCGAGTGAACGGGAGATGTGCAGAAATCTAATCCTGGGCACATCCGCAGCCACATCTGCTACCATGTAGGAAGCTTCTTCCATCTTCCAGTACTTTGACTTTGTTAGAAATCTCAATACGACATAATTTTACAAATATAGGTTCAAACTTCTCCCTTCATCCCAACCTTCCCGTTGCTCGGGGGGAGCTGTAATTCTGTCCCTATATAAAGGTCTCACTCCCAGGCACGGTCTCCTTTTCCATGACATGATACAACCTTTTCCCGAGGCTTTTTGCTTTTTACATTTGTCCTTTGTAGATTTGTTATAAGCTTTGTGAAAAGCCGCGAGCCGAGAAGGCAGCGGCGCGTGGTGGAGCCCAGCGCCCGGCTGAGCTGAGGGGTTACCAGGAAGCTGGGAGCAGCCGAATCACAGCTCCCAACTTAGATAACAACATTCAGATGGAGCCTTTCTACTTCCTGAAAACTGAATTTCCTTCCCAAGAATTTTGTATTTCATGGCAAATTTTAAAACTGAGACTTTTAATCTATAATAAAACCAAAATTAGGATTTTCCATAGGACAGAAATTCCTATTTCGGCAATAAAGCGGAGGAAAGCATGCTAAATGGAGCAACTGGGTGGCTGGGGGCAGGTAGCCCATTTTACTTTCCCAAAGGGCAGGGAAAGAGGCCCTGGGACGGGGCACAGGCGCAGTCCCGAGGACAGTCCCTCCGCCTGTGCCGGCGGCTGCACCGAACTCGGGCAAAGCTTTTGCAGCAAAGGAAAACTGACCTTAGGAGTCTTTACTGTCGGTGGCCTTCGTCAGCCTTACTGCCTTCTGCTCATAACTTGGCAGCAAAATGGAGAGCTATTTCTTATATTTTCATTTGCAAAATTAAATTTGGAGAGAAGAGAGATATTTCATAAAGTAAACCAATATAAACAAAAATAGCCCCACTGGGTAAGAAAATACAGATATCTGGGGGAAGTGCATGTAAATCCCTATAAATAATGGCTGTGTAAAACCACGGCGCTGTGTATTTCTAGTAACCAACCTTCAAAAGAAGATGATGAAAACAAAGGAGGGCAATGATACGTGGATTAGAGAACGTAACACGTGAAGAGGCTGAGAAAGCGAAATTCATCGTGTCCAGCGAAAGAGACGGCTCAGGGGGAACATGATCACAGTCTATAAATACCTTCAAGGTAACAATAGAAACGAAGGGAGGGAATTATTCACAGTCTCAGAAAATTGTAGGCCAGGGAGCAATGGCCTGGAGCTAAGAAATAAAAAGTTTTAGGTGAGATATTAGGGGGGAGAAAGAAGCCCTGACAACAGAAAGCGGCAGGGCAGTTTAATAGCCGGAGAGGGAAAGTGCCCAGCGTAGCGTAACTGCCAGGGTTATGCAGCCCGTGCGCTGGCGTATTGCTGGAAAAGAGAGAGAGAGGCTTTAATCAGACAGCAAAGAGCCAGATCAGACGGAAAGAGTTCCCGGTCTCGCGGGCTGTGCTCGGGTAACGTCACAGAGCGCTGCTCCGAACTGCGAGGCAGAGACGTTTCTTCAAACCAGCCCATCTGCCTCCTCTGTTGCTCCCCTCACAGATTTCCTTTATCCACCCTGCACCCCTCCTTCCCATCCAAAGGCGGATGAATTCCCTGTCGTCCCCTCTTGCCGAGTTCGGCTTCCTGTCCCGCTGACTGAGGCGTCGGGAGAGCTGCCGGCAGAAGGAGCAGTGGTTACCACGGCAAGTCCGGCCAAGGGGGCTGCTGGCGTGACGGGTTATAGAAGGAAATCTCAAAGTCGCTTCAGGATGAGGAGCTGGAGGTTTGCATGAATAATACCAAGCGTCGTACAAAAAACTCTCTGCAACACTGAAAAGCTGGAAGAAAGTGCTGTCTCTGCTCAGAGCACCTCAAAAGCCACCTCTGGTTGGCCTCCATTGCAAGAACGAGGAGATTTCCAGGGCTGAGTAGGACTTTTTGACGTGAAGGCTTTCCCTGGAGGAAACAAGTGAGTAGGACCCTATGAGCTGTGGTGGTGGGTCCCCCCTGCACAAGCTGTCCCCGTTACTTCTGTTTGCCCTAGAAATGCAAGGGAACGGGGTCAGCCAGGTCTGAGACAGCCTGATATTAATTAACATGTTGAGAGAAAGGTGTTTCTCACGCACGCCCAGCACACAAACGGCAGCGAGTTCAGAGTGCAGAAGATGCCCCGGAGGTGGGGTTTGGGGTTGGAGGAGCGGGATGGCTGTTGCTACCCACAGGCACAGGGTTCCCGCTGCGAGGTGGCAGACGATGATCACAGAGCTCGCGCTGGCTGGCACCCAGTCAGACGCCTGGGTACACAGCAACCAGTACCCAGGGTGGTTTACAGCACAATTACAGAGCTGCTGCCAAAATAAATACTCGGTGTACAGCACAGAAACCTCTTCTATAGCAACCTTCCATAAATTCTGCCGGTCGCCCTTTCCCGCGGGGCACCGCAGCAGGGCTGTCTGCACGCCCAGCCTTCCCACAAAGCTCGCTCAGGGGCAGAGCCCCTAATTTGCCAGAGAAGAGATGTCTTTTGGCGTGATGCCCCTCTCTCGGCGCTGTTTTAGTGCGTGGTACCCACGGAGCATCGCGGCGCGACTCCCCGCGCTGCCACCACCGCCTGGGGGCAACGGGAGCTGCAGCACCTGGGGCAAAAAACCAGAAGCCACTAAATGGGAGCCTGCTGCGTCCTTAATGCTAGTCCAGAGGAAGAGCTGGAATAGCAACACTCTATCGGATACAATTTTCTACCACTTTTGTAGTTTAACTTCAGTTGTGTTATTAGTGAAACAGGGAAGATGAGCATGAATCCACGTGGAAGTTCCCCAGTTGAGGGTCACCACTTTTTAGACCGATCCAGAGTTGATGAATGTGTTCAGTGGTATCTTAGTGACCAGGGCCTTGCAGAGGGAGGTTCTGTACAAAGAACTACTTAACGTAATGATTCTCTGATGTCTTCCCAACAGATAAGAGACGCAGTATTTCAGAACAGATCTATGTAAAGTCAGGGCTATGACGGGGTTACGGAGAAGGTTCATTTATGGTCAATGCCAATCACTAAAAATACCAGGCGCAATACTCTGAAGACCAAAACCAGCAAGTTTTGCTGTCTTTGTTTTAAAGCTAAATCTGTATCATTTGCTGTGCCAAAAATCCCTGACAATTACTGGTGAAATAACAAATCTAAAAGACTTTTAAAATAATGATTTTAAATGATTTTAAAAGTCGCCCTTTTTTTAATTTTAAAAGTATTCCCCATCCTAAGGAACCCGGATAGGTACATCCAAACAAGGATTTCCAGAAGATGTGTCCTTGAAAAATGTGGAAAGAATAAAGGAACAGAAGTGCCGCGTGGGTCTGCCGCACCTTCCCCAAAGTTGCTTTCATTCCATAACTTTGTTAGAACAAGCCGCAGCTACATACATAAGCTCAAACGATCGTATTTCTGAATAGCTATTTAACTGAAGGGAACTACAGCCATTCTAAAGACATTTCTCTGTTACAATCTATAATGAATGTAATCTTCAAGGGGCAATAATTTCTCTCAATTGCACAATTTTTCTGTTAAAAGTGGCATATGTTACAATCTGGGTTGCCAGCTCCTCTGGCCACGGACACACACATTTCTCAGTAAAGCGTCTTAGGCGCCCCCAGTATACTATCAATAAGATCAGTAATAATGTTAAAACTTTTTTTTTTTTTTTTTCAATCGCATGTTAACATAATCTTCCAAGCTATTTTTCCGATACGAATACATAGGGCACAACAGCTGTTTGGAGATCTCCAATTAGAGCTGTTTTGTGGCTGTCTCCACAGAAAATGCCTTTGGCCAATATAGTTTAAACGTCTTCTGTAAACGCTTTTCGTGCTTTGAAGTTAGCTGATAATTCCTGTCATTTCAGAACAATGCTCCGTGATTCGGTCCCATTAGTAAGAGCAGGAAAATGAAGGTTCCCCTTCTCTCCCTGCTGGGCACCTGCCTGAGCGCGGGTCTGATGCCCCGATGGTCGCCCCGAGGGCCACCCCGATGCTGGGGGACGGCGCAGAGGGCTCCGTCCCCGCCTTTGTGGCAGGAGTGCAGGCGGCGGGGGGGGACTTGGGAGCGAGGTCCCAAGGTCACAGCCGGAACGGGGAAGGAGAACGATAAATCACAAAGCGCTGGGCTGCAGCCAAGCCCATGGGAAGCTGCGTTTAGCATATCCTCCTCTGAGCAGCAGGATGAAACCTTTCAGATGGAATTTGAATGGAATTTGTTATAAGAACACTCTGATTGAAATATCACCAACTGACTTTCCAGGACAACTCGGCAAACGGGTTGCAATTGCGGGGGGGGATCTTCTTCCAACCAGCCCAAAATGATGATGAGGAGGATGATGATAGAGCCCTATCAAATATTTATGAAAACCAGATGAATTTCTGTGCTAGCGACACGCTGATATTATGAGAGAGACCTCAAATAAACTCCCGACATTAGCCGAAGCTCAGATTTCTCCCAGTGTAAACCAGAGGTTGATCAACAAGCCGATTCTAGTATTTTGAGGCAAAAATGCTGCAATGGAGGTTAAAGCAATGTCATTAGAACAACGCGGTGCAGGTAAGTGCGACGATGTGTTACTTGTAGATACTATTTACACGCTGCCATCGGTGCTGTGGACCTCCTGGGGGACGTGCGGAATTAGAAGAACTTCCTGTGGGCTGTCGGCTCCCGAGTGCCACAGGCACACACCATACCGCATGCGGTGGGAACAGGCCGAGCCCTCCGGAAGTTGTCGGCACGCGCGAAGCAATACGGGCAGCGCTAGTCCAAAGCGTCAAAAAAATATAGCGTTTTGTGAGAAATGGATGAATTGATTATTTTAGGGATGCAAAAGTTACTTTAGATTTTAAATGCTGAAAAAAAATACAAAAAAGAAGCGATCCGTGTAAATTTTCTGTATCACAAGCGCAAAGCCTCTGCTTCTCGCTGTCGCACCATTAACTCGGAGAGCTGTGTTTAAAGATGCGGGATAATATTATTGTCTGTCTGTGCGCGAAAGCAAATCCCTTCCCCCTTGCCTGCAGAGGAAGAATACTGGCGTGAAGTGGGAGACAGCTGCCATCCTTCCATCTTGGCACCACGTGAGGTGATGGAGAGCAGAGGAGCGATGCCGGGGAGTTCGGGGAGGGCTGCGCAAAGGCAGGCGAGAACAGCACTTTATTGGCCAGCAGCTTCCGCCCGTGGGTCGTACGGGCATAACCAGTAAGTGGATGTGAACCCTTCTGCCAGTAAGTTACAGCTGATTCTTTAAAACGCTGTGGCGGGGCTTTGCGGCCAGGGGAGGTACTAAGAGCGAGAAACACCACCTGCGATCTTACTAGCTGCTGTGAAGAAAAGCCAGAAAAGTTAAGAAATTAGCTTCTGTAGTTGGAGCGGTGGTTTTCTTGGATGCGAGTGTGATGAAGCGTACTTTTGGGGAAAGCTGGAGAAAAAGCACCTAAGTGTTTGTAAACCATCATAGGGATGGCAGGGAATGAACTTACCCTAAAACTGGCGGACATGGAAATCTGCGTCGGATGGACTGATTTCTGGAGCGGGAGACACAAGGATGAAGTTACTGTTGGTCCCGCTCCGGGGTGTGGGGGGTGCATGTGTGTGCGTGTTTGTGTGTGTGTGCGCGCGCCTCCGGGAGGGGTTGCTCACTGGAGAAACCAGGCAAATGCATTCCTGCTGACAGGCCGGGTTGCCTTCTCTCAGTGCGCCCTTCCCTGGGCCGCTGGTATCTGCTAAAGCGAGGAAAAGAACCGCTCTTCTGAACCGCGGCACAAAGAAGGGGTTCACGGCACCCTCCCCTGTGTGCCTGCGGACCCCTACGCTTTATTGACCAGGGTGCTACTTTCACAATTTCTTCCTTTCTTTCCTAGATCTTTTCACAAATGGATTTTGTGATCCCTGTGAAATGAGACGTCCAAAGGTTCACAAAACAACAATCCTTGTGGGGTTTTTTGCCAAATGCAAGAGCAACGTAGTTTTTATCCCTTCTTATGCACTAGTCTAAATTCTGATGCGCCCTTTAGATTTCTGAATTTATTTTACTAGTTCAGCTCATACTGACTTATATGCTTTAAGCAGATCAAGCAGCTCATGCAAAAAACCCTGTTAAAAGTATATTAAATAATAATTTATGTAACATTTTCCATTAAAGGACTTAAAAGCAGCAGAAAAATTAATTGATCTTCTTTGAGCTAAGTAGCATCCCCATTTCAGGATATAAAAATGAAGGCATATTAAATCAAATATTCAAACATAGGTGCCTAAAGTTAGTCATCTAAATATACATGTCACCAGCTAACTACTGCTTTGATTCTCCCGGCTCAGAAGGGGATCATTTCTGCATTTGAGGGGGATGCTGAAGAGAAAGAGGAACCAACATTTCTCAAACTATTTCGGTGCAGGTATTAAAGGGACCCAAATTTAAAAACCAGGATCTCCTGCAGCTTTGGCTCAAATTAGCCACTGTTCAAAAATAAAGTCACTTTTATTTAGCTCCTAGCTATAACGGGATGTCAGATTGCAGGCATTCAAGTTCAAGGACCACTTGGAAAGTGTATGTAACTGATCTGCCACCATTCCCAACGCGAGTAATTCCTGCTCTCCCAATGAGCGTCATTTCCTTATATTAAGTGACGTTCGTGAGGTCGGTCACTGTTTGAAGGGGGTTGGAGGCGGCGGTGCTGGTGGCTGGCAGTCCCTGCCCGCCTTCTCTCGCCTCCACAGGCCCAATCTCCAGCCCCTTCCCCGGAGCGGGGACTCCCCCCTCCCGGGGACCGAGTGACGAGTCCTCCTGACGACGAGTCAAAGACCACTGATGGATGCTGTGATGCACGTTTCAAATTAAGTATTTTAAGGAAGGTGCAATAATTGTCAGGTCTGCATATTTAATGGACCTCGAGCTATAAACATGCTCAAAAAGTGCCTAGTTAATATCAGTGTGACAGTGAATTGGCACAGCGCTAAGCTCTGATGCATCAAATTAGCATCGATCCACAAAACGTTACTGAAAGGTTTCTTAAATCTGCCAAGTTTTGAAATCAATTTGGGAGAAGAGGGCCTCTCCCCCCACCCCGCCTTTTTAAAAGTCCTGTCTGGTTCCCTCCCAGGAGTTCAAGGGCATTCCTTCAGAAATGCTTTAGAAATGGTAATTCTTTCCAAACTTTGTTTCCCATCCTCGTTCAGGAGTGATCCGTTCCTCTGAGGGTGTTTCTTCGATGCCCACCCAGGCCGCTCTCGGGTGGGCTGGAGCGGGGCTGTGCGGTGCCCCAGGCTCTGCGCAGACGATGTGCCTTCCCTATTCCGGGGCGCGGGTGCTCCTCTGCCGCCGCCAGCGGGTGCGGATCACGTCCAGGGGGCTTTGAAGGAACTGGAACTGCCCCATTGCATTCCTCTATGGCTTTGGTTCTGGCAGCTTCGGCAGCTTCCCCTGTCCCTGACGACGTCCTACAGCTGCGCCACGCGGAGTTGCGGTGCTGGGACGCCCTCCGTGCGCCGCGGAGCTGGCAGGCTCTGCTCTCCGAGGGTTCACTGCTCCTATACGGCTCCAGCTCCCTCCGCCAGCCCCTGGGCTTGTTAACCCTCCTGGCAGCCTGCAGAGCCGCGGGCTGCCCAGCTCCGCCGCCCCCCGGGAGAGCCTGGAGGGTGCTCATGCTGCCGGAGGAGGAATTCTCCCGGACGGCCTCAGCCTGGCTGGTATTAGCTCACTCTGCTCCCATTTTGCTCTACGGAGTTTCAATAACCATGACAGAAGAGCATACATTGAAACAAAAGAATTAAGATACAATGGTGACATTTTTCTTCGGAATTTTTATCTTTGTCTAAGCAGGGATACAAATGGGGGGGTAAGGTTCCAGTATCTGATAGCAGAGTTTTCCTTGAAAACGCGCTGTAACAGCTATTGAAATGTTTTGCCAGCAAAAGTCACGTAACCGCACCTGTGAGAGAGGCTTGTCATGTTGGTTTTTAGCCCCTGGAATGATGGAAATTGGGTGGCCTTTGGAAGCAAGCCATCGAATGGGCTGTTTAACGGTTGCTTTCTGTTAGGGGCGCGTACTGTGGTGTTGGTTATCGTGAGGTGGCTCCACCAGTGGCACTGCCAGTCCTGTGAGGTTGTCCCCAGCACGACAGGAGTGTGCTGCAACGGTGTCCCCCCTCGTTCCAACCTCCCCCGGCCGTCCTCCCTCTCTGCTGTTCAGCGGAGGGGGTCACGCTGTGAGGACCGAGCCCTGCTGTCCCCTGGCTTGCTCTTCTCGTGGCACGTCCTCGGCTGCTGAAGCCATGGCTCCAGGGTTCGGGGGTGGCACTGGAAGCCTGCAGAACGCCTCCCTGTGGAACGGCTGCTCCGACTCTCCTTGGACTGCTGCGGTTGTGCCTCCCGGAGACGGAGAACTCCCGGAGACGTCTGTGGGACCTCGTTTGTGTGTGGTGGTGCCCACCAGCTCCTGCTCAGCATCAGGAGCGGGAGGAGGCTGCTGAAGGTGCTGCTCCCGTGGCTCAGCTGAAGCCAGGGAGAAATGTCGGCTGCTGTGTGATGACTAAGGCTCACATGCTTATTACTTCTATCAGTTAGAGCTCTTAATCACTTTGTGCTGTTTCATCCTATAACATGAATTCACTTCAAGCTGTGAAATTCACCATTTTTGCCATGACTAATTTGTGAAATCTGCCACCTTCCCTCGTGGTTTGCTCTGTGCCCCAGTTCGGCATCAGCTGTCTGATTAGGGAAATCTGCGATTTGTTTCTTGCAGTTGAGCCAATACGATTTCATTTCCCCTCCTTTCTCCTCTTCACGCTCCACTGTCATTCCATCGTCCCTTTCTCCTTCTGGCGGGGGACGGGGCAGCGTGGACACCGTCGCTGCCGGCGTTTGGAGGCGGTGATCCTGCAGAAAGCGGAGCAGGGCTGGGTCCTGCGTCGGTGGGACTCGGCCGAGGCGTTGGCCCTGCCCTTGGTTAAAGCCCCTTCGGTCTGTTGTATCACGTTTACCAGCTTACGACACCTCTCCCAGCCTGCTCACTGCAGTATTTTGGAAACCGCTTCCCACCTGCCTTGCCAGTGCCTTGTTTCACGATACGTTCATCTGTTGCTCTTTATAGTGAACATTGCTGGCATTACTAAATGCTATAAATGTACCCAGTATACCGTAAAAATACACAAGCAGCTGACTGGTCTTGCCTACAAGAAATACTATTCATCTTTCGTTTTCCACATGCTCTGGGCGAGATCCAGAGGGTGCTCAAGGAACCTCTCCTAACCGAATTGGGTCCTAAATTCCAATTTTCTCACTGATTGGTTAATGCCTCAAAATATTTTCCCACACTCTTAATGTCTTAATTGTTCCTTGAAGATGCTACCAGCTCATCCATCCTTTTACCCGTAATTTACACCCTCTTAAAAACCCAGTGAAATATTATTTTAGGATTTCTGTCACTGAAATAACAGTGATAAATGGTCGTCTTCCAAGATCAGTGGGAGCAGTATAATGGATGTGCAGGAGAGCTTATTGACTTGCTCTTGCCAAAATGGAGTCCTGCCATGAAGTTCAGAAGGATCACGAGCTGCCCTGGATACTCCTCATGCTTCCAACAGTCCTTTGTAACGGTAAAGCTCACGGGTTTGTGCTGCAGGGAGTTCTGTGAGATAATGACAGGAGAGCAAAGGAAACCTGCCCTCCCAGCTCCACTCCTTTCACCCTAACTTTCCTCTCCTCTCTTCCTGTATTCTGCCTTTTTTTTTTTTTACCAGTTTCACTCAGTCTAAGTTAATCACCCCCCTGTCTGAAACGCAATCATGTAAATAAGATCAGCAGCACCATTTCTATTAACAGAGAAATAAATGGACAGCCCTCTGCGAATCCCTGGCTGTAATTAACCCTTCCTCAGAAACCCGGAGGAGGGGGCTCAGGAACGTCCCAAGCGCGCGTTCGTTACTTTGGCCGGCCGTTGGGAAACTACGGGCCTGGTCCTGCTTCTGCTCCTACGGTTGATAAAGCGTGTTTGACTGCCCGGGAGCAGGATCGTGCCCAGGGCTCAGCGCCCTTGCGCACCGCGGCAGCCGGCACGGGGTCCTGCAGCCACACTAGCCCAGGCCGTTCACTCACCCCACCGTGGGCTAATCAGGTGGCAATAAAAGCTTTTACTGTGCCATCCTGTTTGTGATCAGCAGAAACATAAAAAGCATGTTAGCAAATTGATTTTTGGCATTAATTGTGAGCAAAGAGCATTACACTGAGCACAGACAGGGTTGGTTTGTGTTTTTTTTTCAGGGAGAAAAATTCTATTTTAGCATTTTAAAAGTGGTTCTGGAAGATGCTGAGCTAAGCCCAACGGACATACTTTTCAAATACCATAAGGCAAAGAGTAGTTACTGAATCTCCTCAGTCTTATTAGCTTACATAAACATAAAAATTTGAATAATGTTTAAAAAGCTAAATTCTCCAGATAATCCATAATCAGTAAATGTTCATTACTGAGATGTAGCAAATATGCATGAGATTTCCCCGGTGACACTTTGGTTACACGATTTAAAAGGCATAGAAAAGCCTCCTCCCTGCGGGGCCGGGCAGAAGCTCCCGCGGGCTGCGCAGGAGGCTCGGCCGCGGCTCGTCCTGCCCGCTCCCCGTCCGCGGCGAGCAGGAGAACATCAGGCTTCACCGTCTCCTTTTACAGCTCTGGTGATTTATAAATAAATCATCCCCACACGATGATTGATGTCTCCATGTAAATAATTAAGTCTTGACCTTATGTTATGACACCTGCTAAATTTTTTGGCACTTGAAAGCAGCGCTCAGGAGGGATCCTTGACACTGGATAAATAAAGGTGGGATAGATTGGAGGGGGAAGGGGAGACAGTTTCTTGTTTACCCTCATTTTGTTCTGTTTGATTCCATCAGCTAATTGATGATGATGATTATTAATCTCCGTTACCGTCTACTTTATGGATTTAATTCCTGCCTGTGATTGCGGTTGGAAAGTTTGCTCCATTAGAAGCAGACTTTGATTAGAATTTCCAGTAGCCAGTTTCCCAGAGCTCCCCCAAATCGCTGTGTGACCCAGCCCGTGCGCTTTACACCTATTTTTGGTTGTGATTTCCTTTGCTCGGGAGCAGGGCTCCAGTAGCCAGGGTGACGCTGTCATTCCACTCACCCAGGCTAGGTAGCAGGTGTCAGTAAAAGTTTAATTTGGAAGCTCATGAATTCAAAAGAAGAGCTTAACGGTTATCCCCAACACAGAGAGCTGCCGTGGCCTGCTCCTGGAGGAGAGAAAATCCCAGGGACATGAAAGGAATTGATGAGACGCCAGGCATCTGCCAAAATGACATCTTCTCGGGATAAACTGGGGGATAGCTCTCTCATCAAATGGTGAGTATCATTAATAAACAACACGGATCTAGCGACTGCATTTCCGATTTTCACTTCTGAGACCGTTTGGGTTCACCATTCATCCTCCCTCGCTGGTACTGTACATACAGCCTATTCTCCGTAGAGCTGCAACTTTTAAATCTTGCAATAAAATACAAGCGTTTCAGGGTAAGCGCCTAACATAAAAAACCGAGCATCTCTGGGTTTTTTTAAGCATGTTAATCTGCACACAACACAAGCCAGCGACAGACAGAAAGCGACATTACAATACAATTACAGTGAGGGGCTTTCCCAACCCCTCAAAAAGCTTAGAACAATAACGGCGCAGCTACGGCTGGGGATCGCCTTGTTCCCGGCCACTTCCACAGCCCACACCGGGCACGGCCAGCGAGGTGCCCGGGCGGTCCGCTCGCCCCTCACTAGCCCACTGCTGCCGACGCGCTTCTACAAAATTATTCTTCGCAGGGTGCGCGGATTTCCTTGCAGTGCGTGCGTTCCGAGGGCCAGGCGCGGTGCCGGGTGGCATCGCCAGGTCCGAGGTGCGGGTACGGCCGGGCAGGGGAACGCGGGACCCGCCGGGGGGGCTGCACCCCTAAAACCCTCCCCTGCAGACCCACCCTAGAGGGGAACAAGTGCCCTCGCCCCCCTCGACCGCCCCCGGCGGCTCAGCTCCGGGGAGCGGCGTTTGCAGCGCCGGCGGGTACCAACTAGTTTGCTCTGGACCCGTTATTCCCCCTGGGGAACCCCCCCCAGCCCCGTGCCCGCCCCCGCCGGCTCCATCCCCCGCGCCGCACCTGCCCCCCGCCCCCGCCCGCCCCTCCAATTACCGGCGCTGCTAATTACGGCGAGGAAGGCGGGAGGGCGGCCCCGAGGTGAGGGGGTCGCGGGGCCGCCGCAAGTTTGGGCACTTTCCCGAAGTGGTGCGGGGAAGAGCCGAGGAACGCGGCGGGGGGAAGACCCGGGGGACGACTCGCCACTGACCTGCGCCGCGGTCGCGCCGCCTCCCGCGCTCAGCGCATCCTCCGCGCCGCAGCGGCGGCTCCGCGCCGGGCTCCGCGCCGGCCAGCCTCGGCGGGGAGGAGGGAGCGGAGCGGAGCGGAGCGGGACAGCCCGCCCGCCCGCCGGCGGCAGGCCGCCGCCCCCTCCCCGCCCCCCGCCCCCGCCGCGCCCCGGCACCGCTCCGCCCGCCCCCCCGCGCCCGCCGCCAGCCGCTGCGGGGACGCGCCCGGGAGCGGGGCCGACCCGCCGCGCATCCCCCTCGCCGGGGCACCGGAGGGGCGGGTGCCGGTGCGGAGGTGCCGGCGGTGCCGTTCTGGGGGCGGCGGGTGCCGTTCTGGGGGTGCCGGCGTCGCCGTTGCGGGGTGCCGTGCGGTCCCCAAGTTTGAGCCGTTCTGGCGGCGCCGCCCGCCCCCCCGGCCGCCTCCGGGGCTGCCGGATTCTGCATCGTCTGAAGGGCAAATCCCCGCCGTGCGGAGCGGGGGCTGCCGAAGGACGCGTCCCTGTGCCCTGTCCCCGTGTCCGCCCGTGTCTGTGTGCACGCCCAGGCGCCCGCAGCCCCTGCTGGGAAGCTGCGTCGTGAGCCTGTGCTGGGCGGCTGGCACCGACCCGTGGCAGCCCCCGCAGCGGCCGCGGCGGGGAGGTGGGGGGGTCCCGGGGGTCCCGCAGGGCGGCGGGGAAGCCGCTGCCGCCCCCTCCCCCCCCACCCCGTGCCGGGGGGCTGCTGGGAGGAGCGGGGCGGGGGGGCCCTTCCCCATCCTCAGGGTGGATACGAGCGCCCTGCCGGGCATCCCGTCCGCCGGGCTGCGCTTTAACGCTGATGAAAATGTGTGTGTTTTAAGAGCAGTTCAGAAGAGCGATGGCCGGCAAACACTCCCCGAAGAAGGTGGTTTTGAACACAGATCCCAAGGGGAGAAGCAGTAGGAGCAGTGGGAGAACTGAAGCGATGACGCTCTCGAAGAATAATCGGGAGCGGATGCGCTGGAGCCAGGGCACGGTGGGGACCGAGGTGCCTTGTCTAGAGCCTGGAACGTGAACTGTGGAGTAACCGCACAGAAGGTGCCTCTTGCACTCTCTGCTGGCTATTTTCCACCCTAAAATACCGAGAGGCTTTTCCTGCACAACTGTGAAGCAGATTAAATGGTCTGACAACAGCAAAACCAGTGGATGGCTCCGTCCCCAAGAACGGCCTCTGTGGCATGCCCGGCTATTGCTAGGGGCGATGAAGCGGCCACTGGATGAAAGCAAGAAGCGCCAGCGATAGCGGGAATAGTGCCCCGAGCCCGCACTCCGAGGGGAGAGGCTGGGAGGGGTCCCAGGAGCTGCCCTTGCTGCTGGGCACAGTGGAGCTGAGCGTGGGCCGCGCAGGGCGAGTGGCAGCAGTGGGGTTTGCCACCAGCGAAGCAGCTGCCACGTGTTGATGTACCTGCCGTCCCCCCTTAATGAGTTGTTGTGCACATACCGTGTTGAATGGGGGTCAAGATGGATCCAATCTACAACCCTCTGAGTAGTTCCAGGCGCGTCTTATAAATAAACTATGACATTTATCCTCTGACTAGATTAACAGAAATACATTATACTTAGTCTGCTCCCTAGCAATCAATTGTTCTGACTAAGTAGCTGTTATTTATTAAAGTATTGATTAGGGACCCAATCCTGTAGTCTTTAAGCAAGGCAGCTCTTTGCTGATGCATGGAATATTTGATTGAGAGTTTTGAGATCTGAGTGTATGTAATTCTATTGTCATAGAAAAAAAAAGAGTGCAGGTGGCACAGCTTTCCGGGGGAGATGCATTTGTGCCACTGGGAGTTCAAAGGAAGAATAACACACGTTCCTTACGTGAAAACTGCAGTCATTGCTTTACTTGAGCGCCTTCTGTCATATTCTGTGTGACGCAGGGCGCATGGGCTTTAACAGCAAAAATAAATAAGTCTAACTGGGGAAAATGCATTGAGTTACATACGCTAAATGTAAAAACATTCCTCGATGTCTGTTGCTATGGCAGGTGACCGGGGAGGATACCGTACTCCGAGGGCAACTCTGCTTCGTGTGGCGTAAGGAAACTTTCCTGCTGCATCGGTGGGGGCCGCTCTCGCGAGCAGGGTGAGCAGAACGTGGCGCTCTGTTCTTTATTCAGGTGGCGGTATGATAAATGCTTTAAAGGAATGACCCTGAAAACAAAGCCCAAAGAAGAGCCCTGGCACTCGGTCTGGTGACAGCGAGTTCTCTGCCCCGCTCCCTGCAGGACTCACGGTTTGCTTCCATTTCGTCTCCATTATTTGCAGAATGTTCTTGGAAGTTTGAAAAATAATGTGTCTCGAAACACTGATTTCTGGGGTTTATTTTTGTGTTTGGGAGGATTGATTTTTGTTTTTTTCCCCTGTCTGTCTCCAATGGAACAGAAGGCAACGTGAATCCCTTTTGTTTACTTCTTTGTTTCTGCTCCTGACTGCTTCGTAACGGGAGCAGATACGCGTGTGGCTCTGGCTGTGTCTGGTGCTAGTTAGTGCCTGGTACAAAGTTAGAATAGCAATCAAAAAGCCTTGCTTTTGAGAGGCTAGAATGAAATAAGAGGACAGAATGGAAAAAAAAATATTATATATAAGAAAATAATATACTTGGTAAAGTCGTGTGCTGTAACAAGAAAAGATTTTTCATTCAGGTGTTTATATGAAATGAGATTTCAAATTATTTTGAGATTAAAACATGTTAAAGCCAGTGCAATATTTACGGAAGGGAGCCTTCTGTATTATTAGTTGTACAGACCCGTACGCTCAGGGCGTAAAGGAACAGCCCAGCAGATAACCCAGTGTTGCTGTTGTCATCCAGTGATACTAGGGCTGCGCTTATGATGAGGATCGCCGGTTATCGTACCTTACAAATTGTCACTGAGAACCCTAGATAAAATCTCACTTCTTTTAAGATCAGCAGGAATTGTTTACCTTTGTTTAGTCATAGGCAAGCGCAACTTATATTTTCAGAATGTTTGCTGTGGAAGGCTGGAGAACATTTGGGGGAGGGTGCAATTAATTGTAAAGTTGGGTTTGGTGCTTAGAGGCATGTTAAATATTTCTGGTGGAAAAGACTGGAAATTATTTATCTCATTGATTTGGAGCCTGGTATTTATAGCAATACTATGAATGCTTTAGAGAAAAAGATTATTTTCCCCATCCTGTCAATTATTTGAAAAGAAAAGTCAATTTTATTTTTTTTATTATATAGTGTAGGAAAGTTCATCTTATATTCTTTATTCATCTCTCAGAAAATAGCACGGAGAAAAATGAAGAGAACATATGGTGTCTTCTATCAGTCAGTCATCATTACTGCTTCTTCACACTATGTCATCACCCCACAAATAGCAAATGAGTGTGAATTTCTCCCTGCTGAAAGAAAAGAGAAAACTGGTTAGAGCAGCCAAGTAAAAAAAAAAAAATTAATAAATATTACAATAGCATCAACTGGAAGATTATATAAAATATTTAAGACAATGAGAATGCAGAGGGAAAAACCCTTAAACTGTCAAACAATAGTATCAAACCTGTAAGCGTAGAGCTGGAGCAGAACTCATGAATTTCTCTTGATTTGATAACCAAGCCTGAAATATTGATGGGACACAGTCTCTCTTGCCCATTCTTTATGAATGATTCTGTGCTATTTGAGGTGCTCAAACAGACAGCACTCAAATAAGAACTGCGAGGAATGTAATGTAATAGTTTGTCTCTGGGGCATCCATTAAATCCTGAATTTCCTTTTTAAGCAGACATCTAGGAAAAATATAATTTTATTTAATTCCCCGATGTTCCTATTACACTTCTAGTGTAAAGGTTGCAATTCAAACCCTTATCTGCAAAGCCTCTCTGCCATTCTTAAAGTCTCTCGCAAAGAAATATATGACAAAGCAGCCTTGGAAATAGCTGCCATAGGAACTTAATAAACCCCAACACTGGAAACATCCATCCCAGCTTTGCAAAGGATATTTCAAAATCAGCCTCCTGGAGAAGCAGCGAAAGCAGCTGAGGTTTAGGGGGGAAAAAAATTATATATATATGTGTGCGTGTGTATACATCTATTTGCAACCTGGTAGATTTCCTGAGATCAGGCAAATCCTCAGGCCTAAGTGTTCATTTTTCCCTTCCCTTTCCCTTTACCCCCAGCTTGCTGAAATTCCGCAGAGACCCAAAGGCAGCCCCATTTCCTGGGGAATAACCTCCCCGAGAGGTGCATCCAGAATAGCGCGACAAGGCGGAGCATCGAGAGCCTTATAGGAGAGTCGAGAGCAAATCTAGGCCGGGTTGTCTCCCAACTCTCTAGTCCTGCCTTCCCTTTGGGTCCTCCCCTCGGAAAGCCGCTCATCCCGGGGTGCCAGCGCAGCCGGAACTGAGCCCTGTAGGTGACCCGCCGGGGAAGGACGCTGGTCTGCAGCTCCGTGCGCCTTGGTGCCGGCTGGAATGGGCGCGTGCAGGAGGGTGAAGCTGTGGGTCAAGCGACTGCCTGGGACTGTAGGTGCTTGGACTCGAGTTAAACTTCTGCCATGAGCAGTCCCAGGATCCGGTATTATCGTACTGATGCTGCTTTAGAGTAGCCGTGCCTGACTGTGGAAACGGGGCTTTCCTCCAAAAAATTGCTTTCCAAAAATCGCTTCCCGTGCAGCCAGGCAGGGAGGGTGAGCTGGGCAGGCCGGGAATGGGGCAGTGCCAGCGAGGGTCATGGGAGAGGGAGACACGCAGTGGTGGTCGTGCTAGGGATAGAAGGAAGCAGAAGAAAAGTGAATCTTCTGGGAGTTAACCAAAATATGAAATAATTCCATGCGCTCTGCCCCTGGAGCTATGCTTCTGCATGGGTAGCAGCCGGAAGGTAAGAGTGACAAGGGTTGTCTGGAGAGGCAGCGTCTTTATCAGACTGAGGAATAGCAACAGGACAAATCCTTGGGTACACAAACCATTCTTTGGGGACAAAATAAAAATCTCTGGAAAAAAATATAGAAACCCCAAAAGACAGAGTTGGAAGAGATGTATTAGATCATATGGTTTGTCCTTTGGTAGCAGCAGCAAATTGTCCCCTAGAGACAGAGGACATCAGTTATTTCATAAAATATAGCCAAAAGGCCCAGAAGGAACAATATGGTTTAGACAGGGAAAGCCTGAGAAGCATTTGATTTAGTCTAAGTGAGAACAGCCAGACCTACCAGACTCAGAATCCAAAAATCGTCCCCAAAACTGCTCTTCGGAAGCTCCATCGATAACCTGGAGTAAGTGGGAGCTGTAGCTTTGGCCTCACTTCACTGGTAGGTGCTGGGCGGGATTCTTTCAGCAGGACACAGGTGGGTGTATGCTGAGATACTCCCCTCCGCTCCAACACGTAATTCGATGGGAGTGAAAAAATGCACTGTTCTACCTTTGGGTCTCTGTTAGATGTATTCAAATCCCATCCTGTTCTGGCATTTGTGGCCTGGGGCTCTTTAGGAATGACTCGGCTGGATTGGATTTGCTTTGTCATTTCCAGAGGTCGTAAAACGCAGGGACAGAATTTGTATGCACCTTGTATGCAGCTGCTTATTATCCGTGTTTGGGCAAGAAATTGAACCCTCATCTATCGGTACAGTGACGGACTTCGCTGTGCAGCAGTTGGGATGACCCTGAGCATGTTTTTCCAAGCGGATGAGTGGAATGAATCATACTGGAAAGGAATTGGAGAAAAATATGCTTAATGCTGGCCAGCAGAAGTGATGCTAGTGGGAGCGCTCCATCACTGAAGAAATGTGTCACGACTCTTTCATAGGTGACATAAACAAGTTCCTTTTTAGGCCAGCAGGAACAGGGGCAGATCTCCTGACACTTGCTTTCATTCTCCTCGATGTTATGTGTTTGGTGTGACTCAGCAGAGAGGGAGCGCGCTGCAGGCGTGTGAGCCTGCTCCTGCAGAAGAGCCCTTCTGAGGTCTGACCAAAGCAAAACAACCCCAAAGTGTAATAAACAGCGCGCTTCCCGGCCTCGGGGTGGTTCTATCTATCTCCATCATGGACCCCCTCTTCAGCCTTTCTCGCCTTCTGCTCCTTTCCCTGGGGAGCCTCTGTGCCCCCCATCCCACGCCCCACGGTGGGAACGAGCCCACCTTGGACCTTCCCCTCTTCTCTTTGCCCTTGCTGCTGCTCTCTCTTCCCTCTCACGTCACTGTTACCAGTTCTACTTCTTTTTTTTTTTTTTTTTTTTTTAAACATATAATGTGAAGAATTGATTTTGCACGTGGTTTGCGCAGAGGGAGGCAGAGTCTGTGAATTAATCCAGTATTTCTGGTTCTTCCTTCTACCATTCTTTTGCACCTGTTGTGCTGTTTTCAATAAACAATCAAAATAAGTACGAGTATTGCCGTCACCTGGGATTTCACCCCGTCTGCCTGCTTGAACGTCCCTCCTGTGAAATGGGAATGTCTTAGTCAGGCCCCGCCGTAGCACACACGGTTTGATGATACGAGACCATCGGTGTTTTTCTGGTTCTTTCACTGGCTGAAATACTGAGAGGAGAAGAAGGGGGGGTAAAGGGGAAGCCATAGAGGTAGTGCTGCCTTTGCATAACCTCATCGGTTGGGTTTTGTTTGCAAACCCAAAGGTGCTTGAGATTCAGGTCACTTCTCTCAATCCCCCCGCAGTGGTAGGCGTGCGTGTGAATGCATCAGAGAGGAGAGATAAACGACTCGCGTTATGATCCATCTTTATTTCAAATAGGACTCGGCAAAAGCGAGAGGGTGGCTTTTGTGTTGCAAAACCCTCTTGATTTAATTTTTATTTGGCAGAGCCGGGCGTGGTTTGGGCAGAGGCACTGTGTATCTCAGCACACAGAGGGTGAGGGCAGCACAGACCTGGGATTTTTAGTTTGGACAACTTCTCCGAGGAAAGCTAGCAGATAGCAGATCCGTCTGGGGCTGGGTGGGGTGGGGAAGTAAACTAAACTATCTTTGGCCTACAGGTTTTTCCCTGATTCTTCCCTCTCGGTTTTCATTGCTGAACAGGCATCATCATCTCCTCTTATTAGAGGTAATAGAATCTGAAGGGTAAGAAGGCAAAAATCCTGGCTATTGACATATGCGATGCAAACTGGCTCTTATTTCCTGTGTAAATTGGGGATTGTGGAATACCGTAGCAGATGTCTTGTCAACTGGGGAAGGTCTGCTGCTGTCCTTTGCCCATCAGCTGCTGCCCAGGTGCACTGGTTGTCTTTGGAGCGAAAGCAGCGGTGCTTCCAGAATCAGGCTTCCAGCCTTCCCTGAATTTTGAATCACAAAAGCATCTCCAAGGTCACTTCCTGGAATACCTTTGGATTTTCATCACTTCTGGCCATCTGGACTAGATGAGCAAGGTGGTACCAGTGAACCCCTTGGTGAACAACTATCCATATGACAAAGGGAAGAACGCCTTTAACCATGGTGAAAAGGGGAGGCGAAAGCTCGGGGTGGAATTAGGATTTCAGGTTTATTTTGAACCGACCAATGTAACATTCCAAATTCACAGAGCATTGTCAGCTCTCGTAATCCTTTATTAGTCTGCTTGGGTTTGATTTCTGTTTGTGTTTTTACTATCTAGGGAAAAGCAGATTTTGGCATCCTTTAGTCTGAGCAGCGTCAACTGTCATTGTAGGAATAAGGCGAATAAGAATTACTTGTGTGAGCGAGACTTGATTGGCCGGGCACTTAGGGAGAAGGAAAAAGGAGGAAAAATAAAAAGGAATATCTGTAGCTTGAGTCAAGCATTCTGTCCTGGAAATAAAGGAGGAGGGAACACAAGCTGCTGCGTTTGTGTGATTGCGCTAAAATAGCAGCTTGTGTTTACATTTTAAGATCCCATTAGGAGGCTGCTGGCTGCGCAGCTGGAGGCGCAGCTTTGGGATGTGGCGAGTACCTGTTTGTGGCCCCCAAAGAGCCACCACACGCACACCTACCCTTGTGACGCGAGTGCCAGCTGCTGGGCAAGGGCTCAGGGCACCGGGGGTTTCATTTGGTCTTTGTAAGTGCCAGGAAAGGGGAATATGCAGAAATGAGAGAGACACAAATAATGTTTGCTCTGGCACTCTCAGACTGATTTCCCTTCTACGGTGAAGGTGGTCCGCGACCCTTTGTGCTGCTGTCAGTTCAACACTGCATTGAAATTCTCCTTTTGGGTGGTTTCTTAGTATGGGAACTGTCTCGTTAGGCTCCAAGTGCGACAGGGTAAAGCAGGAAGCAGTATTTTTTGGCGTGGCTGACCCAAAGCACCAGTCGCAATGTAAATGCTCTCGGTCTTGTGTGTGATTCATTCACAGTGGTCCCTAACGCAGGTGATACTGCCTTCCCCAGGAACTGACGGCAAAAACACAGCCGGAGGCTGGAGAGGCCGATAGCCTTTTGTTTTTAATAATTCATGTCCTAGTTACAAAGCTGCTCTCGGGGCGGAAGGAGCTCCCCTCCTCCCCCTGCCCGCTGCCTGGATTTTTGGCGAGGCCGAATGGAGACCTGACTCCAGGTGGGCACTTTGCAAATCCAGCTGTTTTCTAATCAACACAACACTCGATTATTTGCCCTTCTGTACCTTAAAAAGCAGTCGTATGGATCACTGATAGGAACCCAGTGGCAATATGTCAGCCCTCTTTCATTAAGCATGCTGCTGCTGCTGCTGCTCTCGCCATACAGGAAACTTTTTGTTTGATCCCACAGGGTCCTTGAAGTATATTTCATTACGGAGTATAATATCTCCTAATGGAAACTGGATAGTAGACATACCAAGAACTAGCAAACAGGAGACTTTGTGTCAAAAGAGAATTCAATTTTAATTAATTTTTTCAGAGTAATTCAATTGAGTCTTCAGGAGGAACGTATTTCTGCTTTTCCCCACAGTTTCCTGCACTGATTCTGCATATTTTAAACCTGTAATTCAGTAGTCCGAGAGTACATCTACATAGAAAGCAAGGGATACATGTTAGACCACGCCTTGGGAGATCTGATTGTATACAAGGATTGGGTGTTTTCCCATGCGTTTTGGTGGCAGCAGCAGGACCGTAATGGTTTTTCCCATGTCTCCCTCTCCCCCCTGCCCTCCCGCAGTGCGTGTACAGGTGTATGGGTGTCTGTGTATGCCTGTACATGAACGCATATATAAATATTCTGTAGTTTTTCACCGGGGAGTAGACTTTCCTTCTCTGGCTTTTAATTTATATGTGAGAGACGCGTTTCTTTGTTACCTCTCTGCGTGCCTTCAGCAGTGCAGGGGCGCGCGGTGCGTCAGCCTGGACGGCTGCGGTGGATGTGTGCCCCGACTCCCTCCGTGACTACAGCCTCCCAAGCCTCATGTAGTAATTCACCCACGGGTGACAGCCAGTTTAGAAATGAAAAACCGGAAAGAAAATACACAGAATGTATAAACTTATAGTTTTATCTCCTTCTAGCTAGCTCTCCTCCACCCTCCGAACAACTGCTTTCTACGTTTTTATTCTGATCGTTGTGAGGGCTGAAAAAATGCTCTCTTGGCATCCCTGTGATTTTTCTGACATGGCTTTCAATTAAAGCACTTTCATTTCACAGATGATACTGTACCGGTTGTGATGGGAATGCCTGTCGCCCTGATGCGCTCTGTCCCGCTCCAGCTGGGGAGGGTCTCTCCTAGAAGGATGCGAGGAGAAGGCATGTTAGGATTCACTTGCTTCAGGTGTAAAAAGCACAAAATCATGTAATCTTGGAGCAGTAGTTATTTACTGACGCCCACTTTACGCAGAAGCACGCAGGGTTTGCTGTGGGCGCGAGGGGCCGGCGTGCGCAGGAGGGCAGCGCCTGTGCCGGGGCTCTGGGCAGAGCCGGGAGCACGACACACTCCCTCTCCCCTCCCCGCCGGGCTGCAGCCTCCAACAGAAAATAAATTAACATATTCATTTTAATCTTAGGCAAGGAAGAGCAACATACAGTGCTTATCTGGCAGTACAGGGTGTCCGTATCATCTTGGGAAGAACTGGGAACATGCTGTCGGAGAGGGACACCTCTGAGGAGCCACAGCCTGATGAAAGGCAGCGATGCGGCCATTGAAGGGAGAGGAGCTGAGCGCTCCGCAAGCGGGCATTAAATGCCCAATTTATTTTCCATTTAATTCTCTCCTTAGCTTTCTTTAAAACTGTTTTGATAACGGGAGGCGTCTGGATTTGGGAATTTAGCAAGGGGAGGGGAGAACACTGAGATCATGGATTGCTGTTTCTGTAGGTATATGTAGAATTGCTTTTCCCGTAGAGTGCAACAGGAATTCAGATGCGCTGCTTCCCCTCACCGCAGCAGGTAATACATCTAGCCGGAAAGCTTCAGTGGGACGGGGCAGGGAGAAAAAAGAAGCAAAGAGTTGAAAGGAAGAGGGAGAAGAGAAAAATGGATCAATAGAAGAATGGGGAAAAAAATAGCAAAGGGGATAAGAGTGGTGAGCAGGAATGAAGGGATGGGGCATATGTTAGAAAAGGGAAGGGAAAACGTGAAGTGGCTTGAGGATACTGGGAAATCTGATCCTTCCAAAAAATGAGGCTCCAGAACCAGCAGGAGGCATGGTGCTGGAGCATCACCTCACAGGAGAGCAGCGGCAGGGCAAGAAGGAAAGCCGGGAAGGGAAGGGAAGGGAAGGGAAGGGAAGGGAAGGGAAGGGAAGGGAAGGGAAGGGAAGGGAAAAAGAGAGATGTTCTGAAAGCGGGAGGAGCTGGTGGCAGGAGGGAGGTGGTGCAGCTTTCTGCTGGGGTGCAAAGACATTGGTCCTCCTTTTGCCGAGGACTGGAATGGATACAAATGTGAGGCTGGACCTACCAGGAGAACACCCCGTTTTCTAAGAAATACATTAAAAGAACTTGACTATATTGTACTTATGGGCTATTTATTTGACATGCTGTAGAAACTTGCTTTTCATTAAGCGAAGAGAGAAAGTGAATCTGAGCTAATAGCCTAATTTGTAAAAGAACGCGTCTTTTCTTCAGCATGCCTAATGAAGGAGTCGAGCTGAAGCACAGAAGGCAGCTTCAGTGGGGTCTGAGCAAGCCAGCCCCACATGAGAGCAGTGGCCACTGGGCTAGCAAATAGTTAGACCTAGCAGCCATTAGCTTTTATTTTGGGGCGCTTTTGAGATCTGTGTTTCAAGACGCGTTCCTGCAGAAGCAGGGGCTGCTCGGGCTCACGGCGGCGACGGGTTGGGGAAGACTGTCCCCGCGGCCCCTGCACGAGCGAGGTGACGTTATAGTGACAGGCAATACGGTGAAATGCTAACGCCGGGCCGCCTTGCATGGGCCTTTGCACCAGCAGGTTTAGTGGCTGTAATGCTATTTATCGAGGACTCCAGCCGCCTCACCTGGGGCTCCTCTCAGCCCGGTGGATCAGGCTGCCCTGTCTGCGCTAATGATGTGTGATATCGTGTAAACCCTCACCTTCTCCCGTCGTATCCGCGCTTGCCGTGCCGCTGGTAAACTTACCCGGGGGGGCAGGTAAGGGACGAGCAGAGCTAATGACCGCACAGAGGAGTGAGAAGGACGGGTTGTGGTGTGCAGTCATTGTCCAGAAAAAAGGCTGTGTCTCTTTGGAAACAAAACCGATCAACGAGGGCGAGGATTGCGCGTTCAGTTGCTTTAACTCCTTTGGGAATACTGGGACTGAGAAAAACTGGAGAAAAATATAAAAGCTTAGAAATGTCTGTGGATGATTCTTGAGAAATGTGCCTGGAAAATGAGATAAATAATAAGGAACCCAGAGGAAACACCCAGCAGTGTTCAGAGCTCTCCATGACAGGCTGCAAATAGGAGCCCTCTTTTTCTTGAATGGAAGTGAAGGAGAAATATTAGGAAAATCTGTTCAGATTTTATGCCATTGTATGATATGGCTGGCATCTCATCCGCCACCTGTTAAAGAGCAATGTTTAGTTACAGCATCCTATTTGCTGCCATCCTTTTTTATTTGAGCCTGTGTAATTTAAAGTCATTTGAAGAACCAGCCTTGTGAAACAAACTCTGCGGTGCACAAGGTTATTTCCTTAAAATTTGGGTGGAAGGGGGGTTTGCTTAATTTCCCCCAGGCAGTCTCTGATTTTGCGCCGTTCCTTTGAGCCCAGCTCTGTATGAAGCTGCTGTGGGGGGGGAGCGGGGCCACGTCCCTGCCTGGGCCCCGGGGGCAGGGGGTGGCACCCGCGCCGGGTTTGGCCCAGCGCATGGAGAAACCTGTTGCTGAAGCTGCTGCGTTTACCGAGCAGGGCTGAGATGAAGGACCGTGTCAGACCTTTCATTTCTGCGGAATAAACCGTGAAGAGGTTTCCCCTCTCCCCCAGCCCCGTCTCGTGAGCACTGGGCTGGCCATCGGCCCTGGCTCGCTGGCCAGGCTGCTGTCGGTTGCCCAGGGCTGACGTCCCCGCTGCGCAGAGGGGCCGGCGCTGTGGAAAACCTCCTGGGAGTGTGTGCAGCCTGGCACGGGGCTGGGACAGAGATGCTCGGGATCGTCGCTCTCTCTGCCACAGACTGTGCCTGGGGTGCCATGCCTATATTAAAAACCTCTGGGCTGTTTTCTTACGTTTCTTGTCGGAGTGCGAACCACCGGCCTCATGCCTTGGGTTGCCTGCCCAAGCTGTGAACTGCGACAATCAAACCAAATTCCCCGTGTGCGCAAAATGCCCTGGTCTCTCCATCCGAGGCGGGGTTTAGCGAGACGCAGCTGTCTCGGGTGGACGTCCCGAGAGGATGGGCAGTCTCCTAATGCGCTTCCCACCCAGCATCCCTCTCCGTGGCTGCGCTGCTCCTTCGGCCGAGAGGCGCCTGAATGTCACCGGTCGAGGAAACGCGTCGGGTGCAATCATCCGCGCCGCCTTCAGCAAATGCAATGGTAGGATCAAAGGTCTAAAGCTCCAGTAAACAGAACAAAGCAACAGATAAAAGGTCTAAAATAAAATGTTCTAACTCGGAGTTTGTGGATGGGCTCATCCTCGTCCCTACTTCAGCATCAGCTTTTCACCTGCTCCCTTTATGTCCTTCGTTCTTCAGCTGGCTTTGCTATGGGTTTTCAGTAACATTCTTTACGTTTAGGGGGTATGAAATAATTAAAATCCTTACCTCTGTAATTTGCCCTGTGTTGACAAAGCCTGATAGCTTCCCCACTGGCTCTCCAGCGCCAGTTGCTTTTACTTGGGCTTCTGTGAACCCAGACCTCCCTGAAGACGTCCCAGCGGCCCCAAAGGTGCTGTTACACCATTGTGCTCTAAGGTATTGTGCCCTGAAGTGTTCAAGGCCCGGCTGGACGGGGCTTGGAGCAGCCTGGTCTGGTGAGAGGTGTCCCTGCCCAGGGCAGGGGGTGGGACAGCCCTTCCAACCCAAACCATTCTGTGATTCTAAGTCCTCCAGGGCACGGACCGTCTTGTCCCATGGAGCTGTGAGGTGTCCTGCCCCGTGGCCCCAGCCATGCGCAGCTCTAGGAGCTGTTGCAGCACGTGCACTGTGTAACCGCGGTAAGTGACACGGTGAGGACGTTCAGGCAATAGTATCGCCTGAAGCTATTCGCGTGCCAGCCGCCTCAGCCATTTTGCTGTAAAGCTCTTCCAAAAATGACAGCATGAAATAGGAAAAGGGGTTTTTATTTTTGTTGGTTTTTGCTTTTGATAGTCTTCAGAACAACAAAAGTTATTTTTTCTCAAGCTGTCAAGGAAAAAATATCACGTTGAGGCAGAGGCTGAGCTTAAGACAACTCAGGTGGAGCAGGAGCTGAAGGAGCGGTTCCCCATGTGCAAGGGGGGTCCTGCCTCCCGCGGCTCCCTCCTCCAGCCAGGTTTTGTCCAGGAGCTGGGGGTGCCCGACCAGGCGAGGGCTGGGACACCTGGGCACGGGGAGGCAGCGGGAAGAGACAAGAGGAATCTCGACAAAGTGGATCTCCGTCACCGCCTAGTCCATGGTACCTGGGAGCAGAAGGTGGGTGTTTCTCCTTTGGTGCCTCTGTACAAGGGGGAGCAGGGTGGCACCACCGAAAGCTGTGGCCTCGCTAACGAGCGGCGTGTTCTGCTGCTGCTGCCCCAGCCAACAGACACTGAATGAGGTTCAGCTGAGGTTGGGCCACCGGAGATTAGTTCCACTGCGGGAACGGGGACAGCCAGAACTTCTGTCATAAAAGCAAAGGGAAAGAAAGTGATGAGAGATCAGATACCTGCACGATTTTGTATTTTGGGAAGTCCAAAGGGGCGGAAAAGCTGCTGAGAAAAAAGGTTTGGTCTGGTTCTGCATCTTTTCTCTAGGCAAGCAGGCAGCGTACATGGAGCCTGCTTCCAAGCACACTTTGAATAGAAATGTCATCGCTAATGCTTGGTAATTGCCATATCTTGTCCCTGTAATATACGGTGTTCATAGCCAGGCGGTATTTTACTGAAAGCATAGCGAAACGTAGTCCTGATTTAATGCATCCTCATGGGTCTTACAGATGGGAAGGGAGGCTCGGAGAGCGGCGGTGCGGTGCGGTGGCAGCCGGAGCGGGGCCGTGTCCCCAGGGCTCCCCGTGCCACCCATAGCCACGCGGCGGCCCCTCGCCCTGCTCGCAGCCTCCCGAGCTGTGGCTCCTGTTTGGAGTCTGATGTTGTCGTCTGTCTGACACGTGGAATAACTGAATCAAGTACACCTGGCATGTTAACAACTCACGCTGAGTCTCGGGAGAAAATGTAGCCTTTGGAACTGATACAACCAGCAGTGCGGGGAGGAGAGGGATGTGCTGGAAGATGGTTGGAGCTGTCGTTAACAATGCAGCTTGCCTGGAATCCGAGAGGGTTATTAAAAGCTGCTGTGTTTTACATTTCGTCTACCCGTGTCTATATTTTACTGAAAACGTGACATGTGAAATGTAGATCAGAATACATCAAAACCCCCCGGTTCCAGGAGCATTGACTTAGATGTGAACCCTTGAATTTCATCAGCCTTGAGGATATCTTCCTGAACAAAGGCAGGCTGCCCAGCCACTGGAGGAAGTTAAACACAAGGGAGAAATAATTTCTTTGTTCAACTGCTGCCAAATGATGGATACTTGTCCAAGCACGTGTCTAAACAAACATCTTCAATATTTTTCCAGCCATATTTTCTAGCAATTGCTCTCGAGACTGGTTGTAGCCTGAAGGACAGGAATGCCAAAATTCCTTGGTAAAAACATAAGAAACTTTGGGGTTTGAAATAATCCTATGAATCTCTGTCCATTGCCACCCATCCTGCTCCGTTCCCCCATCTGCATCCTTCTCCGTCATTGCTCCGGCCAGCCAGAGGGAAGCAGCATCCCGGAGAGTGAAGAAAGACTCCTGTTCCTCGGTGCCTGCAGGCTGTGCGTTAGTGCTCTGCGTAGGAACAGGCAAATGGAGAGCCTGATGGGGAGGGATAAATGCACGCGAATAGTCAGCAGTACCGAAGGTGCCCCATAAATGGCACACCGCAGATAAAAGCAGCTGCGTAGATGATGCGATGGCCGTATCCTGCTCCAAGCGGGACCCAGCAAGCCAGGATTAACTTCGTGGAAGTTAGCAGATGCTCCATATTTGCATCAGCAGAATCACAGATGGAATCGGTTTTCAGAAATGCTTGAAGGAGTACGCATCTCCTGGCAGAGCGAGTGCGGCCGGATCCAGCCCAGGAGCAGCAGGCTTTGGGTACCATTTTACTCGTTTTCGGTTTTTAATAACTCCAGGTTTTAGCACTTCCACTTATTATTGCAGCGGCTGACAGGGGACCTACAGGAAAATCCAGTTTTATTGAAACTGAAAAGGTCAGTTTTGTTGAGCGTTTCCATGGTGAAAATAATAAATTACATATATTCAGACTTTTCAAGCTACTCGGATCTGCGGGTTGGGCTGACCAACGGGAAGATTTCCCACAAGCTATTCTAACAGTGTCTTGTTGCACAGCTTTTATGCGTGGGGTGGGCTTGGGTTTGTTTTTCCACTAAAAAAAATGATGGTTTCTTTCTCTTTTGTTAAGCCAGGTTCTTCAGTCTTTGCAGTGCTGTTGATGCCCAGGAAGCCTTGCGAAGGGGTCCGAAGCCCCCCGAGAAGGCAACTTTTCAGTATCTCCATTTCTGCCTCGCCACGAAGGCCCCGATTCGCTTCCCCTTCAGCCGCGTGCGCGTTGCCTGTCCTGGATTGAGCAAATGTTCCTTCATTTGCCTCCAGCAAATGCCACTGGGGACTCGTCTATTTCCCACTGACGTCAGCCAGGGCTTTGCTTTGTGTTCGCTGCCGGCTAGGTTAGTGTGTAACGGGAGACGTTTTATTAGGGCTCAGATGGATTTTGTTGGATTTGCCAGGCGAGCGTGATCTCTCTCTCACTCCCTGAGCGTTGGAGGGCACTTGCAGCTCCTGTCAGCGTGGCAGGGGGGGACCCGGGCACCCTTCCCCGGGAGCCGCCCGTGGGACGTCCCTCCTCCGCTCCGCGCTGCAAACCTGCACAACCTCCCTGCCCCAGCAGAGGCTGGTGGAGCCCGAGGGGCTGCTGCGGCTCCTAGGATGGAGCAGCTAACGCTTTTCTTGTTCACTGGTTGTAACTAAATACCCAGTCCCGCTCTATGAATTTTCAAATAATTTCTCATCAGTCTCACGTACTTTCTGTATTTCTTTTCCCTTCTGCTTGTTACCGAGGTGCCATAGGCATAAAAAGTAAGGTCTTCCCTTTTAAAGAGTTCATCTCCTACCACCCACTGCTAATTAGTTCTTTCTTCCTGTGATTTTGATAAAGCTCTCTCAGTAACCAGGTATGGTGGCATCTCCTGCGGGGTTCCTTACCTTCTGCAGCACACAGTGCTGTCGCTGGGGAAGTCTTTCTCGTGATCACATAGAAGGGGGTGCTGTGACCTCCCCTGGCTGTCCTGTAGCCATCGCCATATGTGAGAATGATTGAGGTGGCGTGGAGAAGAGTTGGCGGTGGGAAGGGAGAGCTCTGCGTCACAGTTCGGCTGTCACCCCTGTCCCCACTGTTCGTAATCCTGCGTCTGTGCCCTCGGCTCCCTCCTGCCCCACGCTCTTGTCTTTGCTGCGGCTTCTCCTCTGCTCTGGCTGATGCTCACCCCTCCCCGGCCTTTTCACCTCTCGAGTGGATTTTCTCTTGGAATCACAAGAAGCTGGGAATGGGCGAATCTTGTATTTTACTTACAAGACACAACTGTATATAAATTGAGGGAATTAGCTTTGGTTGGGTTCCTTCCTTCCTTCCTTCCTTCCTTCCTTCCTTCCTTCCTTCCTTCCTTCCTTCCTTCCTTCCTTCCTTCCTTCCTTCCTTCCTTCCTTCCTTCCTTCCTTCCTTCCTTCCTTCCTTCCTCTTTTTTTTTTTCTTTTCTTCTCTTTGCCCACAGTAGACTGCATGGTACATATAACATGGTGATCCTTGTATAATATCCTCACAGATTTCTAGCTCCCGGTTTTCCTGTATCCTTACCCCTGCCAGTTTCTGTGTGCGGCACGCACAGCCCATGGCCGCGTGTGGCTGGCAGGAGGCTGGTAATGCTCCTCCTTTTCCCACCCTCCACGCCAGCTGCTGGGTCATGCCCAGGACTCTCCCTGGTGGGTTTTTCCCACATTGCACATGCATTAAAAATTCCCAACCTAATAGCTTTTAGCTATTATAGCTGACTTGAGAGGCATTCTTCAGTCTATACAGCTAAGAGCCGTTTTGTTTTGTATTCAGTGCGACGTGAATTGAGACTGAAGGCCTGGAAAACAAGCAGATTGCAAACTTTGGTTATCCACTGCCACTGTGAGTTTGCATTCACACTGCGCTGCACACACGTACACGTACTTGCTCACTTACTTCATAGGGTTGGGTGGTTTCTCAGTGCAGACGGTTCTGCTATTATAAAATCTGCAGAAGTTTTTGTTTTAAAAACAGATGAACACCCGTGAGTTGGTGTGCTTGACTTTGTTCTCCTCCATTTCCCAGTGACAGAGGTTCAAATGTAGCTAGCGAACTCAGAAGAGACCACACATCGCCGTGATCAAAATGAAAACCCAGCAAGTGGCTGGTTTAGTCTCAGTTTCTTAGGGGATCTGGTGAACTCTGCAGAATTATGCATTTACTACACAAATGAAATAAAATGCATCCCTTGTCCCTTTCTCCCACCGCATAAATCCAATCCCCTGTGACAGAATATTACTGTGATAGATGGTATTGTAGGAGGCAATTACCAAGATGGAAAGAAGAAGAAATACTCACAAGTTATTACTACCAATCATTATTTACTTCACAGCGGAACTGGGGGCCCGGGAGCTGTGCGTGGTCAGAGGCAGCCAGCACGGCCCGGCGTGGGGAGGGAGGCAGAGGAGTTATCCCCACTGCGAGGATGAAGGCGTGAGGAATGGGGACCTTGGGGACATCTCTCAAGATGAAGCGAAGAATCTGTGGCAGCGCTGGAGCTCACTGCGGAGTCCCGGTGCAGCAGTGCCTTATCTGAAAGATCATCTTTCCTCTTATTAATAATGAATATGGTCTTTCAAATAAGATTTTATGTATGTTTAAATTTAATAGCTCATCCTTCAGGAAGGGCTCAATCCTGCCAGGTACCTCATCCCATTTGGTCAGGTTTAGATCTGTTGGGAGCTGAGGATGCACCCCTTTTTCTGAATCAAGCCCTTAGCGAAGCTGATGCTGTTGACAGATTACCATTTATAGCTCTTTATTGCTTACTGTAGGTTTACTGCAAACTCCTTTCCTGCTTAGTTCTCCTTCCCTCTCTCAGAGCAAACATAATGTACAGCCCATGTAAATATAAAACATTAAGCAATTACTGGGTTATTTCAGATGCAGCGCTAATAATACATCACTTCTGAAAACCACGGCTGAAGATGTAGGGCACGCTGTACCAGTTGTCTCATGCGGTACGCACTGGAAAGTGAGCTCAGCCATTACCGTTGTATCCCTGAGTTATTACTCACTCACCCCAGGAAACAAAGGGGCGTCCCGGAGGTTAATGTGGTTAGTAAAGCAATTTGAGGGAGCTGAGCTCGTATCTGCTTACACAGTGTACAGAAGATATTTAAATAGCAGACTTCAATCTCCTGCTCTCGTCTGCCGACTCCGACATCACTCTCTTGCTTTTGTAATGTCTGCCAATCTTCTGCCGAAATAAGAAACGGCGAATTTGAGAATTTGCTACGTACGAGGTCCCTCAGGTAAATCGACAGGCGCCAGTGTCAAGAGGCTAGATGTGGGCTTCTTGCTGAAAATGAAGCCTTCTGAACTTGTCCGGCTTTTGCGCTCTTCCGTCCCACTCAGCCCGGGGACACGTCCTGGAAGCAGCCTGAGCGGCGGGATGTGGGATGGGGCAGCGTTGCGGGCATTTCTGTACCTTCCTGATGGAGACGAGGGACAGGGATGTGGCCGGGCACTCACCGCCCCAGCCCTGGGGACACGTTCCCCCACTGTCCCGGTGCTGTAGCCTCTCCTCCGGCCGGGAACATTGCCCAGCCTCGGCTGCGGAGAGGGGCCCGCAGCCCCCGCTCTTGGTCTGGTGCAAAGAACCACTCCAAACCCTCCCTGGGGCTTTGTTAGAGCATTAACACTAACATTAACGCACCAGCAATAGCAAGGAACGGTATCTCCACATCCTCCTGCTGCCTGTGGGGCCAGCGGGGCACTGGGGGCCCATAGGGTGTCGATGGGGTTAGCACAAAGTGGGTGCACGCTGCCAGCCGAGAGCTCGGCGCTCAAGCTTCCCATCGCAATCCATGCAAGGTATCTGAGGGTGTTGAATTTTTTAGTAAGTGCCAAAGGCACATTGGTAGGGCAGGCGGAGGGAAGCCTGTGCTGCCTGCATTCCGCCTGTTCCGTGGGTAAACAGCGGAATGCATCTCCGGGGCTGTCAATCCAGCGCCTCCACCAGCACTGAAGTCCCTAAAAAAGATGCTTTTAAAGAAAGGTATGGATGCATTGTGCTTCCTCGGAGTACAGAGTTGAAAAATAAGCTAGGATGGGCCCAAAAAACCCGCTTGCTGCTATTTATTTATAGGCTTCCTCACTCCACCCAATAATCCGCCTTCTGAATTTCTGAAGTCCGTTTGGTCAAATATTAAAAGCAATGCGCCGCGGGTGCTCGCGGTGTGGCAGGCTCAGAGGGACTCCGCGCCAGCCTCTGAGCTCTGCGCGTCGCCGTGCCCTGCGCTGACTGTCCCTGCTGGGGCCGATGTTCCGTGCGGGAAGGTGTCAGTGCCCGGGCGGCCGCGGTCCCCGCATGCTGCACAGCCTGGTTCTGCCAAGCGCCGGCCACGGGCGCCAGCATGGGGCCTCCCTTCAGCAGTGACAAATGAGCTTGTTCCAATGGATTTTTGGCTGGCCTTTTCCGGGCGTTTGGCTGGGAGCTGAGCTAGTTGTCATAGTGGTAATGGGACTGCCTGTGATCCCGATAAGGGGTCAGGTTGCTGAAGGGTTATCTTGCCCTTTCCTTTTTCACTTGGAACGTGAAAAATGCGCTGCTTATGTTTTCTTGAAAATACCTGATCCACAGTTCCAGTTTGGGACCCTTGGTATATCAGGATGCTTAGCTGGGAAGGGCTGGTATGGCAGAAGGAGATGCAAATCGTAGGAGCGGGATGCCATCTTAATCCCTGAACCTTGTTAAATTTGGACTACTAGAGGGCACATCTTTGGTGCAGTGGCCATATTTAATTTGTGTTTGTGTACGAATAAGCAGTGCTTGCTTATCCCCGCACCATTTACCAATTACATAAACAACACTTATGATTCATTTGTTTAGATTTTCTCTTGTGGGATTTCCATGAGCGCCGAGATTTAGAGAGAATTAAAAGAATACGGCTAGGTTACTAGCAAGGCATTATTTGAGGCTTGCTCCGACTGTATATAATTCCCAATTTATTCAGCGTGTGAGTGCAGTGGCCACAATCTAATTCTTTATGGACATGACAAAAATCGTCCAAGCTGAACATGAATTGACAGCCCTGACTGTGACCTGCAACAGGACGAAAGCAGGTTTGTTTTGGGGGAAAAGAACTAAACTTGGGGCTCCGTGAGCAAGGCTCTGCAAGTAGCGCTTGTAACGCGCTTGTCTTGGGAACACACAGAAGTTTCCAGTGTCAGGCCCCTGCTTTTGTTCAATTCAGAATTTCAGCGCATTTAAGCAGCGGTGATCAATAGTTCTTCACATCTTTCTCTCTTTCTGATGTGCAGAATGTGCTGAGCAGGGCTGAGGCACAGCTGCGATTAACAGGCTGCTATTCATCCCCTTGGGGGACACTGGCCTGCTTTGGTAAAATGATTATTTTTGGAAGAAAAATTTTGATTTCTCATAGAAGCCTTAAGAAGCAGCAAAAATAAGTATTTTTAGGTCAGAACTGGAGAAAATGAAAATGTTTTCAGCTTTCCCACAAAATGCAGACTTTTTCAGGAGAAAAAACCCAAAACATTTCTGCTATTTCCCGTTCTGTACGGGGGTCATCCCTCGGACACCCCCCACAAAAATCCCCCAACGCATTCCTACAAGAAAACTAGAAGGAAGAATTCCCAGCAACCTTGGTATTTACAAAGGCAATTTTTATCAGCTCTCAGTTTGCAGAAGAAAATCTCGTTCCTGCAGAAGGAGCAACCCAGTCATCTCTCTTTTAATGAATTTCAACCAGGAGCATCGGCGTGTGATGTATTGGCCGAAGCCTCGTCAGGAGAGCGGGATATTGAGAGCGCAGCGAGCAGGGCAGAGATCGGCAGATAGCCTTTCTCACATTTTTGCAGAAGAAATGACAAATGCCTATTATTTACTGGCCTCAAATAACTTGCCGTGGTGCACAGCTACCCTCTGCGCTTAGCCAAAGCTCAGGGTGACTCACAATAATTTCACTGAATTTGCCATTTAAAATGAGGACGCTGGGACTGAGCCGCGCACCAGCAATGAGCACCCAGGCCCGATGGTTATTAATTAGGGCAGGAGAGGAGACAACTTTCTAATTTGCTGCTCGTCCAAGAGTGGCAGAACGGCTGTGCCGCCCCTGTGGGCTCTGGGGGCCACTAACCGGTTAATTATTCAGTAAATAGCACGCCTGGGAAGATGGAGCCCCAGCCCCGGCACCTCCCGGACCAGTTTCTGCTGGGAGAGGAGCCGCTTTGTGCATGCTGGCACCCAGGAGCTTCTCAGGAAACGTTTCAATGAAATTCTCCTTTTTTGGGGGAGACATGGAGGGGCAAGTCAATTAATTGACATTCTCTGACAAAACACGTTTTGCCAGAAAATCCCTACCCGCTCCTAATTAGAGGGCTGTATCTGGCCTCTGTGTTTCAGGTTTATAATTCTGCCTGGAGATCAGATGGTGAATTTTTACCACTGAGAGCAATTTCCTAAAAATCTGTTTAGTATTCTGGCAGTTTGCAGGATGGGAAGAAAAAAATTAAAAAACGCTTAGGGGCAAATTTTCTGCTTGGTGCATAGGGAGTTTTAACACATCATAACTGCAGCTGGGTGGGCAACGCGCTACACTGGAAATTTACTTCCTATCTTGAGATTATAAGGCAAGGTGATTTTCTATGTAAACTTTGGCGGTTTTGCCTCTTTAGATCTCAACTTTGTAACTAAGAGGAAGCAGCCGAAGTTTGTAACGCACAGAGAAGGGAAAGGTGCGCTATTGCTTTAATCAAAACTGGCCGGAGTAGCTCAGGTCGTCTTCTCTTAGTTGGCAATGTTACCGTTTCTTAAAAATCATGCGGTGATTGAATCTGATGCTTGTGCTGGGAGCTGAATGCATTTCAGAGGTGAATTAGACCTACGTAACGCAGAGCGGTGGCACATAATGAGATTTTGAGATTTGCACGATGCCCCTGTTTTCAAGGCATCTGCAGCATTCCTCCCAAAATGAACCCAATTACCTTAAGAAATTTCCCAAGGATCTGGGACAGAGAAGCGAGGAATTCAGGACTCTAACTCGATGGATCAGGCTGGGACAGCGGCGCAGTGTTTAACGGGACACCGGGATCTCAGCTGCGCCCTGGAGCACAAGGTTATTTTGGAGCGTACCTAATCTTTTTTCCCTTCAGAGAGCTTTGATTCCGCGAGCAAGGGGGAGGTTTGTCCTAGGTGATCAAGCCAAATCTAAGCCAAAGTAACCCCACAACCCACAGGTGCTGGAGATGTCAGGGGTCTCAGCGCCTGCTGCTTTGCTCGCCTGAACCCCCTCCAGCTGAACCCAGTTTCTGGCTAATGGAGGGACAGCTGAAACATCTACATTTTCTGCTCCTGTAGCCCTGGGCAGGGCTCTGTGTGGGAGTAAAAGCAGCCTGAAGGCTGCTCGGGGCCTCCCCAGTGAATGCCAGCCTCCAGGAGTGCCACAAAGCACTGCCGGCCTGGGGAGGGGGACCCCGGAGCTGGTAAGAGAAATAACAAGGTCTGGTGCCTGAAGAAAAGCTGAGAGAAAGTGAGGCTCTGCGCTACCAAGAGAAGGTAGGTTAGGAGGAATGGAATTCTGTCTCCAAAATACTCTTAATTACAGCTGACTGGAAGATCTGATATACTTTAGAGGTTTTGACAGTGACTGAGGCGTGGATGACTCAGGGTGAGAGTTTTTGTTAACTTTGATTTTTCAGGTCGCTCTTGGCAATGTTAGCAAGCATGCGGGATGAGTTATTCATTTTGGTTCTAAAAGTTCTCCAATTTCCACAAGGTTTTACCACGTTTTAAAGTTTCCTCCTGTTCATCGTGTATTGGCTAAGAACGTAGAAGCTGTAATAATTTTTAAATGTCCTTGGCTCTTCTAATATTTCTTAAAGCACCCTAATCTGCCAAAACAAACAGTTCACCATTATTGCATTCAAGATGTAAGGAAAACCCAAAGAACCCAATTAGCTTTTCTTAATTACTGCAAAGTTGGTGTGGGAGGGATGAAGATCATAATAATAAAAAAAATAAATCTTAGTTTAAAAAATCTCGTGTAAGTTGGAGAAGTTTTTCCTAGCCAGTGCTCACGGAATACAATGCTGGTGTCAAAATAGTCTCTTTGCACAGAGACCTGTGAAAGGACAGAGAAGCAGAACAAAACGTTACCAACAGAGCTCTGTAAAATCTATGTTTCGCTTTGTAAGGGCTGCTGCAATAATTTTCTTCTGATTTTGACCTTTGTGGGTTTAACATTACGATGCTGTGGCTGGAGCTTTGGATTCTGTCGGAGACAAAAACCTAAAAATAAACCTAATTTGTTCTAAGAGAGAAAACTGAGGTCCATGTAACCTTAACATGCAATTACAGGTGTGCTCAGGTTCACTCAACTAGTTCCTATGGAGAATCAGTTGATAAGACTTGCGGTGTTAATTTAAAACTAGTAGCAGAACCTGCCAAAAGACAAATCAGGCAGGTTTCCTGCGGCTTTATATTGCTCCAGAAGCCTCTTCCAGATGAGTAGCTTTCTCCTCCCGCTAATTCATTAATGTTACGGTGCTGTGTGTTACTGCCGGAATAAGACGTGGGAGTTTCTCCGGGTGAATGTTATCATTATGGCTATCAGCAGTGAAATGCAAGGTGGCTGCGAATCAGGCCGTGTGGGTGTTTTTGCTAGAAATGAGTTTGCCTCGTTAGGGCTGTGTCGGGCTGGTTTGGCGCAGCCCCGGAGCGGCAATGCCCGCATGGGACCCCGCGGGCTGCTGTGGCCAAGGTGGGTCCCACTGCCTGTGGTAGCATGCCGAGTTGCTTCAGCTACAGAGCTACAGTCCTCAACATCCGTGACCTTTTTGGGGGTTTGCAGGAGTTTGAGGGGTCTGAGATGGCGGTGAAGGGCTTTTCTGTGCTGTTCTAAGCAGCTGTTTTCTGCAGGCTTTGGAGTAGGCTCCGTGCAGCTACGGCTAAAGCAGTCCCCAAGAAACAAGGCTAGACAATAAGAGGTGAGGTTGAACGGGATAGATGTCCAGCAAGGGAGCGTTTTAAGTGCCATTACATGAGCCTGTCTGATCCTAAAACTTGATTAAGAACAAATAAAATTATATTGCTGGGCAGTCAGAGACTTCTCTGACCACTTTAAGCCCTTGCCTAGGGCAGTCTATGAATAGTCAATGGGACGACCTCTCTGATAATATTGCAATTGCCTGAACATGCAAATAATGCCTTTTTTTTTTTATCCTTGAAGTAAGATATGTTTTTTTGTTATTGTTTCTCTTGATTGACTGGCACATCTTGAACTCAGCTGCTCGGTGGTTAACACTCCCTGATCACTGTATGCTGATCTTGGCTATGCTTTTCTCATCACAGGACTGACTATTTGGGGTCTGAAGTAGTTGTGTGAGCACCTGCTAAACTGGTTTCACATTATCTGAGTGGTTTTGGGATTTTTTTTTTTTTTCTTCTAAGACCAGACCGCCTCCACAGTGTTTGCATTCACCAGCTCTGCTGCCTCTCTGTGCGGGATGGGGGACACTGGGTTCCCACTGCTGCTTCTTCTGTCTGCTGGGGACAAAGAAAGCATTTGCTTCCTTGCGTTTTTGCACCAGAATATTAGGCTAAATAAAAATACTTATTCACAAGTTCCACGTAGGCCTGTTTCTTGGACTCTGACCTTTCCCACTGCTCTCCTTCAGACTGTCATCATGTGGCCCGGGTCTCTCCTGAGGGGCGATGCCCCACACTGGCTAGACTTCCCAACAAAAGCCTTGTTGCTCTGCAGAAGTTGCAGACTATCCCCTTATTTATGCACATACGTTTGTCTCTTTTTTAAAATTGTGGCATTCTTCATTCCCACTCAGTGTAATTTACTACAATTGCTAGATCCTTTTCTAAAGAACTTCCAACTAATCAATTTTCCTCATCCTGTATTTCTGCAGTGGAGTGTTTTTGCCGGCTGTAATTGAAATGCACCCTATTGTTTGTGCTGGTTCCCCAGCTTGTCAGGACCATTTGCAATTCTGATCCTGTCCTCCCACACACTTGCAGTCCCTTCTGGCTGGGGGTCATTTGCAAGTGTACTGAGAATACTCTATATCCTACCTTCTAGGTCACTAATACGGCATTGAACAGAGCTGGCTCAGGACAAATCCCCAAGGAAAAAGTTTGTTTTGTGCATCCTTCCGTTTTGACAGTAAACAATCAATATCTCCTCCCCAGCCTGAGTCACCCTGTCTTTCTTGCATCCACCTACAGTGGTTTAATCTATGTTGTGTATCCATAGCTTATATAAAAATATCACAGGAAACACTGTCAGAGACTTAGTGGGTGAAGTATGACATTTACCCTTCTCGCATTGCCACAAGGTCTGCTACCTTCTTGCAAAATTAAATGATTTTGTTTTGACATTATTTTTACGTGACAGATTCATGTGCGGTGCTGTTCATCTCCTCCGTGGCCTTACAAATCACTTGTTTATTTGTTCCAGCATTCCCGACTGCCCCTCCATTCCTCACTCCGCCACCCCCCCCATGTTCAGCATGGGCACTGCCATTTTCCAGTTGTCCTCTGCATCCTCTGTGACTTCTGGAAGGTGAACCCCTAATGATGTCCCGCCTGGCTCAGCCTAACGACCCGCAGGCTCTTTACCTCAGGAACTAATTGGCTGAAGCAAGCAGAAATATCTAACTTACTCAAGCACCCTTGAGTCTGGGTTGGTTGGGGTTTTTTCCTTTCCTTTAGTGTAGATGGTGATAGATACTTTAGATACTTCCATCATAGGCCTTAAAGGTTCACCATCTGCATGGCTGTTGCAGATGAAAATATTTGACATGGTTATGATTTACCAGCAATTCAAGATTTATTAATGCTTTGTGGTAGAGCAAAAGGTTGAATTTTAGCAGCACTTAATCGTTAACCAATTTAAGGATTAACAAGGTGATTCGGCAAAATATGTTGTAATTATAACAGTGGCTTAATTGCAGATTTGAAAATGACAAGATTCGCGCTGACTTACTTCAGGGCATCACAAATCAAGATATATGCATGGACACATGTATAAACACAAAGCATGGAAACACACCCCATTCAAGGGGTCACACTCACACACACACACCCCATCCAAGTCCTTAACTGCCAGGACCAAAGTCCCTTCGTGGTGGCTGACCCCCGTGAGACGACGCGTGCCCCTTCCCACTCCTCAGAGAGAAATATTTGGATCCACGGAAATACATAGGCACCCGCACGCCTGAAGGCTAATGTGTATATTCAAACACATGGATAGGGAGGGAGGTGGAAGAGAGAGGCCAGCCTATAGTTAAAATTTCCCTCTTCTCAAGCTTAGAGTAAATACTGGCAATGTATTGGCATTCCTCAACGGGCCCTTCATTGTGCCTCAGGGACATCCCACCTCAGGGGAGATGCTGGTCACAGCCCACTGCGATCCAGGAGAGCTCAAAGGGTCTCGCTATTTATAGGGTCTGAGGTAACGGACTTTCATCAGTGTTGCCAGATCATTCTGGTACCTTCCAGAGCAGGCTGCGATCCAGGCGGCAGGAGTTCTGGGTACATTTTCCCAGGTAACAGGAGTTTCAGGCATGGTTAGGAAGTGCTGAACTTGCTGTAACTGGGACAGCAAACTCTCTGCACCTGTGACCAAGATAAGAAGGTGCCAGATGGTCCCGGTTCACTGTGCTCGTAACCAAGACCAGAACACGATGTTGGCTGGTCTCAACATCGCAATGTGGCCTGGGAGAGGGGGGAGCTGCACCATTGCAGTGGTGTTGACCTTTTGCTGGAGACTATTGCTCAAAAGAAAGCCTTAACATCATTAGCTTTCACCTCTGCTGAGCAGCACTATGATGCTCCTGGTTTTCCTCCGATCATTCAGTTACTCACCAAATTTCTTAGTGATACCATGTTTTGTGGTGTCACTGACCTTGTTCCAGCCTAGTTTGCAGTTTGCGAGGGCCTTTCTAAAGCCAGGTCTCACGGGGTGTGTGGAGGGAGGACCCTGCAGTGGGGAGCACAGGGCTTTGCTGCCGACCTCCTCCCGCTCGTCCAGAGTCGCTCGGCGATTGCATAGAAATCAGCGTGTCTTGGAGTTACTTCCATCCCTTGTTCTGGCTCTATGCTCAGTCAGTGCAGACTAATTAGATGATCTGGCCCTCATTTTACCATTTAGGAGGCAGAAGGCAACTGGTGAATATCACAGACAGCCCTTGTCTTCATGCCGAGCTGCTCTATTGCGTGTGTCGTGTGCGGCGGAGCCAGAGGACCGCAGCTGGGAGGAAATTGCAGACAATGGAAGTCCTCTGGCCGAACCGGTCATTGTGATATATGGAAGAATTGTGTTAATTTATATAAAAAGCGGCTTTTGTTAAGGCTGCTTCTACTTGAATTGGATTTTGAAAAGAAGAAATTATTCTCCCTCCTTCCTGCAGACTTCATGATGCATATTGTATTCTCCGGTCGGGTCATTCGGTACCTGCAGCATCCCACTGCTTTTCTGCTGCAGATAAAATAGTGCCTTTTGTTTCCCCTTGTTCAGGCCTGACCTCTCCTCTTACCCTGCCATTCGCATCTCTCTGATGTCTCAATTTTTGTGGGCTCAGCCCGTGCACGAGGAAGCCTTTATGAAGGATTTAAAGGAGACAATCTCGCGGGTCCTGACATCCCCCTTCTAGTTTCAGCCCTCGGCCTCCCTCAGCTGCAGCTCCAGCGTCCCAATTCCCTCTGATACATCTTCCCTCTGGCAAATCTGCTGTGGGAGCCCTCTCGCCCTCTGCGGGGTGGGGTGGGGGGGAACTGCATTCCCCAGAGGGCATGTGTGCTAATGACCACCCAGCACTCAGTCTCCATAATGACGCCCCGGTCCCCAGCGTCCCCCGGGGCTGCAGAGGCTCCGCTGGGAGGGTGTCCGAGCTACCCTCAGCGCTGCACCGAGTTCCTGCAGGAGTCGGGATCCCTTTTGTATCCCAAGATCGCAATGATCCTTGTGCCCTTGAGGGATTACAGGTATGGGTACTAACTACTTCTCTTCCATGTATCAAAAACTCCCTGTGCCTTGTTGGATGCTCTGGAATTGCTCTGCCTGCATTTGCTGACGGCATTGGGCTTTCTACTAGCTAGTTCTGAAGAAAACTAGTAGGAGTTAACGTATAAATCATAATTTACATTCTTCCTATTTGCTGTTTTTTAAAAAAATGAAAGGACATGGAAATATTAAATTGCATTGAAAGACAATGTAAAAACTACTAACTTTTTTAACGTGACACATCATGACTGCGTTGAACTTGCTGCTTCTGGGTATCAACATATAGTGATGTTCATGGGAAAAGGAGTGAGGTGTTTATGTGGCTAATGAGAATTTGTACCATTAGAGAAGATTTAATTAATAGGCACCCCGGAGCCTCTTGGGGCCGGTGAGCGCCTGGGCAGTTGGGGCAGCTGGGTCACATGTTGGCTTTTTTCAGGAGGGTAAAAATGACATCTCCATGTTTCAGAGAAGCTTCGAGACATCTCTTAATGAGAAGACACAGCTTTATGGATTTTAGTGTTCCGCAACTTTCAGTACTACATTCCCAGAATAAGGCTCTGAAGGAATTTGTGCGTTGCGTTCCCAGCACACACCCCCCAGCCCTTCTGTCTGGGACAGCTAATGCCTGGAAGATGCTTTACTGACCACACATCTTGAAACATCTCTGCCCCCAGTTGCGTGCACAGGTATATAAATATACGTGCACCCTAGGAAGCATTTTCTCCTATTACCTTTTCTGAATATTAAACATCAATATTTTTGTCACTATTTTGCTTTTCATTACCTCTTTAAAGCTGATATAAACTAGCAAATTAGACCCAAAACCAACCCCAAAAAGCTGTGGCTGACTGACCGCAGAACAGCATGGCATTTGATTGGAAATCAAATTGCAGAAATAGCATTGGCAATAGAGCAATAAAACTAAGCACATCTCTAGAGAGCTCCACATACTGAATGATCTAAGCCTTGTAAATCTTCTGTCATGCAGCAAAATACCGGTATAACTCATTTACAATAGAGGTGTGAAGGCAGAGAGCGGGAGTCAGTCTCCAGCAGCCGGAGCGAACTCTCACCAGCCGATGGTGGCCCTGATGATCCCCGGGCACGGCGGGGCATCTACCTGGGCTCGCTGTTAGACCAACAAACCAGGGATGTTCCACGCGAGGCGTGTGCGTGCAGGCTGGGTAGGTAAGCGATGTTTCCCCTTGGGATCGTTGATCAGAGATGCTGGTGCTCCGTCGGCATCACCACAGCATGGCCGGCCTGTGACAAAGCCCAGGCTTTGCCTGTGGAGGCACCTGCGTCAATAAAGTTAGAGGAATAGGTATTATTGTAAGCCTTTGATAAATAGCTACAGCAAATAAGGGGCAGATAAGATGCCGTGATAAAAAGACAAATAGGTTACATGAGCTGTACTAGGAAGAAAACAAGTGAGACAGCTTTATAAATCACACCAAGGAGTTATGTGACACAAAAGTTTGCTCTGTGCTAGAGAGGCTAATGGGGAAGTGTGGGCAGTGCCGGACAAATGGTAAATGAGAAAATTTAGGTGTAAGGAGAGCCTCCAGGATTTCGTGAAATTATCATCGTTTTGTCATTATGCCATTTAGAGCTGGCAGCTTAGGCAGGCCTGGGCTCCCATCTATCCTTCTGCTTTTATTGATGACTTTGGTTTAGAGAACAGCAAAAATGTTCACAAAGGACTCGAGGTCCTCACAGAAACTCTCGCTGATGTCCGTGGTCCTTGGAGCAGACCCCGTATTTTGTTCCCTTTGCTGTGGAAGCGCCCTGTGCTTCTTGACCCATCTGGGGTCACGCTGGGACCCTCGGGGGGGCGGGGCCGGAGGTCTCATCCGCTGCCCCATCCCCATGGCAGCAGAGCAGAAACCTTGGTAGGACCCTTTTTTGCGGGGATGTGGGGGCAGGCAAGCCAGGAGCCAAGTGGGGAGTTGTCAGGATTTCTGCAAGTCCCTCTGAAGCTGGTGCATTTCATCCCTTTTTATAATCTTCTTGAGCTAAATGACACATTGATAAACTGTCTAGGATAAATAGTGTTTTCCAGACAGTGGGGACTTTTTCAATGCTCCTTTGTCAGCATTTAAGATCAAAAAGGTTTGTAACCAGCAAAATGGGAGGAAGAAAAAGCATCTTGATATTGCAGCGAGTGTTTAAGTATCCCATTGTTTAGTTAACATGTTTTGACAGATGTGGTTTCAAGATGCATAAAAGTCTAAAAAAAACCCACCTATATAAACCTCGTCAGTCAAGGATTGGAATTTAGATTTACTTCTTACTGAATAGAGCTATTGTGTTGTACCACAGAGCTAGTGAAAATGCATAGCCATAACAGCGCTTGGATTTAAAACACTATATACCAGGTGGGCTTGCGTGGAGTGATCGGCATACTAAGTGTCACTGGTGGCTTGCAATGGGACCGAGCAATTATCTGTTTTGGGAAGAAAGATGAGTAGGCCTGCTGTAAAAGTGTGAAGGATCTCTGGTTGGGGGACACGCGGTAGACGGGCCGAGCATCCTTCATTGTGATTAAGCAGTATCAAACACTGAAGCTGGATTGCTCGTTCTGGTGATGCTGCTGCTCCCTGCGTGTCATGGCAAGCTAATCTGCGCCTCTGGCTCAGCTGTAGCCGTGGGATGACTTTTGGCATTTGGAGTATGTTTTATCACTTGTTCCCCTTTCTCTATTTGAAGTAGGGTGTATGTGTGGAACAGTCTGTCTGAGCTTTGATCCGCTTCGGGGTTTGACCCAGCATCACTCTATTTTCTGCCACGTGGAACAGAAGGCTTTCACAAAGAGCATGGCACCATCTTCACCCATTTTGAGTTGGGCTTTGATAAGGCTCGTACTGCTGTTTGATGTTCCGCATCCTACAAGCTACTGCTTTTAGTACCTGCTGTGCTGGGCTTTCAGGGGGGGATCTCGGGGGACCGTGCCCGTTACTGAAGTTCCAGCTTCTGATCTGGTCCTCGCCTCGCTCCCTGCAGAGGAGAGGTGGCAGTCAGGCATGCCATGCAAACATGTCACTTGCGTGGGAATTCATCCTTTTGAGCCTTTCCCGAGCGGCACAGGCCTCCTAGCCCCCGGTGAAGAGAAGCAATAACAGTACTGCTAAACAATAATGTTTGTGCAATGGCAGTTTTTGGCTAAGCGAGCTTGCCAGCGCAGTCCCTCCTCGGTGGGCAGCAGGGACCCCTGGAAGGCTGGCCAGCCTTGGCTGCGGGGACGTGCTGCTGGTACACGTTTTTGGCAGAAAACCACGCTGGGAAGAGCAGGCGCAGCTCCTGCTTTGGGTGTACTTACACCGGCTCACGCTCGGGCTGAGTCTGATCCTCAGCTCTGCGGTAGTTTGTAGGTTTCTGGAGCTTTGCTGTGTCTGCCGTGTGCTCGGGCCACCCACGCACAGAGGCAACGCAGCTCCTCGGGGCTCACAGCAATCCTGTTAGCTAGGGGGTTTGCTTTTTTCCCCCAAATATATTTAAACAACTAGTAGCATCGTGCTCCACTTTACTGAGCCAGTAGCAGAGGAACTGAATGCAACAAGAACAGCGAGAGAAATACAGCAAAGAGGTGGGGGGTTAAACATCAGGCATCTTCTCATTTTACCAGCAAAGCTTTTACTGAAATATCTTTACAGAAAGGATTTTAATGGTTCTGATTTTACGCAGAGTAACATTTAAAATAAACGCAAAGTGTTAAGCGTCTTAAAATTTCTGTCACTAGACTAGTTCAGGCTCTGTCAGTGTGTAAACGGACTTTCTGTTGTTTGCAGGACTGTTGCAGTGGTTTGGGTACTCCTGGGGGTAAAGGGGATGGTCCTGGTGGATGGAGTCGGAGTTGCCACCGGTGTGCCCTAAGTCTTCTCCTGGCTATAACCAAGAAGGCTGAGGGCTCCCCAAGGCTCCGATTCCTCTGCTCCCAGCCATCCCTAACTCGCAGTGTAGTGGCGTGACACGAGCAAGAAAATGAGAAGGAAAAAAACATTGGATGTCTATAAGCATTTTTGAAAAATCAATCCAATAAAATGTTCAATGCATATATTCAGTAGTCATTTATGCAGCTCTGTAAGCTGAAAATACAGGTGGGAAGGAGGAAGGTGAATCACTATACACCTTATTCCCAATAAATCAAAAATGTTGTCAGATCACTTATTTGTCAAATACGAATTGAGCAATTTTTTGGTCCTCTGTAGTAGTATGTCAGGGAACTACACTCAGTTAGTGTTAGCTTGGATCACCAGTGCATGTTGTCTTGGCCTTGAAAACCTGTAGGCCAAACTATAAAGCTGCTCGGATTCTTCATGAATTTGATTGTTCATTTTGGTTATGTATTTCTAGACAACCAAACAGATGTATGTCATTGTTGGGTTTACTCCTGAAGTGTTCAATTTTACCTTATGCCCTTGGCAGATCCTTCATAGCAAACTGTTTGCTGAAAAATCATTTCTGTGAATATCTTCCCATTTGTTTCCATTTACTGTAACTGATGCCTTGAAGATTTCTCTTCCTTCATCTCCTTGTTACCAATTTGATTTAGTTATTAGCCTGTAAATGTCCCTGAGAACTTAAAAATCTTGTCCAGATGGACTGATGGCTCATTATGAATAGAAATAGCTTTTCAGAACTCATTTGTATGTTTTGCTGGTAGGTTCTGCCCTATTCTTAAGAGTTCATGTCTGCTCTGATTTGAGAGAAGACTTTGATTCTTAATTTTGTACCCAAATACTGGGATGCTAACTGACAGCATCTCCTTGCTTTCCTTTCCATTTTAATATACGCAGCATTTAAGGCCAAATCAGGTAAAATCACTCATTGACTCTTCAACCATTAATGTCAGTGGAAGCTTTGCGGGATGAGGATGGAAAATTTTGGCTAGTTACCAGTTTTGGTGCTGCGGAAATACTGGAAGGCCATGCGCCGTATATCCCATGCCTTAGACAAGTGTGATGGGGGACACAAGGTCACCAGAAGGAGGAGATGTCAGGGGGTCTCAGGGAGCAGAGGCGGCAAAGAGGCTGCAGGATATGGAAAGGGAGGATATGCAGATTTGGGAAGGAAGATCCGAGTAGAGAAGTAGAAAGGAGACTTTGAACAAATGGAAAATCTCTCTAATACCCAGCACCCACAGTATCATCTTCAGAGGCAGCTTCTTATTTCACTTGGCTTTCTTAAACTTAGACTCGGGTACATGTAATATTTGATGACTTAGGCAGAAATAAGTCTATTTTCAAAGCTAATCTTTGCATTACATATTGAATCCATTACAGATTCTCTTCTACTTTAATGAAAAGCCTGCATGAAGGGCTTAAAAAAAAAAAAAAAAGAACTTGCATCATAATTGGACTGAGGCAGTGGCCTGAAAATTAGCATGAATATGTTGCAGTAAATACTGCCCCAATCAAATCAGTGATAATACTCTGTACAACTATTCAAGGATCTCAGTGTGAGTAAAGGAGACATAGGCGTATTCTGCATATTGCAGCATTTTGTGTGGGGCACTATTTCCATAGCATTTGAAGGACATGTTCTGTCTTTTTATGTTGTGATGTAGTCTCTGACGTGAGGTCAGGTCCCGCTTAAGCACAGTGCTTGGATCAAGAATTTATGACTTGTGTTTGAAACGGGGGGAAAAAAAAAGTGGTCTTTTGATGGAAGAGATGTGGAACTAAGATATAAATGAAGTCCTCCGTGACTCATAAGCAAATGCACAGAAGCACATGCCTCCATGTCTGTATCCTCACAAGGACCCATCCAAAGAATGTATCAGAACAGTTCTGCTGGTAGTTGCGTGTATAGGAAAAGAAAAAAATCAGGCATAATCCTGTCCTCATGCAATTTTTTCACTCCAGACTACTGCTCTACACTGCAGTCCTCACCTACGGAAGGGAATGATTGCCAAGCAGAGTGAAATAATTGGGTCAGAACTGTGATTACGGTATAGTCCTGCTTTGCTAGTTAAACCAATATTTTACCCCTGAAGACTCAAGAATTTTGTATTGGTAAAAGAAATGAACAGACAGAATTGAATAGCAAACAAAATAAAGTCAGAACCACTCTATCACTTTTCCACTTCCTTTTCTTTCCCAGGGCTTGCTGGGCTGTACAAATGTTGCCTTGTTGTCGTTCCTATAGCCAATATGTTTCTCCTGCCTTGGTAAGGGAAACAAGCCTTTTCCACTTACCTGCGAGAACAGCGTACTCAAACTAAAAATATTATTTATTTATAGGACAAATGGGAAGGTACTTAGAGGAGATCAAGTATGTAGAATGAAATGGCAAGGTTTTCTTTTACATCACAGATGGAAGTGATTTGCTGTCATCGCTCATCTGGAAGATCCTCCTCATTGTGGATGTCCTAACCCACCCAGCCCCACACAGAATATCCAGGCCTGAGTGTGCCGCGTTGTCATGGGTACCCGTGCTTATCCCTGAACTCCGTTCAGAGGGAGCCTAAACAATTGCAGACCTACAGAGAGAAAAATTCTCTTTTCATCAAAAGAGATGAGTTTGTGCTCTCGGTCTCTGCAGAAGCTTGTTTGCTCAAACACAGTAAGATGGAGCCAAATGTCAGCATAGCTGCAGCTTTCCTGTGGGGTGGGGGTGAAAGGACTATAGAATCACAGAATGGTTTGGGCTGGAAGTGACCTTAAAGCCCACCCAGTGCCACTCCCTGCCCTGGGCAGGGACACCTCCCACCAGCCCAGGTTGCTCCAAGCCCCATCCAGCCTGGCCTTGAACCCCTCCAGGGATGGGGCAGCCACAGCTTCTCTGGGCAACCTGGGCCAGGGGCTCACTGCCCTCAGAGTTGTGGGGTGTGTGGGGGTGGGAAGGATGCTTTTTCCCCGGGGCGGGGTCTCCTGCAGCAGACTGAGTGCATTCATCTCTTGACCTTGCAGAAATTGATGGACCCTCAGGAAATTCTGGGGTTCAGACCTGCTTCCCGACCGCTCCAGCACTGGTGCTCATGGCTGAAGGACCGACCACCTGCCTGCCCACCACCTGCCAGCTCCTCTCCCTCTCCTAGGAGAAGCAGAAGCAGCAGATTGGAAGTAAATCAACACAAAATAAAGTATCAAGTAAGGATTCAGGCTTCCTGCGCCTCCCCCCACCTACTCTAGAGATATTTCCCAGCCCCCGGCCTATGGGTTCCCAATTTTTGATGGAAAACACAGGCTGATCTTGAAATGTGACAGCGATTCAGAGGGAGGAAGGAGAGACTGCCAGATGGCTCCACTTTGCACCTTCTTCAGTTTGCAGGATAACGCTTCGTGATTTGCCATAAATTTATCATTTTCCCCATCTCTGTGCTGTGGGATGAAGTTAAACTTTTGGCCTCTTGGCTCTATCTTTCCACGTAAGTAGGGAAATGATGCGGTATCATGGAGCGAGGATGGAGAAAGTGTGTTGTCTTGTATGCCTATGTGCAAAGGAGAGAAAATGGGGGTGCCATGGAGGGAAGGAGAAGCAGCACATGGGGAATATAACTAGCAGAGCTGGAAACACCCCCTCGCCGCCCACGGTGAGATCTCATTCCTCTGAGAGCCTGGCTGGAGGCATCTTAAATCCATGAGAGACGAGAAGGAACTATTTATTCACATGATCATAATCTAAGGCGGAATTATAGCCTGAATTCATGAATTTCTTGAGGTACGTTATTTGCTACTATACAAATCCAAATGGCACCTTCTTTCCTAATCTTCCTTGCTCTCCTCCTCCTGATGCAGCGTAAAGCTGTGAAGCGATTCCCCCAGGGCACGGCAGGCCACTCGTCTTCACGCAGGGAGACAGTGAGATACGCTTGGCTTTCACATCGGTGCTGCCTCCTCCTCCTCTGTCCTTCTTATGGCCTCTCTGCACAGCTTCCACGCAGAAAACTTTAACCGTGTTATTATCCACTTTCTGCGCTGTAACCAGGAGGAGGAGTGTGATAATGTCACATTCTGTGATTATTTTTGGTGGCTGTTATACTGTAGTTATTTACCAGGGACTAAAGAGTAATGAGACTGTAAGGACCCACTGCATGACCTTAAGACAATCTTTCTGGTTTATGAAAATGTTAATTTTATTTCACGATAATCTGCACAAATATAGTACATATAGCAGAATGAAAGTCAGAAACTTGCAGTTGGGAGCTCTAATTTTTCCAACTTCAAGAGAGAATTCAGCACAGATAACATGTCAATAGGAGGTTTTTGGAGCATGTGTCGCTTTTGCAGAGAAACTAAGTTTATGCATGTAATTTCCATATTCTGATAGAATTCTCAACCAGGCTTTTAAAATTATAGTCCTAAAATCTGAAGTGATGTTTCAGCACTTCCAAATTCTACTCTAGTTTAGTGCAGGCATCGTGCAGCAGTTCGGAGTGGCTCTACCAGCCATGCACGGAGACAACGGCCTCCCTCAGCCCCGCTCCCTGGCCGTCTGTGCCTGTTCTGGACACAAGTCGTCTCGTCTTGCTGGTGGAAGGAGAAGTTTGGCCCGGGAGATGCTCCACGTTGGTCGTCAGCTCCAACCCCGTCCTGCTGCAGCCGAGGAACAATTTGTGGCCCTTCGCCCCGCCCCCCACCATGCAACCACCCCATTCCATTTCAAAGCACTCATCCCCAAACCCCGCGGGTCCTTTTCTCCCCCCTATTTCTGCCTCTTCCGTTGTTTTGGCACCCGTGCAGGAGTACAACACACAAAATGAAGTGTTCTGTCCCCAAAGACAAGGAATTTTTTGCAGAGCCCAGTTTTTTTGCCCCTCTCCCAAAATAAACGGTGAGCTGATCTGTGGGCAGGTCTCCTCCTGCCGTCCCATCCGTGCAGTTGTGGAGACCAGAGGCTTCATATTGGCAATTGTATCAGCGGTTAGCTGCGCTTAATGTCTTGGATGTGAGCTAGATGCATTTTATAAACAAGTTATAGAATCATAGAATGGTTTGGGTTGGAAAGGACCTTAAAGCCCACCCAGTGCCACCCCCTGCCCTGGGCAGAGACACCTCCCACCAGCCCAGGTTGCTCCAAGCCCCGTCCAGCCTGGCCTTGAACCCCTCCAGGGATGGGGCAGCCACAGCTTCTCTGGGCAACCAAAGCCAGGGGCTCACCACCCTCACACCAAGGAATTCATTCCTGATACCTCATCTAAATCTTCCCTCTTCCAGTTTGAAGCCATTACCCCTTGTTGACCCAAGTCAAAATGTAAATATCTATTGGTTTTGCTCTCTGAAACCTGCACAGCTTTTCAGTACAACGTTATCTTGAATGGCATCCTGCAGAGCCCACTGCTGAAACCACTCACCCACCGACGCAGCGTAAGTGCACGTAACTCAGTATTTGCTGTCATTTCAGATACAGATGTCTCAAACATGCTGTTTGTTCAGAGACATCCACGCTTAGGTTTGGCTATAAATTTACTGTAAACGTGCAAGAAAATTAACTTCTGCTCAGGAATGTATCTAAAGCATTAGTCTGCAAACATCCGTATGCGCAGAATTTTTGTTTTCCCAAGAGAGAAATGCACAAACATGCAGCCAAGGTAAGAATAATTAAATCCTTTATGTCTGCTCCTGTCTCGGAAGTTCTTCAATGCTACTTCAGTGGCTAGAAGGACAAAGTTGCTTTTGCTACAGAACGTATCTAAATGGAAATAAAGATAGCTACAAGTATATATACTGTGCCGCGTATGGGAGCTCTGATCAGAATAATAGCTTTAATATAAGAATGCATATGTTCTCGACAGCTCCTGCTATATTTGTGGTACCCCGACAGGGATTCTAGACACTGAGAACAAATCACTTTTTCTATCCAAAAATACTATTCAAATGAAAATTGTAATTTAGACACAAAGGCTATGATTTAAAAGAATCCGTGCAGGTTGTAACAGGAGTCTGTCCTTAATAAAACATTGATCTCAGGCTTATTTGTCACCGTTAATATGGTTTTTCTTGCAAAGTAAGAACTGTCTCCAGAAGGTCTGGTTTAAGCAATAAAGCAGGATGAGGAGATTCCCTGTTTTCCAGACTGTGAGTTTGTTTTCTGGGGGAAAATCGTATTAAGCCTACATTTAAACAGAAACTCAGTAGGAAGGCAACACTGAAAATAAGCATCGGTTTCAATCATTTAAGATTTTGGGTTTATTTTGTATTATAAGACTTGGTGGCAAATCTGCTAGGACTAAAAATTTGCATTTTTTTAAAAAGAAGCTCTATTTTTTTTTCAACTCCATTTCCAAAGTGTTTTCTGGCCCTGGAGTGAATTGAGATGGCTTATTTGAAGCAGGAGGTCTTTCGATTGCTGTTGTCGTAGTTCCAAGTGGTGTGTCATGACAGTTGTCGCGACAGGGGGCTCAGCACTGGGTGGGTCAGGAGTTGCCCCGAGGCTGCTGCGGTGCCAGCTGTGTGTGCCCAGTGGCCAACAATGCTCTGACCCTCGCAGGGATCATCCAGAGCTCTCATCTGGTGAGTGCCTCACAGAGCTACAACTACTCGACCTCGGAAACAGGTACCTAGAGGGGAGATTTAGGTTAGAAATTGGGAAGAAATTCTTTGCTGTGAGGGTGGTGAGCCCCTGGCCCAGGTTGCCCAGAGAAGCTGTGGCTGCCCCATCCCTGGAGGTGTTCAAGGCCAGGCTGGACGGGGCTTGGAGCAACCTGGGCTGGTGGGAGGTGTCCCTGCACAGGGCAGGGGGTGGCACTGGGTGGGCTTTAAGGTCTCTTCCAGCCCAAACCATTCAGTGATTCTGCGATAAAGCAATGCCATGTGTACATGTGTGTGCACCTCTCCGTTAGCTAGTGTGAAGTAATTGATGGTGTTAGAGTATGATCTGGTGGTCTTTGCATGGTTACCTCAGTGGGAGGTTTTCCTGATTAATGCCTACAGCTGGAGTCCTTAACACAGGTGTGTCATCTTGGGGCTTAAAAACTACACAAGAAATCTCTTCCAACTGAGATACTGCTAAAATATTTTTAGCAGATTGGAGTGATTTCAGGAGCAATGGGCGTTTCGGCTGGATTTTCAAGCAGATTGTCTCAACGCAGGTCCCAATTTCTTACTGCAGGGACAAACAAGGCACAGCGCAAGAGACGAGGTCTGCACAGGTCCCCTCTGCCACAGGTTGTCCCTGGGAAAACGCCGTCCACTTGAATTTTCTTCTTATGAAGTGGTGTTGGCCAGGAGGCAAGGGATTTCTTCTGCCCAAAAAGGGTTTGAACTTGCATCTCCCACGTTTAAGAGGTTTGTCTGAGGCATGTAAGATTACGATGTTATTTTAAGCTGGTATTTTCCAGGTAGCTGTCTCTCAGCAGGTTCCAGGTTTGTCCGTGTGTGAACAAATAAATGCCATGCTCGCATTCAAGCTCCCAAAGCTTGTGAGAGAAGCTGCTCTTACTGCTAGACAAACCCTTGGTGTGTGCTCCTGCACCGTCGGGACACCAGTTTGTCTGGAGGGTTCCCAGTTTAAGTGGAAGCTGTTTAATAGCAGGAAACTTTCCTTTTCAGTGATTGCTAGGGATAGGGAGGGGTTTGGAAATCACACAGCATTTTTGTGACAGACGAAGATTTAATACTTCTTCATCATTGCTGTACGTGAACAAAAAGGACACTATTTTGTAGATTAAAAAAATCTGGTGAGTGGCACCTGTTTATTGTTGGCTCTGAGAACCAGTCCAACATTGCCTTTCTTCAAGCTTTCACAGCGTAGCTCTGTCACAGTAAGGCGGGATCTTAGTATGACCGATATCGATTGTTCCAGGACTACACAAGGTAGCTGCTGTAGCAAATGCTTTGATCATTTCACTTCTCCACAGCATATACACCGCTTTTATGAAGACTTTAGAAAATCACAAATAAATAGTTTTAATCAAAGGAACACAGGCGAGAGAGTCAACCGTGGTTACGTACGTGTAGGCGAGAAGTGAAATCTTGCACCTGGCATGGGAAGGCTTGTGCGTTCCTATCACCCAGCCCACCTCTGTATCAATATTGTGATCGCTCAGGAAAAACTCTGCATTTTTAAACCCTTAGATTTGATTCTTGTAGTTTTTGTCAGCAATCTATATATGATTGGCAGAACTTTGGATCTAAAAGCCTACTTCAAGCGCTGCAATGTTAGATCACTCATGAGATTTTATAGCTGCTATGTTTGGATCCTTTTCACTTGCCACCTAATGCTGAAAGGCTGGAGGTTCCTTTGCAGCTTGTCTACAAAAGCTTAACAAAGCAGTTAGGCAGTGTTTGTAGACTTTGCTCTACGTTTTGTGCTCACCTGATGCCACACATGGTCTCCTCACAGAGCACCAATGCTGCGAGAGGCATGGTCGTGATGCCGTGTTCACGGGCCAGGTGTGAGCCCCGCGGCACCCCTGGGGCGAGGGGGTTGTGCTGGCCGTGCATGCATCTCGCGCCCTGGCTCCCCCCGCCGAACCGCGGGCTCAGTGCTGGCTCTGCCAGGCCACAGCAGAGGTTTGGCACTGCATGGCTGGGTACGCCCTTAATTACATTACTCTTCCTCCGCTCGCTACTGCAACAGTGAAAATATTTTTTCATTTCGGTGATTGAAGTCTCTGTGACATCTAACCAGCGCCTCGCACAATAAAACTGTCGGTCCTTTTATCTCGCCATTATTCCTTAAGCAATCTGATTCTCTATTTTTCATTTCATATGTACATTGGCTGAAAACCTTAACAATATTACACGGTAAGTTTTATCTATTTTATGAGGTAGATTGCTCCCGCGCCTTTCCAAATAATAGCTATTTCTTCTGCAGGTCCTTTGCTTGAAGACTTAAAAGTCTCCGTGTATCTGCAATTACCATCTGTTAATCCAACAGTATAATCAATCTAACACCTCCGTTGTATTAGAAATGATGTGGATGTTTTCTCTAATTTAATCTCATCTGCAAAATTTGAAATGCAGTTTTCAAGTCCATCAGTCATGTCCTTTCTATATATGATAGTGCAGTGGAAAGACTGAGTTCAAAAGTTCAGGCGCGTGACTTGTTTATAAGCTCTTTTGGGGTTGCATGTTATTTATGCTTTCTCCTTAGTTCTTCTCTTTAAAACCTTGTTAGTTACATGTGGTGCTTTGAAATTATATTCTTTTTTTCTCTTCTGGTAATTTTTTTTTAACAATAGAATATCTTTTTTTCCACCCGGTAATAGAAGAAATTAGGGTACAAGGGTCAACCAAAGCCTTGGGTCAGTCAGAGTCTTTCAGTGAACTTCACTGAGTTTTGGATCAGGTCTCAAAAAAGGGGGATGGAAGTAATTGAGGTGGCAGCTCTTCGCCCTTGGCATGCCTCTTTGGGCAACAAGCCAGGACTGAATAAACCAAGACGGAATTGGCCACCTGCACTCCCTCCAGCGTTGTGTGGATAGGTGCATGGATAGGTAGGTATAGAGTATTTGATTTTAAGTATTTCTGTAGTGTTTGGGGCCTTTGGTATTCCTATATCCTACCCTTCTGCTGCTAAAATATTTGCCTTCAGGGCAGTAAGCCCAACAATGTTCACTTGGAGATTTTGATAATTGGATTTTTTGGACGTATTTAAGATATTGAAATAGCGTTGATCGTCTCTCTTGTTTTTTCTAATCTGAATTTAAGTTTTTTTTTTTAAGGCCAAGTCGTTGCTGTCCATAGAGCCTGTGTGCGTTTGAGAGGAAATGTTTGGATCAATGCCATCTTTCCATGGCACATCCCTGAGCCCCTTTCATCCGGTGGTGCGGCAGCTCTCTCCCACCAGGTACATGCCTGTGGACACCCACGTGCTGCCTGCTGCTTCTTCCTTGGCTTTGTAAGGAAGGACCTGTTGGTCAGATTGAAGCTTGGCTAAGATCATGTAGCTTCCGCCAGAAAAGCAGTGATGTTCATGTTCTGTTCCCCAGGAGCAGCTGGGAATGCCTGTTTGAACAGAAAATAGTGTCTGTACAAAAGCCGCCGCCTGCATGGGGTTGGCCAGGAGCTGTGTCCGCCATCAGATGCTGGTGGGGGGACGAGGCACGATCTGCTCCTGGGGACCGGTGGGGCAGCCGTGCCGCCTGGGCTGAGGGACGGGTCTGGGGGGAAGGAAGGGGTGAGAAGACCCCAGAGCTGCTGAGGAGTCGAGCCAGCATGTGATGGCACATAGCTGAAATGGTATGTCTCGCTATGTTCCCACTGGTTTTGCTGAAGTCGCTGGAGCCTCTCAAGGACCCAGCTGACTGCCCAGGCACAACTAATTGCAGGATTGAACACAGCTGATTGTATTTGAAATTGTCTTTACAATGGTTACTCCATTTTCTGGAGGCCAACCACGTTAGTAGAAATCTAGTATCTTTACTGAATCTATTTTTTTGTGATCCTGGGTTCAGAAGAGCGCTTGTTAAACTTCTATTTGTACTGTTCATCCCATCAAGGTTGCTTATCATTGTTGCACAAGAAAAGGCAACGTATCAAATGAAAAAAATCCATTTTATACTTGGCAAACGCCTGTATTTTGTCTTTGTATGATGTGTTGTCATTCATCATCTCACCTTGGGGAAATCACGGGCACTCTTAACAATGTAAGAGGCCAATAAAAAAGAAAATTATTTCAGTAAAATTGTAGCTAGGGATATGTAAAAGAGAAATGCCCCTGGGTAATAAAAATTACCCATGCATAATGGCTGTGGCTGTTTCAGGCAGGCGTGCTGTATGCAGCACCAGCGTGTCCCTGCTCCCTGGGCTGGGGCTGGCGGAGACGAGGGGAGCGAGAGAGTCGGGAGAACACGAGGTCGAGCCCAAAGCAAAGGACTGAGAAGCCAAGTAGTTGGTAAGTGCTCGTGTGTCTTTACCCATCTCTTTCGCCTCTCTGTTAGAGCTGTCTCCTTTGATCTTGCCTTTCTCATTATTACTCTCCGCTACAGGATTTGGGCTTGGTTCCAAGGTCAAGGCCTGCTCCCGCTGAACATCTCCCATCTCCTTCCCCTGTTAGTCAGCCTGTCTCATTAGAGCCTGGCAGGCTGCGCTGCACCGTGGCAATGGCATTCCTCACTCTTTCTTCAGCGCACCGTAGGGACTGTGCTTCTCCCCAGCTAATAGTTGGATGCATTTTCTACTGTCGTCCCCTTTGGGCTAGGCTGGCATAGCTTTGGGAGGCTTCTTAAAGTACCGCTCTTCAGTCTTCGCTTTAGTTTTCTGAGGACCTAGCCCCGATCCATGCCTTAGCGTGGCCCTGAGTACTCTGAACAAGGCAGCACTCTTTTGCAAGAAACTGCTTTTCTCAGTAAGTCCTGCTGTGACAGATTGCGATGGCAGCAAGCAGCGCGGCTTGTGGTGGTGGTCTGAAGTTTACTGGATGTTTTCATTTTATACTTTACATTTTTGTTCATTGCACTTTTTAATCTTGCTGACTCTCAAGCTAGGGAGCAGAATAAATCTAAGTTGAGGGATAGGCCAAGAGGTGATTGGGTAAGCGGGACTGTGTCCTTCCTCTCAGCCAGAAGTTAGCAGGCAGCGAGCATTTTCCTGCCCTGGGCAATTGCCTGTCCTGCTTGTCTGACCAGCCCCTGACCAGCAAGAACGACATGTGTAAAACAAGTCACTATTGATAAGAAATTACTACAAACAAAGGGGCAGTTCTGCCAGCTAGCACCAGGGATGTGGGAAAGGTCCCTGAACTTTGACACTGAAGTTAGAAAAGACTTCCAGAAGCAATAAGTCAGCGCTCTCGCAGCACATAAAGCTCTTTGCAGATGAACAAGTCCAGACACAATCCCTCCTCCTCTTCTACCGCACATTGCCCCAGCGACTCTTTATTAATAGGAGTCTCCTTCTTTTTCATGTGACATTTTCCATTTGCAGTGACACAAAGGGTTCACAGTGAAGGCCAGACCCTTCCCCTCAGCAGCCCGGGCGCTGACTGGCACCCTGCCTCCCCCTTGTCCCCACAGCAAATTCAAGCTTCTTGTCTTCATCTGCGTAGCCTGTCACAGCTCCTGCAGCCAGCAACTGAGAGTTTCCGCTTTGAATCAGACTCTTGCTGAATCAAGTCCTTTGTATCTCCTTTTTCTGATTTTTAAAAGGGTTTAGCTAACCCTGTTGGCACTAATATTTGAGCCAAAAAGCCGGGTAAATGAATCCATGATGAGCTCTGGGCTGCTGTAGCTGCCATCCTCCAGTACCAAGCTAGGTGGTTTAAAATTGGCTGGGGTACCAGTATGCTCCAGCACAGCCGTTTCTGTGCCTGGAGCAGAGACGTGCCCAAGGAGTCTAAATTAGTAACAACTTTGCTGCTTTTATTCCAGCTGTGCCAGCTGTTTGTTTATGTAGATAGCCAAACAGCAAACACCCACAGAGTTGTTAACTCTGCAAATCTTCAGTAAGTATTTCCTAAACTACTGCTGACAAATTTCTGACAAGACCTTAATCTCTGTAAAATCTATTGGGTGTTGTCAAAGCACCATTAGTCAGCCTGTCATCGGGCCCGCTTTGTGGCGTGACTCAGAGATTTGCTTTCCCATCCTCGCTGCAGCAGAGTGGAACTGGGAAAACCTCGCGCAGTGAGGGAGCTGCGCGGAGCCCAGCCGCTGATGGGACCGAAGTGCCCTGAGATGGGATTTCAGAAAGAAGCCTGAGCCTGGAGAGGCTTCTCCTTCTCTCTTGCTTACCTTCCCCCCCCAAACACAGTGAAAATTACCTCTTTTCAGTCTTGGGAAAGCGGCAAACATTAGTGCTTTTCTGCCCCAACTCCATACGATGCAAAAGGGGAAGGCTGGTATCACGAAATGGGTACTGCAGCGTTGAAACATGCAATCAGGAGGAATTAAAACAACACACAATGTCAGGTCCTAAGTTAGCACTGCTGCGTCGTGTTTAATACTGGAACTGTTCTGGGTTATACCTGCTTTATTCCTCCTGATATTCAGTATAAACCCCTCAATATATCCATGGAGAAGGGAGCTGGAGAGCAGGCTGGCTGCTGCGCCTTGACAGCATCCTGGGGGGATGCTGCTGCCTGGCTTCTCCCCAGCACTGGAACTCTGTAAAAACCCATCTCCTTTTCTGAAGCTGAATTCTTTATTTCTGGCTGTCACGTGATGCCAGCCTGGACTACAAGAGTTGTTGCTGTCAACGGTAATAGTAGGAAAAAAGTTACCACATCCTCTGAAAATGAAAACAAACCAAAACAAAACTATCACCTCTCCTGCCAGCACACAAAGCAAGGACACCAGGCAACGGTTCAAACAGAGCCCCCGCATACAAACAAACAAAGACGCCTGTCAGGGCTTAAGGGGGGAAAAAAATGGCACAGCTGTAGCACCACATTAGTGAAATTGTATGAGCCTTTTTATTTTCAAGGATGCAGACAGATGCCACCTGAAACACAGGATGCTTGGAAATACCGCACACAAACACACACACACACACACACACAATTAAACCACGTGTGTTCTTTGAGCTTCCTTTCTGAATCTCCTTAGCACTAATTACATCAATGCTGCCACTGCTGATGGAAACCAAGCGAAGCTGTTCTCTGAATAGTTTAAACTTGTACAGAACTAAAGGGTCATTCAGCAAAATAGAGTTTTTGAGATGACAAATCACCATTAGAAATTAGAAATAACGATCTTAGAAATCACGTCTATGTTCGTGACTGCGAAGTTAAAAACAGACGATGCTTGAATTTAGAAGGTAGGCAGCAGAAGATGGTGATTGTGGATATTATTTTTGTTGCCCAAGTTGAATCTGATTGAGCCTAATTTTAATGCAGGCATCCAAGTCACTTTGTGGCTACCTGTGCCCAGCGTACCTGCAGCAGGGAGGCTGCAGCACAGGGCAGGAGCACAGGGCGGACAGGTACCCGCTCTGGAAAGGAGGGCTGAGTGTCTCTGTGATAAACTGAGTCTCACTTGTAACAAACTGGTAGTCTTTGAAAAATGCCTCTAAATATGACCCATATTTAAAATAAATGTTAAGTCAGTGGATTCATTAAAAGGCAAAGAGGCGGGTAACATCATTAGTGCACTTTGTATTTTTGGCACAGTTTCCACTGCCTGGGAGAAAGGCTGTCTTTTGGGGAGAAAGCGGTTGTGTAAAATAGCCATTTTTTACAGTTCAAAAGATAATTGAATTCCCTGATTCACAAGCTCTTGCTTTTTTTATCTTCTCTTTCCTCTGTCAGGTTCTTGCACAAGAACCCAAGCTCCCAGGTCAGAGCTCCCCTATGGGAGCGGGCTTTGGACACCGGGTAGCCTAAGTGGTCTGACCAAACGGAACCATTGCTGCAGTCACAGGACACGAGTGTGATCAGATAATCTGATGGACAGCTGCTTATGGCTTTGGTTTTAAGTTGAAGCCAGGAGCCAGCTGGGTTAAATTTCCAGTTGGATGCAAAGGAGATGGGATGAGGTGTTTGCATGAATAGGAAGTCGCATATTTCATCTTCTGCTGTTGCTGCAGAGGGCTGACCCTGGGAGTGACTTTGGGCAGGAACACTTATGACTTCTGGCCAGGAACGGCCACACCACTGAGTTCCCGGCGGTGGCAGACGTGGCTCCATGGCAACCTTGCTGTCACTCGGCTCTCTCGGGCTGTTGCCACACAAGGGAGCAGCGTAGAGAGCAAGGCTGGAGAAGGGGTGGTTTCTGTCATTAGAGGGCGGCATCAGAGGTAGGTCTGTCTTTCCTGGCAAGGAGGATATGGCTGTTTCGAGCAGAAAAAAGAAATGTTGCCCATGCAAAGCCTGAAAGAACTCATTTCAAGTAACTCTAATATTAGTCTCTGTAAGAGGAAGCAATTTCTTCATCATCAACAAAATGCAGATCTTGATAAACCAAGGGCTTAAAATTTTAATGCAAGATCTCAGAGTGGAAAATACTTTCCATATAAAGAGTAAATAATTAAAGAGGATTTTCTTACCAAAAAAGTGGGAAATCTGACTTTAAATTGGTGTGAAGATATGAATCATAATCTGCAAAAACCTGAATGTATTAATCTTTTGAGAAAATATTTACATAAGCATATTATAAGCTTGTTTGGGGATTTGTTATGCACTGGGTGGAGAGTATATTATGCAGACAGTAATGAAAGAAAAATTACGATTTGTAAACATGTTCTGTATTATAACTATAGAATATATTGCAAGAGTTCAGGTAAATTTGTGGGGAACTTGCATGAGAAGCGGTGCTTTCCCATTGCACAACTGGTTGTATGTTCATTCATGTGGTCTAGACAAAACTTGCTGTCACACAATACAGGAACTTCTTCAGCCTCTTCCTGCACTGCTGCTCTAGAAGATGGGGCAAAGCACCTTTGGGTTTGCCCTTCAGAGCAGAGCCGGTGTGCCACCCCTGGGGAGAGTGGCTGGTCTCCTACACCCGACAGTTAACTACGACTGAGCTGCGCTCACCTCACACAGCGCGTTTGTTACCTAGTCTAAGGGCACTGTGTTAGGGATAATAGATGGACGGTCTGAGTGAGACAGGACGGAAAATTACTAGTTGAACCAAACCCAGTATACGTGCCGAGAAAAAGGACCTCAGTACTGTTGCTGCAGAAACTATGCGTGTATCCATGAGAACCTGACCTTCGAAGAAGAAGATAACAAGAAGGGAGTACAACAGTGTAGTCAGGTATCAGACAGCCGCTGTTAGCAAAGCTGAATCATGAGTCTGGTAAGGCTCGCTGCATGCACTGGCCACACATGCAGCAACTCTAGCCTGTACTTTTCCACTCAATCCAGTGCAGGATATAAGGGGGCTGTCTCGGGTGGGAGAGGGAGCAAGAGACATGAGTGCGCTTTGAAGATACAGGGGACGCCCTGAAAAAGTGCTGTGCCTGCCTTCCCTCTGCCGTACTGATGTAGCTCCTTGTTATTCTGCTGCTCAGTGATGCTACTACAGTCTATGGGGGTGGTAAGACTCTTAAGTAACTTTTGGGACGTTTGGGAACTGCTTAGCAAGGTGTCGCAATAAAGCTGAATTCACTGTGTTTTTTTTTTTTCCTGTAGCAAGGCTTCACAATAAAGCAGAGTTAACCTTTTTTTCCTTTGTGTGGGCTCTGGTTTGTACGTTGGAATCTTTAAAAAAGAACCGGTTACAGGCACACAGCCCTCAGAAGACCGAAAGAGCCGTCTCAGGAGCCGTGGTGCTGGGTGCTATGTGGGAGACACACAGACAGGCACCCACCGTGCCTTCACGGCTGTGGGGTGGCAAAAGCAGCCAGTATATGAGCAAACAGACTGAAAATCATCGAGAAGTCTTGAAGCAAAGCAATACGCTGCAATATATAGGAATTGATTCTTTCAAGCTGTCAGAGATACTAGAGAAACATTACAGAGATCATCACGTTGACCACTGATTCTTAAAAAAACCCCAACAAACCAAAACCCCCACTAAAAAAAAGTGTTCTGAGCAGTTTTGTAATGTGTGTTCTATGAGATAATAGGTCCTGTGGCAGCAACTTTTAAATACAGATGGGCAGATTGATTTAAATGAAACAATAACAGTCTGTACTAAGGAATTGCAAAAAAACCCACCCCCAAAAATAAAATTATAAAATTTTCTAAAGACCAGTCAATAGAGAGAGAAGCTACCTTAAGCTGTCCGATCCTTGATGGGCATATTCTGACTGTACTAGATTTTCTTACTCTGAAGTGAAAGTCAATGGGGGGAGTAATGAGGCAATGTAATGCTTTACCTTTCTTGTCTTTTATAATAATTTAGTTCAAGCAGGCTTTGGGAAAATCACACACTTATTTCAAGATCCAAAAGATCAATACAGCAGCATACATTTAGTGCTTGAGGGAAAATTTACTCAAAATTGTTTCATGATGAAAATGCCGAAGGCAGATGCTTTTGTTCAATCTGTTGCTTTGAAGGGACCTTGTAATCTTAATTCCAAGGTAAAGTCTTGCGGCCATTGTATCAAAGGCAGCACATGTATCTCTTTCCATGATGAATGCTAGGGATCTATGTATAGTAATTCAATGAAAAAACCCAGTACCAACACGTTTGAATGTAAGAAACTGTACAAAAACTTTGGACTAACAGCTGATTCTACAAGGTATAAAATACTTTTCCTCATATACCTACCAACTCTGTTGTTCTTTGCTGAGCCAGTGCTCTCCCATCCAAGTGAAGAAGGTCACAGAACATCTCAGCCAACAATGCTCTAGCTTCCAAAAATTTGAGGGAACAATCAGCAGAAACATGGATCAAGCTGAACTGAGAAAAATTTGTGTGCTGATAAATCAGCATTTCCTGTTATTTCAGTTTTTGTGATGGCATGTATAATATGGAAGCTTTATAGATATTTAGGAAATCAGCTGAAACTTGTAGTGTGATCATATATCCAGGTAAGAATTTACAGAGCGGAGCCGGTGGTGACCTTAGTCACGCAGCATTAGACCCTGTTCCCCACTTCACATCATGACAGTGGCAGGTCAAGACTTCTTACTCTGGTACCATGTTCTCAGTGTGGCTCTGTGATCCCTCACGGCCGCCCTGGGTGATGGGGTCTCTCACCAACCACATTTCCCAAAGCAGGAGAGAAGCTCAAGCACTGTGCAGCAGTCAGAGAGCATTTAGCTCTTCTTTTGACACCCAACCTGGGCTGCAGGGCAGAGGGAGGGGTGATGCTCCCCCAGCACATGCTGTCATCACAGCTGCAGTGCCCTTCCTTTTCCCCCAGTTCATATTTGGGCTGCATCTGCCGCTGCTAACTTTGGATTTTCATCTTCTGTACTGTAAAACTAGGGGAAAATATCTTGACCTGTATTCACAACAGTTACGTAATTTTCATGTAATGAAAGGAAGGTTTATTAACCTAACATTTTTTTTTTTTCTCAGCTAGGATAACAGAAGCTGTAAACACACACACTGATGGTGATGAAATCTAAGATCCTGCCTGGACACAGGATAAACACTTAAAACATAGAGGGACGAACAGCAATAGAAAAGTGCTGGTACCAATTTATCAATGCTGTTTTCTCGTCTAGGTGTAAAGTGACCAACTGTTACAGTAACTTTTTTTTTAATATTTCCAAAGTCTTTTCTGCCACGTGAATGAATGTCTGCGTGAGAAAATTTGTGTTGGTTTAAATCTTTATAAGGATAAAAAGAGCTTCTTATGCAATTTAGTTACTTTTGGCTAACTAGTACATAGCCTGAGGAGAGACAGAAGGTCCTACGAGGAGCAGGAGTACGAGCTGCTTAGGAGCTGGGTGGAGATACGCAGCTGAGTCTCAGAGGTGAGGGAAAGGAAATTTTCCTAGGGAGCCCCAGGGACTGTCTACAGCTGGATGCAATTCAGAAAGACACTAGCTGGATTCAGAGCAAGGCGGCAGGACTGCAGGTATTCCCCCCTCCTCACTGCAAGGACACAACAAGCCAGGGGATGCTTGTGTTTGAGTGCTTTTTTGTTTTGCTTTGTCTCATTCTGCAGATTTGAATTTTCCCTATTTAAGCAGCACATCGTTCTACTCAGTGTTTGAATAACAGAGATCGAGAGCCCTTACCATGCTTCCGCTGTGCTCACAAGGCAGATTTAAACCAGATTTTTGAGCAAGAATCCGGCCAGTGCAGAATCCCATCGCATGTTGTGTCTCCTGTACACACAGACTGCCACAGTGGGGATTTTGAAGATGCCAATAGTGCAAAATCAGGCCTTCAGCATGACAAGAGGATGTTCTTGAGCACAGAGAGAAGTCCTACTGGGAGATAAGTGACAGTAACAGTCAGTCAAACCTTGTTTTAGAGGGAAATGCTCTAAACTAGTCTCTGAGGTATTAAGGTCTACCCCTGCATTATCTTGGTTGCAGAGTCAGACGCAGTGCAGAGAGAATCAGAATTATCTATGTGTGCAATAAAGCTGGTCTTGCTCCCAGTCTGGCTGCTAGTATCATTCCTGTGGCTGGCATTCCAGCTGGCTGCCAGTATAGCCAACTTGCAAATGAGTTTAATTTGCGCGTGGTGCAAAGGGTTCATTATTTGAAGTCCTGAGACAGAAGAACGGGATATTTTAGGTAACAAACAACATCAAATATGTTTGTTTTGTTTTTTTTTTTTCCTAAGGAATGAAGTCTTATTTTCCGCTGAGATTTAATACAATGCAGGTAGCTCTTCTAAATCAGAAGGTAGCACCACAAGGGGACTGAAAGTGGTAAAATACTTTGCTCCAGTTTACATGAAAAAACTTTTTCAGTCTGTATAAACTGAAATAAGATCCTTGAAATTCAACAGCTTATCAATAATAATGTCTAAAATTGGGCTTTATCCATTAATCTCGAGCCAAAAATAAGTATTTGTTCTTTGTCAAGTAGGCAGGCCATGAAAGAAGCTTCCAATTCTTTCATTATATATTTTGGAGTAAAGGTCTCTGACCCTTGGACATAAAACCAGAAAGAGATAGAGGATGACTACGTGACATTTCTTGTTTTCTTCATTTGGACAACTCCTCTCTAGACTTTCTGAAATCACCCTCTCCCTGTGATTACCCTGCAGCTTTCACACACCACTTTGGAGCCAGCTGTGTGTGAGTAGCTGCAGTTTTTTCCCACCTTCCAGTGGACTACTTGGCCAACCAAAAAAGGGTTTTAATCATGCATGTTTCTTAATAACAGTGCGCTGATTTGTTGTAACAAACATTAACTTCATGATCCACATATTTCATGATCTTCCCCTTGCCTGCTCTTCTCACTGCCCTGCATTCCTCTCTCTTTCCCAAGTGCTCGCTTGGGGTGGAAGCAGATCCTCCAGCTGCATTATCCAAATACTTCATGGTATTGTAATGCTTTGAGATCAGTGCCAGAACAACAGAGAAATGGCATTTTCTCTTGTGAGTGTAGTGATAGGACGAAGGGTAACATTTTAAACTGGAAGAGGGGAGATTTAGATGAGATATGAGGAAGAAATTCTTTGCTGTGAGGGTGGTGAGCCCCTGGCCCAGGTTGCCCAGAGAAGCTGTGGCTGCCCCATCCCTGGAGGTATTCAAGGCCAGGCTGGACGGGGCTTGGAGCAACCTGAGCTGGTGGGAGGTGTCCCTGCCCAGGGCAGCCGGGTGGGACTGGATGATCTTCAAGGTCCCTTCTAACCCAAACGGTTCTGTGACTCTGTAATTGCTCATCAGCAGCAGAGCAAGGACTTGTGCTTTCCTTCCAGGCATGCAGGGCAGTGGTATCTGCGATGAGCTGCCAGCTCAGAACAGTACTTTTATCACTTGTTTTATTGAGGTACAGAATGGCAGAACAACTCATGCAGGTCACAGAACAGAGCTCCTTTCTCTCATTCTTTATCCGGTATTTCATGTTTCTGGGTATTTTCTTTTGCTGCTGTACCGCAGATACTGGCCACGTGAACCCTGGTTTCTTCAGGTAGCTTGCAATTTTGAGGCAACAACAACTCAACCCGAGCTCTGGAGAAACCTGTGTGAACGGGAGTAAAATTCAGCAGGGCGACGCAAGCCGGAGGGCTGGCACTGGCAGCAGCGGACCATGCCTGGAGGCCGCTCTGAAACACCTTCTCTCTTTCAAAATTCATGCGGGGGTGACGGCAGCACGGCACCTTACGTGGATTTTTTGAGGAACCACTTATTTTGAGGAGCTCTGTGCGTTCCCCGCGCACACCGCTGCCGAGGAGTGCGGCCCGGCTCCTGCCGGGTCTGGAGGCCTGAGGCGAGCAGCGGCCTGTTGGGCCCTGCCGGGCCCGGTTGCGGGACGGCCGCCCGGTACGGGCGCTGGCCCCAGCTCCCCTGACAGGGCCGCCCCGCCCCGCCCGCCATCGCCTCCCCGCGCCGAGGCGGGGCCGCTGCGGCCCAGCGCTCACATGACGGGCGAAGTCCGGCGAGGCAACATGGCCGCGGCGGCGGGGTAAGCATCGCTCCTCGGCCGCGCTACCGCCGGCGCTCCCCGTTCGACCCGGCGCGTCCCCCCCGCCTTCCCCTCGCCGCGGGGGGCGTCCCGGCCGGCGGCATCTCGTTGAGGCGGGCCGGGGGTGGCGGAGGGCGGTGGTTGCCCGGGCGGGCCGGGCCCGGCGGCGGGCCCTGGTGCGGCGGAGGCCGGGCTGCCTGCGCCGGGCAGGGGTTCCCGGAGGCGGGAGCAGGTGTGTCGTGGGAGGGCGAGAGCCGCGGGAGTCCCGCGGCCTCCCCGCTCCCGGGCCCAGCGGGTCGCAGCGCCTCAGCCCCGCCCCGGCGTACCCTTCGAGTTGCGTTAGGTTTGGGAAATCGCGCTTCAGGGTGGCTGCGGAGCGCTTAGCGCAGGGTCTCTCCCGCGCTTTATAGCTAATTCAGTGCTTTACGGAGGTGCCATTGAAAATGCATCAAAACAAGAGGGGAACTTTTTGCAGCCGCCAAAAAGATGTCGCGCTGGGCCTTGGCGCTGACTCTTCCATGGCCGGGTGGAGGTCGCTCCCCTGCGAGGTCCTCTCCTGCCCCGGTGTCCCCTGCGAGGTCCTCTCCTGCCCCGGTGTCCCCTGCGCAGGGATGCTGCTGCCGAGAGCAGTGGGTACCACATCCACTGGGACGGGACTTGGCGTTTTTGATTTATCTACACGGAGCGCTGAGTTCCCTGTGAAGAAAACATCCAGTTTATGCTTTAAACAGCATTAGTTGCTTTTACTCGCCTCGCTTGTTTCCTTGTGCTGCTGTTAGCGTAGGCCTCTTGCACTTCACGTATTTGATGTGGAAACAGCATTAAAAATTGGCTAGACTTCAGGCTGATGTTGATAACTGTTGCCCAAAACAAACAAATAAGTAAGGTCCCGTCAACAAACAAATGATAATTTCTTGAAAAGTAGTTTCAGTGGTTTCTCATCTTTGAAATCCTGATGCTGTCTGTGTGACCTCAGTAGAACAGAACCAGCAGTTGGTCACTTTCCTTCTGAAAACCAGAAGTAGGATAGGTTAACTGAAAAATAGTGGGAAAACCAGAAGTAAAATAGGATTCTTGGTTAGTGTGTTCTGGTGGTTGCATCAAAACAAAACCGAAATATTAGATGGATCATACAATAACAAACTGTAACCTCCCTGCAAATAGAAAACTTCTGCAATAAGTTTTAGAAATCAACAGTTCCAGGCAAAAGAAAAATATCCTTTAAAGAAACAGATGTAGTTTAATGTTCCTAGTTGCATTTCACTTCCAGTTTAATAAAATAGAAGAGCTGTTGTGAGGGCTCGGGACGAAGTGATTGTAAAAATTGCATGTGACAGCCAGCAGAGAAACCGTCAGCTTCTGTGGGAGGCCTTTACCTGGCTGAGCAATGGCTGAATTCTGGTACCAGAGTAGTGCAAATAAGGAAGCTGAGCTTCACTTGTCCTCTCCTGGTCTTGGAAGTAGCCATTTCTGACACTGACTAATGCTTATTTGCAGAAGCTTGCATAGCTTCAGAGAGGTGTGCACCACAAAGTAGTGCTTCCGTGACATATGCTTCATTATCAAATATATAATTCTACATTAGAGTTTGTGGCTGGAGACACCAGGGTCCTTGCGTTAAGAGAAGAACCAGACCTTGAAGGACCAGCCAATGTATCATACTAATTACATTCCGGTATTCTTGTGTCTTGTGTGGTGTAAACCGGGTGAGGGATTAGAGATCACAGACCAAAATTGAAAGCTTGTAGTTCCCCATTTAGAAAGAATTTGTGGTAGTATTGTTAGGTGGCAAATAACAGGGAGTTTTATGCTGATATCACTGCATGTGTATTGGCAGGGTTGATAATGCATGTGAGGCAGCTGTATACATGTACCCGCTCAACTTCCCATGAGTGGCATAGGGATGAATTCTATTTAAAACTGAAAAAGTGCTTATAATAATCATGGCATAGACAGGACAGTATGTGCACAGGGGTTTGCAACAGTTGGGCTGGAAGGATTATGGAAAAGAGGAAAAACGGGCCAGTCGTAACCTACTTACCTGCCGTGTATTTCGTAGTAACAGAGCAATGGGCATGGCAGTGACACAGCCTTCTATAAATAGAGACCAAGGCTTGCCCATGAAAAAAAGTGCAAGTCTGCAACAATGGTACAGGGCCAGATTCTGCTGTCGATGAATATTGTGGCATCAAATTCAAGCAGGGAAAGCAGGATCTGTTATATATAAGGAAGAACCCAGTTTTGCCGTAGGCTTAGGTAAAATATGCGGAAGAATCGTCATTTTGCATCAGAATGCATTTCAACTCCACTATTAACATCCCAGTAAAAGATGCTCTTAAAGTGCCTTAGTGAGCTACCAGTAGGAATTGCTGCCTGACATCATTATTTCTCCTTGAGTCTCGTTCTGGTTGTCAAAGGTTTTAAGTACAATAAAAGAATTAATAGTAAACGTAATGGAGATGAAAATGTGCATTTGCAGCAGCTTCCTATGAGCTCCAGGGTGTAGGAACAGGCCTGAGGAAGGAGGGAGGTCAGTCTTTTTTTTTTTTTTTTTAAATCACAGCAAAAAAAAACAACCCAAACTTGTGAAGCGCATAAAATTACAACAAAGGTGACTCTTTTCCTTCCTTTGAAGCAAAAATATAAGACAGGTTGTGCTACAACCTCTGCTTCTTTTTTGTTTTGTTTTGTTTTTTTTTTTATCAGCAGATACAAAGATCTGAGAGCAACCTATGGCATAAGAGTATCTGATGATGTTCTCTCCTCCCTTTTATACTTGTAATATGGTGAGCGTATGATTTCCAGGCCTCTGCATGGAGTTACTCCAGGGGGTGATCTGGCTTGGATAACAGCGTTTTCAACCTCTTGCTTATTGATGAGTTGCTGAGCTACAGCTTTGCACCTGAAAAGCCGTGCCCATATTTAGTTTAAGGTTCACTGTCTGATTTAAAACTTTCAGTAGCTTTTGCGTGGATTTTATGAACTTGCTTCATTGTTCCTACAGGCATGAGTACCCCAAAACAAAAACTAATGCTGTGCTTCCCCGCCATGCCCTTGTAACGATCACCTGCCCTGGTGCTGGTTTATCAGGTGTGTGGGGGGAAGTCATAAACATAAACGTGTGAGTTTTGTGCACCATCAGCTGAACTCCTAGGTGCATAGTCCAAAAATTGGATTAGCAAGAGCAGTCATTCACCTTCTAAAATTACTGATGCTGTTACATCAAGTAGTTATAAACAAGTAAAATAACATATTTTATTAGCTCTTTTATGCTGTGTCTGCAGTAAGAAATTATAGGGTTTACATATCTGATGCTGATAAAGTCTTTCAGGAGGTTACCCTAAGCAGCTATAAATCAAAGGTTACCTTTCAGTTTGCCTATGAAAACTATATAATAATTAAGATGTGGAGCTCTGCTTCTCTAAGGTTATGTCCCTTGTTCGTTTGTTTCTTGTAATTTTAACATAGTAACAATTTAACTGCACCTTTCTGTCATCTACTCTAGAAGCATATCTGATAGAAAATGACCATCCAGCCCGTCAGTCTCCAGTAAGCTGAGAGAAGCTGAGTTGGAGGGGCAAACTGGGGTTAAATCATAGGGTTTTATTGATAAAACAGTGTTTATCTGTAATACTGAAGCTCCAAAGCACAGCTTTGCTATATTAAACATTAAAAAAAAAGGAAATGCTCTTATATTCTTCTCTCCTTATCTGATCTGAAAAAAAATAAAAATCCTACAACAAACTACTGTAGTTCTACTGGTAAAGCTCCAAAATGTGAAGGTATGGACCTATAACAAATGTGAATGAATCAGCAATATATTCTTGTAGCACTTTAAACACCTTAAATAGCGCGCTCTACTTTTCACCTGTGTTCTCCCAGTTGCGGCTGTGTTGAGTACCATCGCGGGGAAGCTCTCCGGCTGTCTCAGTGCGTTGGTGCTGCCTTAGGGGCAGGTGGTGATGTGCAGCAGGAGGTCACTGGTATCTGGGATGTGCTCCTGTGGCCACGGCTGTCAGTGCAGTCACTGGCTGAAGCGGCTTGTGTGCATGCAAGAATAAACATACGTACATAGAAAAGAAATTTGCAGATACTGTGTGAGTACAGGAAATGCAGTTGTCCTGTGTCTGCTATCCATCATCCTTTCTCTCCAGTCTCCGTTTCAGCTACTGAACATTTCCCAGAAGGACCTGCTGAAGTTTGCCAGACTTACTGTACCCTTCCACTTCTGTTTTCAGTAACTCAGAACTCATTCTGTTCTTTCCTGTTTTGCTGTTACTGAGCCGACCTAGGCTGTTTTTGCTTTCTCCATCTACTTTTCATGTTGTTTTACCTAAAGGAATGTAAGGAGTGACATGCTGTGGGCCATAGCTGCAGCCAGCTCTGTCTCCTGCTGCTATCTTTTTCATTTGGTACGCCTATGAGCAATGTTTGGTTGTTGTTTGAGAGTGATGCTGGTATTCAGCATCTCTTCCCCTTCAGTGATTTGTTTCTTGTTTGTAGAGTTGAACTAAATTTCCTTTTCTGTTCTAGACTAAAGTAACGAACGCTGTGCACCTGAATCGTGCCAACCACTGTCTTAGTCTTCCATTAATTGTCAATTAAAAAAATCTTTTCTAGACCCTCCTTTTGGCTGGGGAATGAGACCTTGAAAGTGCCTGTAGCGCTCTTTGCCTTGAATAGAAGACGGCTGTGTGATCGCCTGAGACAAAATAAGGATGTCCAGAAGAATTCGATTGTTCTGCTGCAGGGTGGAGAAGAAACACAGAGATACTGTACAGATACTGGTATCGTGTTTCGCCAGGTAAGAACTGAATTAAAACTTCAAATCAAATTAAGAAACGCTCTTCAACTGCATGAATTTTTAAATTATTTTTAATTATTTTCTCTTTATCTCTCATGTGCGCATTGCCTTTCTTCACTTAAATAAATTGGCTTCTTTCTAATGTTGCCTCTTCAGCTTTGAGTTACTCTCTCTTTCAGTGCTTTAGTATGCAGGCTCATTACTTGGTTTAAAGGCCTAAACCTGTTTAAGGCCCTACTGCCTACCAGTGTTTAACATAATATTAAAGACAGCAGTGGAATATTTCATATTTTTTTTCAGTCTTTTCTGTGACCCAAAAAATAGCCACCTTTCTGTAGTGAAACATATTACAGTGGACCTAAACTGAATTTATTCATAGAGAAGTGTATTTTAAGCTTTTATGAATCGTGTATTCCACAAAGCAGGTTGTATCTTAGAATTTACAACATGTGTCTTCTCCTATTAGACTCTTTCTTAAGTACCCATGTGTTCTTCTGTCACAGATAGGACTTAATAACTTGTTAATGTCATGCTGAATGCGTTCTTAGTCTTTGGGAAAGTCGGCATAACAGAACTCTAATTATACGTACCCCTGCAAAGCTGTGTGCTGTGCATAGCTGCTACAGTACTTTGTTTTGTGAATTTATTTGGGCTGTTGTATGTTATGAAGAAACAAAACCAATAAATTCTAATCTAGATAGCACTTATCTTACGTAGTTATCGGTCTGTTTTTAGAGGAGATGCCGCTTTCGGGTACCAGAGTGTATGTCTGTCCTTACCAGAATTCATCTCTGTATTGTTAGATGTTTTGCTGTTTGCTTGTTTGTTCTTAAAAAACCTCTTGCTAAAGGCTGTTCCTAGTGCAGCTTCCTCTTCTCTGGGGGAGGCTGGAGTTTCACTTCAGCACTCAATTCACAACCCAATGAATCTGCGCTCTGCTTCCCCCTTATCTCCTGTGACATTATTGTTTCTTCCTGATACAATGTTCCCTAATTTGGGATTGGAAGACTGTATTTAATTGTGTGATGTATATTTATTGTGCTGAGTTGACCTGTTTATTTTTCATGGTAGCTAATTAATCTCTGATCCTTTCCAGTTACCAACAGAGGGATTTGTATTACTGTAACCTAAAAATAATCAGTCTGAAAAGCTTTAGACCTAAACCATTTCCCCCCTCCAAAAGCAAGAGAGATTTCTTTCAGATACATGGAAGTAGGAATTAGTATGTACTGTAGTGTGTTTCTAAAGCTGGTAGAAGTGAGGGTTTTCTTTTAAGAATGTATTTTGTCTTAACCTAGGAATCTTACTTTCACTGGACTTTTGGAGTAACTGAAGCAGGCTGCTTTGGAGCAGTAGATGTTGATACTGGAAGATCCATGCTTTTTGTTCCACAACTCCCTGAAAGCTATGCAGTTTGGATGGGAAAGTAAGACATATCTTTTAACTGTGTTCTGATGTATCTGGGTACTCCATGTGATGTAATTGTCTGTAGAGCTGGAATGCAATCTCATTTTAATCAGATTCCACCAAATCATTGGGTGTGAATTGTAGTGATATGTGCATATAGTGATACAAAACGCGATCAGTTGGTTTTGATCATATGCTATCAAATGATCCGCCACCATTTGGTAGAGAAAACATTTATAATTGCAACCCATGGGTCTCGTGGATCCATGAAAGGAAGCTGAACCATAAAGAAAAGCAGAAATCTCGTGTTAAGACAGAACAAGTTAAATAGTAAAGCAGGCTTTTTCAGGTTGCTTTACCAGTTTGCAGCCGCCTTAGCCAATGAAGCTTTATGAATGGCAGAGGTAGTTTAACCTCTTTGATCCTTTTTTTGATATGAACTGACAGACTGGGGAATGTAATTTTAATTCTGTTCTGTGAGTATGCCATAAACATCTCTCTCTCTTTCTACATTGGTAGTAAATATTGCTCAGTGCCGTAGTAGTGGTGGAATTGATTTATTTATGTGTTCATTTCTTTTCTCAGTCTTAATTGTATTTATACCCTCTAACAAACTGTAAATTTTTTTTGTTGTCTACATTGTCTCAGAACATTGGATTACTTCTAATTTAATAGTTTGAGCTCAGGTTGCTTCGCTTCTAATTGAAGCTATCACTTACATTTTAATGCTAATTTTGGGAAAAGGAAAACAATTGCAACCAATCCCATATGCTGAACTGTGCCAAACCATATGGTAGGGCATGGCTGCTGTCTTCTCAGAGAGTTTATATGAGTATCACTGTCTTAGACCTGCCAGGGAACTGAAATCGTTTGTGATAGCATAAAAATGTGAGTACTGCTATCTGAAGTATTTTTAACGTCTGTTAAAGTCTGTTCCCTGGTGGTGCTTGTTACCGTTTACAGACAAAGCTTTTTCCTCCCCCTAAGTTCTCTTCTGCTAGTTCAGATCAGCTGTTTTGTACCCACGCTGATTGTGTCTAATCTGAAGAGGCTTCAAAATATTATTGAAATTCCTCTGTCATTTTGCATTTTCAAACAAAATATTGTGGTGTTTATAAATGGTGGCCTTTTTGATTTGTTTGTGCAGCACTCGTTATTGGTTCATTTACAGAATTATAAGTCTGGTTAAAAGTAATTTATTGTCCTTGTCTCTTCTTGCAGAGTATAACAAATTGTCTTTATCACAGCATCCTTGTTTTCTAAATTCTCCTCCTTACCCTTCCCTCTGTTTGAATCTTTATTTTCTCTTCTGTCAGCTGTGGTCATGTACTTTTTTTGCTTGTCAGAAGGAGGATGGATGAATAACTCATTTGTGAGTCAGTAGCAGTTCTGCTTCATAAGTTGGTTGGCAGGGGGTACTGCACACAGCTAGGGATTGTGTTCCTTCCCAGAAGACTCAATTGTAAGTCAAAGCTAGCACTGAAAGAAAAACACAAATAAGTTTGCCTTCCATCCACTGCTGTTTATCTACTATAGTTTGCCTTGGAAATGCTTGTTTCTGTGCTTGTGGAAGGCACTATGTATCCACTGAAGAAACATAAATGTAACATCAATGAAGCACAAATGAATTTAGTGCCTTGCGTGGTGTTTCTGAGGTTGGTATTTTACTGAGGTCTATGGCTGGTCTTCTGTTTCATAGCACAGAGTGCAGTTGCTTTGCCTGGTGTTTACATTGCTATCTATTTAAGACAGATGTGGGAATCTGCGATGTGAGGTTAGGCAGAAATGGATAGATTCTCTTAAAATTAATGCAGAAAGCTCTTTACTACTACTCTACTACCACTGTCTTACTAAATGTATTGTTTGATGTACTGTTGTGCTTTCACTTCTGAGGGTCACCTATTTGGGTTGGTTTTGAAATGTAGCTTAGGTAATGTGGCAGTCAGGGTTAACCTTTTTCCCATGATCTAATGCAAAAGTGGGGCTTCTTGGCTTCTTTCAAATTGTAGCCTTAGTTTGGCCAAGACCAATGAAGTGTCTGAGAGTGTTTGCTTGGAGATGAGCAGGCTGTTAGTTTACAAATGAGACCGTAAGGGCTGTAATTATTTAATCTCATGAACTGCACTTGTTTTCATGAAGGGTTTGACGTGCTGAGGTGGTGCCTGGGGACTCTGAAGAATAGGTGAACATGGAGACGATGAATGCACCACCCTGGGCTGTGGTCTGCCAGGAACCCAGCACTATGTTGTACCAGTGTTGAGGGTGACTGGCACTTCTTTAGAAGTGTTAATTGTCTTGTAGGACTTCTTGCTGAGTGTGCGCCCTCTAAAGATTTGTAAATAGCTGTAAGGCTACCTTTCAGAAGTCCTTCAAGCCAAAATAACCTGTGGAGTTTCAAAAGAGAGGAGAGATTTGATTTAACTCACAGACTAAGGACGTTCTTCAAAAAACCCACAATGTCTTTAGGTGGCAGTCGCAGAATTGTTATGAGGGTAATTGTAAGGCCGGTGGTCCTACTTTCCTGTTGGGAAGGGATTGCAACAGCAGTCAGTCTGTTTTCAGATCATGAGGGTGGGCATTTCTCCAGAGGTTGGGCTAGCCAATTTCTTAGTTGTTGCCTGGGAAAATCTTTTAAAGTAAGAACCGCTTTATCTATCTCTCGATCTGTACCTCTGCCCCCTGCTTCTCTTGTCTGTTTGTAAGGCAGAAACAAAGACTCACAGGATGGCTTAGGGCATGGGCTTTTGCGCTTCTGAAGTATTTTTCTATTCTTAGTTTTGGAGGAAGAATTTAAGAAAATGAATCTGGTAATATAGGATTGTAAAGGCTCCAGAAGAGTAACTGTGTTGTAAATGCCCCTCTTCCTCGACATGGTCTTACCTAGTCAGGTTTGTGGTGCAAAGCAGTGAGCAATCATTTCTATTCCTCGGCAGCATTAAGTTGGTATGACTGCATGTCTTGCACAGAGACTTCAATTTCACTAATTAATGCTGCACCTGCCATTTACCTCCTTAATTATAAATGACAGAACTAGTCAGTGTGCTGATTAAAGATATTTTATAAAGTAAAACATACTGTACAGCAGCTGCTTTATGTGGAGTGGATGCCAAAATAACTTAATTGCCTTGACACGTAAAGAGTGTTTCTAATGGAAAACAAAAATATTTAACGCTTTCATGCTCTAACTTTAGAAATACATATTAAATGAGACAGGACAATATTTATATGCAATTTCCTGTGTTTTCTTTGGAGCCCTGCTCGTTGATTGGTAAGTATAACAACATGAATCTAGCGTTGCATCCACTGTAAGTAATGTTTTTCCATGAAGTTGATTGGAAGCTATCTGTATTTGCAAAGTTGAACATTGGTGTGGCACTTTGGAGCTTAATAAAGCACGGGGAGATGCTTTAAAAATGTTAATAATTTCTTATTGACCTAAGGAGGAAGCTTCTTAAATACGGTCATCTTCTAAGTAGGTTACAACCAAAATCAGCCTTTGGTTTTAGTGATTAAACTTGACTGACATCAGCAAAGCTGAGAAGTTTTACTACCTTTGGAAAGAAGTGCAGAAGTACATGATTGGCTTGTTTGCTTTTTTTCCCTCCAAACGCTTTTGTAAAAATAGTTATTTTGGCTTTTAGCTTTTTTTTTTCCTCTATAGATTGTGTGTGGCCATGGAAATTAGAAGCTAGGAAATGACTTTCTGGATTTCTTTTTCTTAATAGGCATGGGTAAATTTTTGTGGCATTTGTGTTTTGAATAATTGTGAGTATTAAATTGTGTACAGCGTGGTATGTTTATCTGACTACATCGTGGTGGCTGAGACGTGCAGTAATTAGCTGCAAGTTTGGCTAGAAGGCGGCAAGGTCTGTAGTGAGCCCATTTTATGCAAGCTGCTATTTGAGACAGCTCTTTGGAAAGGTAGTGGGATGTATATGAGTGCTCTAGGAGCCACACTCTAAATCACCTTTCTTGCTCTTCTTGATGCAGATTTTGCAGGAATGAAGGACATTTTCTGGATGAGTTTTATTGATGATGTACATACATACAGGTTGTCTTCTCCGTAGCACGATCTGGAGCTGTGTGTTCAGATAGCATACTCTAGAAGGGTCTTCCGTTTTATCTTCTAAACTGATCTGCTGTATCATCCTCTTATATTTTTGCTAGTAATTTTTTCTCTAAAATTAAATATGTTTAGTGTTTTCTTTTTCTATGTCTGTCAGTTTGATCCCTTCCTACCATTTGTCCCTTCCCCCTACCCAGTGAATCTTTATTTTACTGTTTAAAAAAACCCCACCAGTTTTTAATCACTTCAGGTCATCTTATTACTGTTCTGTACCAACTGGCAATTGCAATTTTTCTGCAAAGTTTGTTAACACCTGCAAATGCCATCTGTGGATCTCATGAACATACTTAGTCCTGCTTCTGTTTCTGAATAGCATCAGAACTAATTTCAGTCTTTGCAGTATCCCACTAATCAAGACTTGCAGTCCATTGCTGGTGATCACTTTATCTTTTGAGAACGCCAGTCTAAATTGATACAGCGCTTTTCAGTGTGGCAGTTGGAGGGTTTCCCAGCCCTTGGAAAGCTCATCTTTTTATCTATTTATTTATTTTTATTTTCTGCTTTAGGCCTTTCACTTTTTTTATTATGGCTAGTCACTGGGTTTCAGGTCATAGCGTAGTGTTCCTGTCCAAGCCAATTTGAGTTGATTTTGGAGAGTAAGAGTCTTGAGAGAGATTTTTTTCAATTATTTTACTGTTATTCGGATAGTACATCTGTTGCTTTACTCTTCATCCGATCCTTTGAAAACCGTACAATAAAGCCGGTTGCTTTTGATTGACGAGACTTACTCGTGCAATTCCCCATGCTGCTTAATTTCCATGATTCCGGTTCTCTCCATAGTACAGTGATTTCCATTTGTTGTCTCCCGTTCAATTATTGCAATATTTCTCTGTGGATAAAAATTACTTTTACAGAATAATTAGTGTCTGGATTGCTCTTGCCACTTTACTGATGATTGTTTTTCTCTAAACAGTGCTGCTTGAATGCTCTGACTTCGCAAACGATGAGTTTAGTCATTGTCCCAGTATTTTAGTTGTCCACAAGCCTTGCTCTGGTGCAGTGTGAATATGTATTGTTTCTGTCACTTTTACTTCAGTAACTGTTTTTATAAATCTTTGCTTTCTAACTACTTAAGTTTCCTTGTACAGAAATACATGTTGAGAATGTTCTATGTTGAGAATGTTGAGAAAGTTTTAAACAATAATAGTAATTTATACTATATATAGTACTATTTCTAATACAGTATTTATAGTCCATTGATTTGCAGTCTGTATCCGGATGTACCTTTGACTGGATGCACGATTTGGCAATTTATTAAGTGTTCAAGTGCTTCTTTTTTCTCTCCTCTTTTTGATTCAGGTGTATTGAGAAATAGAAGCAGCACTAAGTAAATCAGCTTGACAATGCTGCACCAGAGTTTTTTTTTAATATCCTGATGTGGCTTCAAACTACAGCAAGAGAAAGTCGCGTCCTGCCTACGCACGGCTCACGCCCGTGGTATGAGCGGGAATGTTGATAACCCTCACCAGGCATTTCTTATTTGATACTTTATGTAATGCGCTAGCAGGAGCGTCGAGTTCAGTGATAGAAACTCCTGATAACATTTTGAAATATCAGAGAATTCAAGTTTTCTTTTGATCAGGCATGTCATGTGTTTTTCCTCCAAGGGCTCTGCTGCTGGTGGGAAGGTACGCTGCAGCCAAAGCAGTGCCGGTGGGGTTTTGTCAGCAGTGCTCCGACAAGGCTCTGCCCCTCCACGCAGCCTTCTGCCCGGTGTGAGCGCAGAGCTCTCTGCTTCTTTTTGGCCTGGATTTGAGAAGGCACTTCAGTGAAACAGACTGTCAAGTGAAATATCTACAGTGGTGCCTCTATTCTTGCACTTGTAAAATTCTATGTTCTCAGCTCCTCATGTTAACTGTTTTCTGTAGGGTTTTTGTTCCCTGCGACCTGTGCTGTGTCTGCCTGCGCCTGCAGGAAGGGCTCTCTGAGAGCGTTGTCTGTGTTGAGAAGTGTACAAAGGAGAAAAACCAAACCCAACTGTTTTGTTAAAACAGGATAGGGAAGAGTAGAATGACTCTTAATGCTTCTTGAGAGGTAAATGTGTGTAAAAGCAGGTTTTGTTTTACTCGCTGCGCGCCCCTTTGCCTGTGTACTTGCTGGAGCTCTGGGTGTGAGCGCTTGGCCTTGACCTGACTCCTGGGGGATGCCAGCGACTTCTGTGTCTTACAGGGGCAACGTGGCATGGTGGGTCGGGTACGTTCTGCCTTTTCTTTGTGCCCAATGAGTAGTTGTGGCAAGTTCCTTTTAATTTCTTCGTGGTTTAATTTTCCTTACAAGTTATAAGGTGGGAATACTTGTCATCCCCTTCCTAAAACTGGTCAGGTCGTCTTAATGCTGCTGTAAACATCAGTGCTGCTTCTTTTCATGCTGTTACTGACTCATATGGGAGCTGAGGGACATGCTGCACACATTCCAGAGCTTGTTGTTGTGCTTTTATGTGTGGGACATAAAATATTGCTCGTTTTTCCCCCCCATTATAGGCTTTTTTTCCAAAGCAAAAAGCAGAACATCTGTTACTGACAGATTCAGTATGTAACTTTCTCAGTTAAGAAGCGTGAGCTGGGACCAGTGTTTGAGTGGAACACTTACCATATAGTGACCTAGAAATTATGCTTACCGTCTTAACCGCTGTAAGTCTTTTTGTACCTTTTTTTTTTGGGGAGCAGAGCTTTCTAATGAGTATTTGTCAGCAGTGTTATGCTACAAGAAATCTTTCAGGGATTTCAGTGTATAAACATTCCCTTTGTTACAGTTTTTTCTGTACTAGTATAGAGCCCTTCTCTCCAAGGAAGCATTTTATTTGCAGAAAGAAATAAAGCAAAGGTTACCAATTGCAAGTTTTCTGGTTTTGTTTTTTGGGGTAGCTCTTGATAGTATCTTTTAAATGTCTAATCGAGGCACTGCTTCTTGAGGTAGAATTTATAGAGAACCTAAAGAACTTTTCATCTTTTGGGAATGGCTGTGGTGGGAACAGCTGAGCAGGAGCAGTGAGACCGTATATTTGAAGTAGCTGAAATAAGTACTTCAGAGCTTGGCTTTTATTAGGAAGACCCATGAGAGTCTCCTCAATACTTTATTTCTGATTTTGTAAGTCCAATGGTCTGTATGTTGCTCATAGTTATTCTGCTTCTGCATAATCTGTGCGTAGCATTGGGAGGTCTAGTGTCTCATACCCAGCATCGTAGAACATGTGGACTCCTGTCCCTCTGCTAGAAATGGCTTCAGGTACAGCCCTGGTTACCTTTTCCAGTCAAGTCAGCTTGAGTCTTCATCTTCAGTTCAATTTCTTTTAAATTCTGTTATTTTCTCAAAATCCATCTTGCTCTGGACTGTATCAAAAGGAGTGAGGAGTCTGAGTTTACATGTATGCAAGTACTTCTGTCTTTCGAAGGATAAACCAGAATCTAGAGAAATGTGGGAAGGGAGTAACCTTAAGGTAGTCAAAACATTGCTGGAGGCTGCCTGTAATACCAGCGAGCCCATTAGTACTGTTTTGTTTTAAATCTAGCTTGATGCCTTTTAATCTTCTTGTTTGAGATAGTGAAATTCCTTTTGGATATATAGGTGATTGCATTTTTTTGGACAAAGTCAGGAACATCTGCTGGTATCTTGTAAAGCCTCCTGTGTTGTTCTTTCCTAGCAGTTCTCGACACCCTCTTGTTTGGCTAATGCTTTGCCATCTGTTAACTTGATGATATTGTAACGAGGAGGGAGTTTATTGGTGCATCTCTGACAGCGTTAAAACACTGCTTTTGTATCCCGTTCCCTCCTCCTGCTCTACATGCTTTGCTGATGTATTTCTATTCATCTGGTTTAATTTTTGCCAGGGTTCTTATTCTTCGTATGCAGTCTCACTGAAACTTTTACTCTGCTTTAAGCTCATTCTAGCAAGGCCTGAGAAACGGAGTGGTTGACTGTGCAACTTCGATTGCTGACGACTCCGCTGGGCCAGTTTGCTCCTTGTGCATGTGTTTCCTCCCATGTAAGTGAGGAAAACGCCACGTAACTGGTGCAGTGGCTTGCTGGCAGTCAGTGTGCGCATGCCGCAGCGCCACGTACAGACACTATCTGCAGGTTGGTGTCGGCATTTGCTTTGCTTGGTAGAGACTATTTGCTCAAGTTAAAGGGAATTTGCCACGAGTGGTGTTTTATATCTGTTAGTCTGAATGTGAAAGTTAGGGTGGAATGGAGGAAGCAATACTGTTGTATCCCTGTAAAGCAGAAAGCTGTACTGTCAAGTTTTGCTAGTTTTAGCTTTTCTGTCTCACTGCGTCACTTCTGATTATATGATACGAGCTTGGACAGGTTTTCATGCATTTTAGGCAATAGTACTTGTAGGGCTTTTTAAGATAGCGCTGTAGCCTGAACATTATTGTGTAGATCCCTTTGGCTTTAGACTTTGTCATGAATAGTGTCTTTGATACACTGTTCCAACTATGTTAATTCTTACTTTCAATTACTGCGTGGAAGAACATCACTTTCCGGTAACTGCCAGGAGCTGTGGATCTAAAAGACAAAGCCTTGCAGATCTGTATTTTAATTGCAGGAGATAGTGTTTAGTATGGCATGTCTTGCTTTGTGTCAGTGCTTGCTGTCTTCCTTCCTGACATCCTCAAGGGATCCTCAAAATGGCTGTGGACTTGCATTTAGAGATTCTTACTGATCCTTTTTAGAAATACATTAAATGAATGCTGATGTTTTTTTGGCTAAAGCCAGATTCAGTGCTTAGAAGTTGCAGGTGATTCTCATCTGGCCCTAATGTAAGTTCATTGACAGCAAGTGTGATCAGACAGCCTGGAATACTGCTTTGTTGTCTGTGCCGTGTGGTACTAACTTCGGATTGCCTTTTGCGGGAGAATGGTAACCTCATGTTATGTTAGGATACACCTATCGCTTTCTCTTATCTGTAACAGTGCAGTAAGGGAAGTTGTGTTCAAGGCAGCCTTCTTTAAGAATAGCTTTAAAACGCAAACAAAGCCAGAGGTGAAGACTTACGGAATTCTGTAAAACCATTAAAATCTTAGTATTAAGGGTTTGTTATAAATTGTGTAGGTGTAAAGCCACAGAAATGAGGAAATGGTTTTTGTAATGTATAAGTGAACATAAAACCTATAATGCTTATAAGCATGCTGATGGTTCTCATGTGTCTGCCTATTCTGACAAGCTGATCACAAGAGAACTTTGCTAACAGGAGCTCTGAACGATCCCGGATGGATGACAAGACAAGCTTAAGGCAAAGAATTAGCACAACACAGAAGAGAAAGCAAAACTGGCAGTTACAATTCAAACAGCTTCTGCTAGTAGATGGAAATGGTGCAAGTGCCGTTTCTGTGTTGTTATTCAGGTAAATGTTCAATAAAGTATTTTAGTTCTGTATTTGAGAGAAACAAAAAATATGTGAAGCATCACCAATTGATGGTGGCAAACTAGTTTCTCTTCCAGCAGTAAACCTAGAGAAAGTTAAGTAGCTCCTAAAGGTCATGTTTTTATCCAAATATTTTAAAAGAGCTGACCAAGGGCTTCTCCAGGCTGCTGTGAGAATTTCAGTAGGGAAGAGAGAGAGGATGCTGTCAGCAAAGTCTAACAGCAGGATGTACAACCATATCAGATGTCTGAAAATCAAAGCGTCTAGAAATCAAACTAAAAATGAAATACACGTGCTTATTCTCATCTCTCCTGGCTTTTATAGTCTGTGAGTGGCTTGCAGATATATTAGGAAATGTAAGGTGTGTAAAAGCAGTGCTGATACTAAGACCACCCTCTGGAGGGTCCTGGCAATTCCGTACGCTTTTTCCAAGACTCAGTGTCTGCTAGCAGACCGGAGCAGGACGGGCTGATGCCCTGATCGGGGTGGCTGCTTGGTGTTAGCAGGGTGTGGAAAGCTAAAGCTTTTTGATTAATCTGTGTTGTGGGGAGGAAGGAATCCCAGGCAACTTTTAGAGGAGACGATGCAGTCAACTTGCCACGCTTCAGAAAGCTTGGAACCTCCTGCTCTTGGGTATTTTTTTCCAACAGGAACAGATTTACGTCCTTGGCTATGCAGTAACATAAATAATCTTGAATTAGGAACTCCAGATGAAATGCTGAGGAAAAGCTAAATTGGAGTACTTTAGGAAAAGCTGAATTTCATTTTAGAGCTGATCCACTGTAAGAACTGAAACCTGAAAATCTGTCCTAGAAACATGAAAAAATGCAAATACAAAGCGACCAGTAGGAAAAAGTGGTAATATATATTGAAGATTGCCTGCAAGAACGTTTAGATGCAAATGAAAACATATACATATGAATGTATATCAGCAATTAGGTTGCAAATATATTAGCAGTTGGCTTAGATGCGTTTCTTTCAGGAATAGCTATCAGCTGTTATAAATTCTGTTCACAGTTTTTCTTTGACATTTGTGATTTAGATCCATCTCATTTGTACTTTGCTTCTGAATGCAGTTCTGAAAACTAGAACACACTTTTATCATGTTGGTATTACAAGGCTCTTGCTCCAGAGTCCTTTAGAGTACAAAGAAATGTTGCTTAATGGAATTCTTACAGTAATGTCAAATTTGTACAAATCTCTTAAGATTTGCTGTTATGAATTCTTGCACAATGTAATGAACAACAGCTTTAAAGTGGTTTTAGACAATAAGACCAAGTTTTTATTGGGTTTAAAATGAAAACACAACATGGTTAATAAAGCATTGCAAAAAAAATGAGGTTTTAATTTTGTCCACCTATATAAAAGCTTCAAAATATATATATATATTTTTTTTTTTTGTGTATTTAAAGACAGGCTGTCAGAGTTGTTCATCTTACTGATGGATAAATGGGGCAGTCAGTATTCCATTCCTGTTCAAAGGATCGCATTGAAGTGGAGCCAGTCGTAATACTGCGCAGTCAAAGTCAGTGGCAGAATCTGCACTGGCATGATTAGGTTGTGATTTGGTGAAGGATCTCGGTTTTCAAACATGCCATCAGGTACCGCTGTGATTTTAATTAAACCAAATGGAAAAGTTTAGAATAAACTGGGAAGTTTTCACTGAGCTGATGGGCTGACTGGGATTCCTGGTTGCTAGTTTTTAATACTATGTTCCCTTACTCTTTTGCTAGTGGTTTTTATGTTTGATCAATGTATGAGAGAAGTGAGATCTAGCTAATATGGGGTATTACTTTACTGTCTGACTTAACGTTTCACACTGTGTTTTCATAGTGAAAGTATTGCTGCTCCTCCTCCTCTTCTTTTTCCCACTGCTACCTCAGTAGAATTTTGTTTATAACGACATTGACGCTTGTTATGATTGAAAGCTGAATTTTCAATATTTGTTGCTTTACAAAACCCTTAGCTGTTAAAATGAGACAGCGCATCAGAACTTGAATCTTCTCTTAAAAACGTAGCTTCACATCTTTAAGGCATCTTCAGGATTTCCCAATTACTATAAAAATCTTGAGAATAAGAAACCAAGTAGGTGAGCTAGACTGGATAGAAGAACGCGGAAGAGGGAAGAGTTACATAGGACGCATCAGCAGAATGTAAACAACTTTGATGTTTAACACAAAATAACTCAATCTGTTTCACTGGACTGAAAATTGTGAAGAATTGTAAGTGGTGAACTGGAGACAGTGCCTTGTTTAAGGGAAGCTTTGGTGACAAAGAGTGAGGACTGTATTCTTGTAAATAAATAGAAGTGCTGAACTCATACGTTTTCTTTCTAATGGCCATAAACTATGAGATGCCAGATTTTTGCCTGGCCACTTGGGCATGCGTACTTGGGCACAATGCAGTTCCAGGAGTTTGGAGTGGCTTATTTCCATTATAAGATAAAATAATGACTCCTGCTATTCTGGAAGCTAACTATTGACACTTAAAACGAACCCTGGCATTTGCTTGGCTGGAGTTATAAAACTATAGGGAATGGATATTGAGTGTTTTTAGGGCTGAAGTGCATTATTCTCTGTAGGTTTTTACTAATTTATGTTACCAGGGAATCTAAAAATTTTTGCACGTTTCTTCCCTCCCAAAAGCCTGCAAAAATTGTGCCATTGCTTCTGTTTGCATCTGTTTACAAAAGTGTTTGGGTTTTTTTTTTGATAGGTAAGGAGAGACATGATTCAATAATATCTGGGATCATATCTTCCACTTGGGTAATCCTTCTAATTAATTTATGACTTGCTGTGGGTTTTTCTCTGTGTATTTTCTGCAGTGATTAATCAGAATTTTGAAACTGGCAGCCCATAGCAGCATTACAAAAGACAAAGCCAAACCTAAAAATTGTAAGCAATTAACTTATTCTACCTGCCTGAGAGTCATTTGTAGAGAGAAGTATTCCTCATCTTGTGAAGTGCCAGATGTACTTGAAATTATCATAACTGAATGTAACTTCTGGTTTTCATGATGCCAGTGAGCATTCTGTGGAAGGTACCGTTCCCTGTCACAGTGATGGTCGGTGCTAGACTTTAGCCTGTTTTGCATTTAAACTGGATAAAAATGAGTACAGAGCCCTGTCTCTGCTCAGGAACTCCCCACTGGTACTTTTTTTACTGTAACTACAATGTTGGTGCATAATAATATTTCAGAGATTCCCGTTAAGCTTGGGGAAAAAAAAATGAAGAGACTGGAAAGGTCTGAGTGAGGATCATCTTTGCTCCTCTTTCTCCCCGAGCTTTTGTTTTTCCTCCTCTCCTGCTCTTCTGTATGTGACAGCACAGAATTTTTCTGCTTTAATGTGGAGTTCCTTGTGCACTTTTTCCTTCCGCCCGTACGGTTCTGCAATAGGGTAGATCTTTGCAGAAATCTTCCCAGTGGGAGAGGTGGCTTCACCACTGAAGTGTTGTGGGATGGCTAGGGAATGGTGGTTTGTGGGAAATGTATGTGAATGTATTTTACCATCTAGTCAGAGGTGCTAAATGGCTGAAGAAAAAAAGTGAGGCAGAGCCCTGAGTGCTTCTGCGAGGAGCTGAGAAGTCTGGCGCTCTGCTTCCCACTAGAAGTCTTGCCCGCTTCTGAGCAAGGTAGTGAGAACAAGACCAGCAAGGAAGTCCACATCTGGGAACCCTGGCAGCTTGTCGTGAGGTGTGATGGAGTCGAAAGTAGCTGGAAGGTGTCCTAGTTTAATAGCTGTGAGAGAAAGGACGGAGGGCTGTGGGAAGCTGCTGTTTTCTTTCTACAAAGCAGAGAAAAAATTCTCAGCCTTGAAAGGATGATGAGCTACTTCTGTTCCTCAAAAGAGTGATGGTGTACATAAGAAGAGACGTTGGAGGGATTACAGCTGGAATGGAATCAATAATGGGTTAATATTAACCATAATTCCAAAGAATTAAATTAGCAGCAGGGTGCTGTAGATGACACAACTATAGGATGCAACTAACAAAAAAAAAAAAAACCCAAGCTGAAAAACACTTTGTGAGAAAACAGAAATTTTCTTATTGGCGTGTTGGAAAATGAGACCTATGCTTACTTAAACTGCATTAAACAAAGTGATTAAAATCCAGCACATTTGTGGGCATACTTTTAAGAAATATTTACTTTACAAGAAACCATTCTTGGATTCAAACAATATCGCTAATTGTAAATGGTGCTTTGCAGGTATTGCTGTAAAGAGCATATATTACCATAAATTACCATTGGCCATAAATTAACTGGTTTTGCAGTTGAGATTCTTCTGATACCAGATTAATTGGTTGAAACTGTAGAAGAGAACAAAAATGGAAAGTGCTAAAACTGTGGTGTTTCTGGAATATTAAAGTACTTGAATGTGTGAGGAATGAAGGAGGGGAAAGCAGGTACCTGCAGGAGAAACAAAGTATGCAAAAGTTGGAGGTAAGGGAACTATAAAATACAGGGTATAGAAAGACACAAGGATATAGTGATTTTTTTTTTTTAATTATGTGTGAAATTAGCCAGGGAGAGAAGATAAATGATAATTACTTTGAAATCTCCAACAGTGATGGGAAGAGTCCACAAAAGGAGAATTGCAAAAGGGAACATATGATGAGATATTTTTGTGCTACTTTTGGAGTAGTACTTTCATGGATAAATAAATTTTAACAAAATCTGTGATTTACTGCTTGAGAACACTATAAACGTTTTCATGTTGTTTATGTTTCAGCCCAGTACTGTTTGGAGCATAAAGGAATGTAAAATGAAAAATGAGTGCACAAGATTGAAAAAAAAAAAAAAAAAAAAAAAGACATAAATCAGAGCTCTAGCCACCTGGTCCTGGGGGTGGCTAGGGCACACACCTTTGTTATGGAGCACCTCCTGAAGGTGTTGGGCTGTTTGTCCCACCGCTTCTGCTGTTCATCACTGCAAGGGTTAGAAACGTTCTTCGCTCTCCAGCCTAATTTATTCTTTCCCTGGTTGGTTTTGTGCTCTTGTAGTGTTTAAACAGCTGACGAGTCGGTCCTTCGCACACCTCTTGCTCTCCTGCTCGCTGTCAGGAAGGAAAATGCACAGGATCCTCCACACTCCAGCTCTTCCAACCACTTTTTTTTTCTCTTGTTTTCTTTACTCTGTGGAAGGATGTGAGCTGGGTGGGATTTTTTTTTTTTTTTCATTTGAGACTACATTTTCAGAATTACACTGATTATATTTATTTCAATTGCAGGCGTGGAGGTGTAGAGATTGTAATCAGAGACTAAAGTCTCATGAATCACGGGCTGCTACCATCAAGTGAAGGAATGAGCAATGGTGCAGCCACTGGTCTGGGGGCCGGTGGGGGAGCCCTGGAGCACTGATCCACGCTGGCCCCCGCCCCAGCTGAGTCTCTGGTTGGGCATGGGGGAGAAGACAGCAGAAGTGATTTAATGTTGGACACGGACACGTGGGACATCCTGTTGGGTTAGAGGAGTGGGTCTCTGGTGTAGAGGCGGCAGAGCCCACGCCTTCATAGCCCTCAGTCCGTTTCATGCTCACGTCAGAGGGGTTACCAGAGTAGAAAATGAATGTTTTGTTCATTCTTTGAATATAACACAGGGCAAACCGGTCTTTTCCTATTTCTACATCCTTCCGACATCTGGTGAGTTGGAAAATTGTATACAAATGGCATGGCAAAAACCTGTAACGAAACTGTCTTGAGTAGAGTGAATGGGGAAAGAAACCACTTTAATTCAGGAGGAGACCATGAAGTCTAAGTATCAAGCATGGACTGGATTAATGCACACTGAGTTTTCAGCCTGGCAACTTTCTGTGGAATCTCCTATTTCGAGAAGTGGAGTCAAGAATAAGATTATTAAAACATTTCTTATACCTGATTCTATTGTTGTGATAGTAGAGGACAATAAAGCTAAACCCAAATGTTTCTTTTGTTGTTTTCCAAAGGATTCATCCCCCTGAATTCTTCAAGAAAAAATACGCTGTGGATGAAGTCCACTATGTGAATGAGGTGAGTTGATTGTGTCTCTGAATGTTTTTCTGTGAATACAAAAATCAATATGTGGCAATGATTTTGCTTAACTTTAGTCCTCTGCTTACTGGATGTCTCCTGACTTGGTGGGACCTTTTCCCCCCCCAAGGTTACTGGAAAGTGTCCTTCATTTTTATAAAGTACGTGCAATTTATTTATTTCTTAAAAGGCTGCCAGTTTGAGCTAAGCATTAAGGTCTTAATCCAAAGAGGTCTCATGATGCACAGAACATGTCTGTGAGATCTGTCAGTCTGTCTTTATCCAACAGAAACGTGTTGCTAAATAGATTTTTCTGCAAAGCCTTGGGGATTTGAGGAGATTGCTGGCAGGGAGTTTGCATGTCCTGCCTCTGACTTGGGAGCCTACATTTATTTTGTGCTTCCAAAGAGCTGTGAGGAAAGGCTGTCTGCCTTACTCGTAGTTTATGTTGAATCATTCTAATATTTGAATAAGCAAATATATTCATATTTTGACATGCAAATGTGACTTGCTTAATTAGGTTTCTTATTTCGTTTCTGAGCAGATGTTTACATGCTCATGCACCTGGGCATTACCTTTTCCTTGGTAGGAAGGCTCAGCAGGGTGAGGGCAGTATTCCTGCCAAGCTCTGGGGGGGATTTTCATGGAGAGCAGCTTGAAAAGGAAGACTCTGATCCTTCTGTCCCTGCAGAGCACTAACTCAGACTCACTAGACCAAAAATTTTGCTCTCATCAGCTGTGAGACTGTTTCATTTCATTTTCATAATGAGTCCAGCTATGAAGTGCAGTTTGATCCTGTGTTTCAGTAGCTGGGGGTGGGGGAGGCTGTGGAGAGGTTGTTTTTTGACATGCGTGAGTTGGAGTCGTGTTTAGTGCAGGCTCTCCAGTGCTCATCTGTCAGATGGCGAAAATGGCAAGTGGAAAAGACATGTTTTATTTTTAAAAATCACATTTATTTTAGGCCACCTTAGTTGTTTTGGGTCACTTTCCATCAACAAATACCATTATTGCAATTCTATTCTCTGCTTCCTTACTGCTTAAAAATCTCATTGATGGGAAAAAGAGCTCTTTATGTGGAACAGTAAATTGTCCCAACATAAAGGCTGTTTTCCTCCTGGACTACATGGATTGAAGATAGAAGCTCTTGAAGCTTGCAGAAAATCTGTTCAGCTTTCAAAGGTTCTGTCTATAACTTTTGCCTGGCTTGCCAAGGAATTGGTTTTCCAGCATCAGGACTCTGTGGATGTTATTTACAGCACAGTTTTATGTCAACAAATGACCAACTTGTGTATGTGTGTAATCCTGGTATTTCATGGGGAGGAAAAAAAAAGTGGTATTTGTATTTTTATACCTTGCTGCCGTATGCTTTCTTTTTTTAATATTACTAGCGTGCTATTAAGCTGGTTTAAAGTTGATAGAACTGTGCTTCATGGAATCACGTCATTTGATCGTTGCCTGAAGGAACGTGTCATGCAGCGTCCACATTTCTGCAGCTGCTCTGAAAGCCCAGTTCTCTGCAAGCCCAGTGGTTTTGTTCTCAGTTTGTCAGTGTTTGAAAAATGCTGAAGGAGCCTAAAGACGTATTAGGCAGTAAAAGATGACCCATGGGAATAACAGTAAACATTCGTTACTAAGTATTTAGCACACTGTGACATAATAGTATTAATGCACATATGTTTTATATGCAGTGGTGCATTGGGGATGCAGAGTACCCTGTTATTCCTTATTTCTGTGTGACATTACATCTTTTTGGCTCATATTTCCTCTGTCTTCCAAATGATGACAATAGACTTAATCTTAAGTTATAGTTGGTAGTTATGTCTTTAAAGGACACCACGAACTTAAGCACTGTTTCTGTCTAAATATTTTGTGATGTACTGACTCTTGTTACAAGTGTCAGGTAACACTACGATATCTGAAAGGTATCAGAGGAGCATTGTTTGTCTTTGCAGCTCATTTACTTTGGGTACAGCAAATGTTGATGATATTGGTATCAATGTGATTAAAAGGAAGAAAAAAAAGAAAAATAGTAACAATCTAAAACTTCTGTTTAGATATCCAGTGTCTTGGCTTCGAAGAAACCTGCTGTGCTCCTTACTTTGGTGAGTCATATTCTATAGAATAGCTACCCATTTTCTTCAATAAGGAGATCAGTTTATTCAGTATTTCTTTGCACGGTCCTTCCCTGTCTTTTCCTCCCCATCTTTGCCAAATTTGAAGCTACATGTGTATAGTCATCTAGTCTTCTGCCTCCTCCATGATCTCAAGATCTGTAATCTCTGGCCCCCCAGTCTATATTCCCTGTGAAAAGCTTTGTCTGTTTTCTGGTAAAACACGACAAGCCTATCTGACGTTGGCCATGCTCTCCTCCAGCCTTTGAGCAATGACTCCAAACTCCATTCTTCTCTTCTGCCGCTCTGGTCATGTCATGAGCATGTTTGGGCCTTTCTATGGAAATCCCACAAGGATTCAGGGAACACTTTTTCTGCGTTGAGTGGGTTGGTAAGAACAGCTTCTGGGAGGAGGGAGTGATATCACACGCCTGCCAAGTACTTTGGATGGTGCTTGCATTTTTCTCTGGAAGAAGGATGAATGAATAGATGTAAAGGCTGCAAGTTTCTTCTTCCCATCACCTTTCCCCCAGCTTCTTTCCTTGACAGATGTTTTGTAAACCTCTCACTATGAAGAGTATCTGATTTCTTGTCTCCAATCAATATAAGAAATGATTTGCTGACTCTGAGCTTTCCCTTACAGCAAATGCAGTGGGAGCTCCTGGATTTCTTCTTTTCCCATGATGGTTGCCAGACAGAAGTCTTACAGAAAGCCCCCCTTAAACAGTTACATAGCATGAGATCTGATTTCTTTATCCATTAAGAAAAGAGGCCCTGAATAGCTTTCAGTCTTTCTTCCACTTATATTTGTGTACACACACGTGCGCTCATATACACATATAAAAGATAACACTATAGCTTTTCTCATGTCCTTTAAGAGAAATGAGTGGGAAAGGGAATATTTGACCATCTTGTGCTTTCTTACTGTTCATTTCTGCACATCAAGTTGTTGATTAGTTGTCACTCTGTGAGCATCCTGTTGTAATCAGGAATTTTCACCTAATTCCTGGCTGAGAGGATGGAGCTATAATGCTTTCACAGTCCTCCCACTGCCATGAAGAAGTACACAGAGAAATGGGAAAAGCCCTTCTCTTCCTGCGAGCTGAGTGGAAACTCGGTCCTCTCCTCCTTGCTCTCATTCCAAATACAGGACCGTGGTGCTGCTCCGCAGGCTTTCCCCGGCATATGTCAGAAGTAGTGGCCAAAATACTCTTGCCTACGCTGCTTGCTGTAGGGAAGCGGCGTACAAATTTAAATAGTAAGCATTGCCAAGGCAGTGCATAATAATTTATTTTTAAATGAAATTACTTTAGAAGAAGCCTTCCCCATTTGTTATTCCCTTGCCCTTCATTATTATATAGGTCTCCTAGCTCCCTCTCAAGACAGGAGGGAATTAGAAATCAAAGCTTGCCATTTTCCTAAGCGGCACATCCGAACCTGAGTTCTACGCTGGTCTCTTCTGAAACAAATAATTTCTTATATTGGTCTGCATTTGAACAAACGGTCTGTTTGTTTTTATTTATAGTGATTCAAGTAAACGTGTGTATAAGTTTTCCTAAAGACTTAACTGCAGTCAGATTCTCCATGTGATTTAAATTTTAAATACTCGTGTTTGGCTCAGAATCACGGTCCTTTTAATCTTTTCCTTCTCAGCGTGGTGTTAATACTGATAGCGGAAACGTCTCCAAAGAAGCTTCGTTTGAGGGAATCAGCCAGTAAGTGACAAAAGCTTTTTTTTGTACATTAATTGTTGCATGCTTATGTTGAATTCATTTATATTTCACATTAAATGATGTTTTTTTTAATGACAGGATGTTGAATGGCAGATGAAATGTATTGGTATTTCTTTGGAAAGAAAATGTTTGACATGTTTCTAATGACTTGAAATACAATGGTAGATTTTTTTGAAATGTCTTTTGCATCTAAGGTCATCCAATATTTGTCTTTCTCTGTGTTTGCTTTAAGTATCTAAAACCAAACAGTTCCATCGCCTTACCTCCGTTTCCACTTTTGGGATTGGAGTATTTGATTTTCATGTTTCAAAGAAATGAATCTTTAAAAGTAGCTTCTTTCTCTTAGTGACTTCCTTGTACAGCATTAAGGTAGATATCGGGGATTCTGGTATGCACAATCTTCTGAAAAGATGTCGCATTACAGGTATAAAATAAAAATCACCTTTCTGCTGGATGCGATCTTTTAGTGTCACTTGATGTTGTCTTTTTGTGAAATTTGGCTGCTAGTGGTGTGAAAATGTCATCCTGCGGTATTTTGAAAAGGCAGTAAATAAAAATACATCACAGCCTGCTCTGGGATGTGAGGATGATGGCCTCAATTTTGAATGAAATACAACTGTCTATTCTGTTATGGTATCCTAAACCGAGATCATTTTGCGTTTTAGCTGAAGTGTATGGCGAAAAAGAAACAAAGCCTCCCATTAAAAAGGCTGTTAAAATAAACACTTATGCTGAGATGTTGAGTAAATGGCCATTTTTTTCTGATCCTTGACTCCCAGTCACCCCGTTGGATTTTTCTCCATCCACCTCTGTCGACAGCATAATAATTAATGCACCTATGATCATAATGCACAGAATTTGCTGCAAGTCCAGGCACTCATTTCTGTAGTGCGAGAGCATGCTTTCTGCTGGGATCATCTTTTCTCTGCGTCATGTGAGCTGGAATCTGGAATCTGAGTCCGTAATTACTTTGTTCTCCCCTCTACAACCTAAATGGAAACTTAATGATTCTGTCAGGGATGTTGGGGACCGAGGTGGCAGACATTTAGACATCTTTTGCTGCCCAGGGAGTTAAATATAAACTATTCCAGAATATAAGCAAGCCATTTTTAATGAGTTTTTGGTGTCCTCTCTGCTATTAGAGTAATACGATGTTCGGTTGCTTTGACCCAGTAGATACTCAGTTATCTTACGCTCTCCAGGTACAGGTGGACTCCAAAATCTGTGTGGAGCGATACCTCCAGTTTTATCTGAGACATGTCCGCAGGAAATATAAACAGTTATTAACTCCAGCACTGATTTGCTATGGGAATGAGGTACAAAGGCCTGTTTGAAGTACCAAAAAGCCCTTTTTTCCCCCTGAATTTCACTAAACACTAGAGTTTAATTAGAAACGCATTCTATTACTAGTCAACATTAAGGTAGGAAGCCACTCCATTTAGCACTTGATTTGAGATTTTAATAGCATGTCTCCTGCAACACTTAAAGGGATTAATGGTATTTTATCGCTGTCTTCTCGTCTTGCGGCAAAGATGCTGTCAGTGTGCTCCGTGCTCCGGGAGGAGTGCTTCTCCCTTCTGCAGGGGCGATTTCCAGCTGCTTAGCAGATCCTTCTCTTTAGAGACCCGGGCGAGCTGCTGCCTCTCCACCCCTAGGCACCAAGTTCTTCATTGTGCGGCCTTTGACAGAGCTGGTGGGTGCCTGCCCGAGCAGGCATTGCTTTTGTTGTTGGACTCACTGCCCTCTCCTGTCAGCTCCCCCGCCCTCACACGTGTCCCTCCAGCCTTCCCCCCATCTCCCCAGCTCCTGCTTGTGTCTCCCCGGGGCTGCGCGTCTGTGGGGACAGCCTGCTGGGTCTGCCTGGGGCGGTGATCGCGGCTCTGGGGGGGCTGCCTTTTACACTGCGCTCTCCTCAGGTTTTTGTAACTGCCTGTAAATCAGGCCATTTTATATTTATTTTCGACACAGACCCAAACCAATTTCAGCACTCCTGCTTTCCTGCTTCTCCACCTCTCCTGTATCAAATGTGGCCTTTATAGAAACACATATATTTCGGATGTATTGATTTCCTCCCAGAGGGCTAAAACCATGGAGTTTGTACGAAGCAATGTGTTCCTTCAGACCGCCCCCCCGCCGTCTGCCCGTGCCTGCACCGTGTCGGCTGCGGCTCTGCCCTGCCTGTGGTGCTGTATTTTATTCCTGGGTTCTTCTCTGTTCCCATTTTCTGGCTACCTGGCCAAGATGTATTTGCTCGAGGGCCCTGTTGTGTTCCTCTTGCTCCCATTTATCTTTTTTCTCCTGGACTGACTGTGCCCCAGTGTGGGTTCATTGTGGGGTTTTTTTTTGGGGGGATGGATAATAATAGAAATAATGTATCATTTCCTGAAAAAGCTGAATCTTGCTTTCTTTGCAGGCTGTTCATCTGCTCCTGTCAGAAGCTGCCTTTCTCTTGCCCTGATGATGTTGCTTCCCTGACTTACATTTTGAACCTTTTGAAATTCTTCTGGAACATAATTACCTAAACTATTTGATTAATTTTTCCATTGTAATAAATAGTCATTTGAGATAAAATGACTATTGTGGTCATGGGTTATTTCTACACCTCACCCTGAATATCACCCCTAAGTTATTTTTATCCCGCTGGCAATGATCAAACTGGTCACAGAGCCCACAGTAGCGAATCTTACCATAGTTTCTGTCAGTTTATGTATAGCTCTCCCGTACAGCTAAGTGTGTTGTACTAAAAATGCTGGTGTCTTGCTGCAGTCGGTAGGAAAGGAGAGGGGCCGTGCTTTGGGAGCCCCCTGCTCAGTGGGGGGGAGCAGCCTGGTTGTGTGCAGGGAACAGCAGGGGCCCGGGCCCTAACGCCCCTCAGGCCAGCTGTGTTTCCAGATGTTACGCAGCCTGCAGAGGCTGAAGTGTAGAAGGCAGGTCTCTGAAGTAGTTCTAATGCCTTGTTTTCTAGAAAGATGTATTTCTGTTTGCTAATAAAGACTCGTTCTGGGTTTTTTTTTCCTAATTCATGGGCTTTCAGACTGGAAAATGTGCAGGAATTTTTAAAATCTAATCATGTAGCGGTTATGTAGCACTTGTAAAAATGCTTTGAGATGATGTGATTGACCATACAGGAAATGGATTTTGAACCATATGTATGTAATGTGCCACATACTTTAAAACGCTGGGGAATAAATCTTTGCTGGCTGTGTTGGGGGCTCTTTTTAATCCTCAGAATCGCTTGATGTAAGCAATAGACAGTTTAAGCACTCGTACCTAGGGTTTAAAGATTGTCAGGGAGTTCCTTTGCCCGAGAGCTGCCTGTGCTGGGTATGGCAGCGCAGACCGTCTGCCCGGCCTCTTCCCTGCTGCCCAGCGCACTCCGGCGCAAGGGAAAGACCCTCCGTGTTGAAGAGGAGTAGAAAATTCTAACATCGTGTATGAATATGTTTTAGATTTTTATCACCATATACACACAAAGCGTATTCATTACACTGACAAAAAAGGGTCTCATTATACAGTGTTATTATATAGGAGGTGTAGATGTCTAGGTTTTTTAAAAACTAATGAAATTGTCTTGCATGTTAAAGGACAACCGAGTACGAAATCAATTCGGTCATGCCTTTCAGTGTAGTATTTCTTAGTTCTGTGTTGATTAAATGGGAGCATTAACATGTTACAGATTGCAACTGTAGCAAAATATCAATTTGTTTTCTTCCTCCAGAGCGCATATCTCATCATCTAAGTATTGTCAATTTGCAAATTGCAGGAAAATGTAGAATTGGATTGCTCTACATGATCCTCTTAACGTTAGGGCAGTACGTGGTTTTTGAGAGTAAGTTGTCTGTTTTCTAGCAGGGTAAAATCTTTACTGGATGGACAAGGTAGGGTTATTTTTTGTTGGACTTTGTGCACAAATTATGTGAATTATTTGTTTTGAACACTATTTATATTCTGTTAGTGATGGCGAGCTCTTCCCCTTGAGCTTGTTATTTAACCAGTAACTTTTAGGATTGGTTTGTTCAGCTGCCTGTTGGTAACTAAAGTGAAACATAATTGGAGTCATTAGCATTAGTCATTAGCAATCGCAAACAGGTGGCTGTGTGGCCACTCGCCTGGGACCCATGGCCATCATGAGCTAAGCCCAGTTGAGACAGTTTAGTCCTTAATCGTTGGCTTCCGTGAAAAAGCTATGTACAATAGATCAAATTCTCTTCCAGATCTGAACTGATGCTGTGTCCTGGAGGTCTAAGATCTTGTTTTATACTTGACGTTACATCAGAAAGTCTGTCTTTCAGGTGGAAGATAAAACTGTGTTCTGCTGGTGACCTCCTGCCTCTTCTCCACCCCCCCTAGCACCCTCTTTTTTGAATCCTGCTGCCTTTCTGTGTGCTTAATTAGCTTTCCCATTTGACAACTACTAGAATTTTCAGGAGCTGCCACATAGTAGATGGTCCCAGCCAGTAAGTTAAACTTGCATTTCTGGCAGCACAGAGACAGTTCAAGTAGAGCCGTTAGGGCCCCGATAGGTAAAAAACAGGGACTGCCACAGAGATGGTACGTCTCTCAGCTGAAATTTCTTTTCTAAAAGTGTATTATTTGAACTATGCCGGTGTACAGTTCCTCGGTGCCCCTCCACCCTTTTTTTTTTTTTTTTTTTTCCCTGGTTGGATGCTCAGATGAGATGCAGTTTTCTCTTGTCAGGTTCATAGTTTCACTCTTTGGCTCGTTTGATTTGCTTTTGGTTTCATCCGTTTGTGCTTGTGGTTGAAGTGCGTGTGTCAGGTTCTTGACAGAAGAGAGATGAATTTTCAGAGTCTTAAGTCAGCTGCCTTCTGTACCTGCCCTTCCTTGCCCTTTATTTTCTTTTGTTGCTTCATGGTAACTGTAGTTCATACGTGCCTTATTTGCATGGAGCTGGTGTGGGAGCTCGTGGCAGTGCTGCGGTGTCTCCTTACGCTTGCCTTCATTGATCTGTTTGCTCTCTGACATCCTGATGACAATTAGTGAAAGCTCTCCTATCTGTTCGTACAGCTGCAGCCTAATTCCTCCAGGTCCTGGCTTTCTGTGGTGGTGTCACTGGCTATGTGTTCCAGCCAAACAGGGAGCTCAGGCTTTTGGGTTTTTAGAATTTTTATAGATTGATTTTACTATATCATTCATATATTTCCTTCTTTATAAATTTGTGTTTAACTGGCTCTTCCATTCCGGAATTATGTCTGCATTGGCCTACATAGGTAACAGTTGTTGGGATGGTGATGATTAAATTGAAAAAGCACTCTTTTTCTGTGGTTTTACAAGACTTCCTTGTTTCCAAGTATCAACTTTATTCTGTAATTATGCAGTATTCTGAGACTTGTGGCTTTTTGTATTGTTGCTTTTCCAGTGGTTTCTAATTAATGCCCATAATACTGAATACCATGCAGTTTGTCCATGTTGAATGTTGTGATAAATTGTTGTTTTCTATCTTGGAGTAGGAACACAAAGCTATTAACCTTCACCCTGTTAGGATTTTATAAGTTTATGAGCGTATGTTCTCAAAAAAAGAGAAGGATAGGGGTTTTTTTCTGCCATCTGAGGGTGCAGGAAGACCCAGGTACAATCAGAAGTGACTTCCAAATAATTTTTTTGATTGGATTTGTGCTTTAGTTCATCCCTTCTGAGGTATAAAGAATCTGGAATAGATTTAATTTTTCCTTCAAAAATGTGCAAAAATTAATTATTGCCTTACAGCATTCTTCTGAAGATCTGTTGGGTGCCTTGGAGCATTTTAATTCTCTTAAATGCCCTAACTGAAGAGCCAACAGTCCTGAGTCAGACAAAAATATCTTTGATGCAGAACGCTCCTTAGGCATTTGAATTGTAAGCAAAAAACCCCTTGAACAATGCTTGAAAATCCATTTATGTTCCACTTAATTACTCAGCTTCTTACTCTTTTGGCCACAGTAATGTTATTGTTTGAAGAGCCTCAAAATAGTTCCAAGAATACATGAATTGCTAATGTAGAAAATAAACAGAAAAATAGTGAAGTGTTTGAGGCCAAGGTGATAGGGAAGCTTTTGCTTTGCCTCTTCTCTAGATGGGAAAAGACAAGGAGAGGTTGTTTTCCTTTCCACAGTCCTCTGAGCAGGCTTGTTTGTCGCATGCCGCATTCTGTGCACACAAACATCGGAAGGTGTAAAACAAAGGATGAAATTAGCAATTCACTGTGTTTAATTTCAGTGAAGGGTATTTGAGGAGCAAAGTTAAAATCACAGAACAGTTCTGGTTGGAAGGGGCCTCTCGAGGTCGATCTGGTCCAACCCATGCTCATAGCACTGAACTTAACATTTTATCTTTGTGAAAAGAAGTTTTTTACATGTGTCCTGAACATACTGTTACTCTGATTTCTGCACATTTTAAAAATTATGCACCCGATTCGCTCTTGTGTATTTAAAAATGAAATTCCTGCACAGTGAGGATGAGTGTGTGCATTCTCTCACTGGGGTCTGTACTAGCTCTACTGAATTCCAATGCAGTGTTTGCCTTTGCAGGTTTTCACATCCTCAGAGAAGACACATTTTTTTTTGGTGGGGGGCGGTAAATAAGCAGTCTCTGCTGTTGTGTGTTTGGCTGGTTTTTAAGATTCGTGGTTTTGTGTTTTTTTTTTTTTATAGATTTAATGTGAACAACAAAATCCTTCATCCTGAAATTGCAGAATGGTGAGTAGCATAAAATCTTTCTCCTCGAGTTCTGTTGAACATCTTTATATTCTGTAGCATTGCTTCAGAGAAATTCCCTCAGCAGAGGCCTCCTAGTTTGCTATCTAAGTTTTAATTTTAAGCTGATTTCATGTTGCGGGATGGAAGTAATGTACGGAAGTAAAAACAGGCCTAGGTAAGAGCATTGAAAAGTCAAGAATTTCTGTAACATTTCTTAAGCCTTGTGTCTGGATGTGCATTTTTATAGAATGTGTTTGGAGTTAAGTCACATTTGTGTAAATGTGAATTTGTATGAATAGGAAAAGAACTGAGGATAATTCATATTCTAGCAACGAAAATCAAAGGTAGATGAAAACTGTGTCTGAACAGGTAATATTTAATAAGATGTTATTACTTCTGTAGGATTTATTTTAACAGTATTAATTTTGTTGAATTATTATTCATGTAACTATACTTTTGTAATTCTAGGGGAATTCTGCTGTAGCCTATGTAGAATAGACAAAATCAGAGAGTGTGACTAAGTGTATTAGCAGCTCGCAAAGCTGCTGCATTTTGCCAGTTTTCCTCTTTGGTCAGCGTTGCCCGCTTTGTCCTCAGGATTGCTCCGTAACTAGGGCTGTCTAGTTTTCCATTTAGGAAATAAACTGAAGAAACAACATAGTGTATTTTTGTTAATGAATTAGGCTTTTTATTTAAGGTGTATTAATCTAGAAAAGAGGAAGCAAATCCTTAGTTAAGACAGATAAGCTCAGAATCTTAAAATGCAAACAGGAAAGTGTACACTCTGACTACCGCTGCTGTAGCTGATTGTGTTATATACTACCACATGCTATTCTTTTTAGTGTTTATTATTAACACCAACGCTGAGAACAATCTTCTGCTGTCTTCATCTGTATCCAGTTGCTAGCTGGGGAGCCAGGGAGATGTTTTTTGAACATCAATGTGATTTCAGAATGTGTAGAATTTTAATAGGTCATGTTTCTGTTGTTAGAGCCATTTGTCATTGCTTGGCATGACGTGAAGTTATGAAAGGGAAGCAGGAAGGCTTTGCTTGGACATTTTTGCATCACTGAGTCAGGGGTGGAGCTGGAGATGTATAGTAGTGGGGCTCATGGCTTGCAAATCCTGCTGATGAGTGCGAGTGCGTTGCAACACAGAAAATTGCTCAGGGTACCAATTCTTAAATCTTGCCTGTTCTGTCCTTCTAGAATTTGGACCCTTCCTTTTCCAGAACAAAGCAGTTATCTTGTAGAATTGATTTCTGAATTTAAGAGTCGGTCAGCCTTGGAAGTGCAGAGTCCTGAGTAGTGTAGACAGAACACGAGTTCAGAAATTGATGTGTAGGGATGTACAAATTAAAAAATTAAGAACACTTGGTAAAGAAGGACCTTAGCAAAGCATCTTTTCTTTTAGAAATATCATTAGTGTTCAGTTAGTCAAGCTCCTGTCATTACAGATATTGATAGGGAAGATCTAGAACTGTTCAGAGATGCTCCGAGACCCTGATGCTGTGCTACATTGCTTACAAAAATAATAGAAAGGGCTAAGTCAAATTAGAAGTTCATCATAAAGTCTCGTTTTCCTGCAGAGGTGGCTGCTGCTGAGTTCTGGTTGGTTGGTTTGACGCTGGGTTTTTTGGTTGAGACATTGGTAACTTTCATCCTCTGACGCTTCATTATCGTGTGCGCAGCAGCTGGAGGAAGATCCTCCAAGTGCCCTGACAAACCCTTTAAAGAGCGCAGGAGGGAGCTACATCTATGCCATGACAGTGCCACTTTAGTGCTCCTCCTCTTTACCCGCCTTTTTGTACCCTTGCTAGCAGAGAACGACAAGGGGCAAGAAAGGGGTCTAACTTCCAAGCTTTGATCTGTAGATAGAGCAGCACTACAGGGAGAGAGGTGGCGATTTATAGCTGCAGAAGGCTTTGGATTAGGGCTACAAGCGTGTTCCCAAGTTAGCTTTCCTTCTGGTTCCATCCGCCTTTCCAAGGTGTCACCTGATAAGCTTTTCTCTCTGAGGTTTGGGTTAATGGGGGGTTAAATCTTCAGGAAGCTCAGGGATGGACAAAGAGGGGGTCTGTGCCCTGAGGCGTACTGAGATAGATGGAGCCATAGACAGGCAGCACTTGGAGCTGTTTGTTTTGGTGGAGAGAATCTCTCCGGGAATTGTGAGTGCCAGCCCGGAATTCTCATTTTGTCTCCCTGTGGTCTCACGGGGAGAGATGAGGGTATGCACCTCCCTTCCACCTGGCTGTCAAGGAAGGGGAATTCTGAGAGAAGTCAAAGTTCAGATTTGCATTCAAAAGTGCTTTAAAAGGTTTTATGGAGTTTGGTGGCTTTCATTTTATGTCAGAAGTATGTTAAACACCGTTGTTAGGATTTGAGTGTCTGATGAAATCAATAAATGAATGACAGGCTGTGTCTATTAATACTTCCTTACAGTAATTTCCTTGGAATGTTAAGTTATTGCCCAGGAAACTTTCTTTGGAAAGCAGTAACATTTTTAGAATTAAGAATATTTTTCTTTTAGGAAGATGAATTTTTGGGGGCTATATTCCAGGGTAGGAAATTGCTTAATTGGAATCATATGCTTGCATGGATGCGTACCATTTCAAATTCAGCAAGCTCTGAATTATTCGGTTTTACAGACTCCAATCTATCGCATGCTGTCAAAACTGCCAGTAAGAGGTGAAATGGCTGAGCTTTCTGAACCAGCTGGGGAGAGCTGTGAGCTCCAAAAGGCAACTCTAGTATTATACAGTGTTCTAATAAAATGCAGAGAAAATGGTTCAATAGTGACAAGGGGCAAAGCGTTTGTGATTAAGGATCTGTTGCCTCCCTTGCTTACTCATCTTTTTTCAGGATCTCAAGATCTTCTGACTTGCTGTGAAACTTAAGGATAAAACATAAAAGAATTTGACCTTAGACTGGATTGCAGCAGTTTGCAGATGGGTGTCTTCACTTATTTATTTTTTTTTTTTTAAATTGAGTGAATGTGTTTTCAAAGACATTTAAACACTTTCATTATAAATTTCAGGGCACTCATTTCAAATTCGATACTGAATGTTTATGCTAAGTGTCGATTTCACTGTTTTGAAAAGAAAATGTCATCTAACAGAAGACAAACTCCAAACTTGTCCAAATTACCTCCCTAGTAAGCGGAAGGAAATTTTTCTACACTAGCACTTAGCAAAGTGGCCTTTTGTTACTTCAGTATGAATGTCTGTTTGCCATAATCGTGGTGGTGCTAGCAGATAATAATTTAGCAATGTACAGCCCATTTTGTGCCTGCATATACTGTATTTTACTGTAACCTCGATGAGAAAGGGATTTGATATTAATGTGTGGAAGATTTCCTATATTCTGTGTTTTGCATTACTTTGATGGAAAGCTGTAATTGTTTCTTCGAGGAAAGTGGTCTGTGTGTTAACGTCTTAAAGCTGGGCATATGCTTTTTGTGTTACTTACGTTGTAAACTCTTAACATCTTTTTCAACTGTTTGAAGATGAACTTCCGTGCTTGGTGTGCGTGGAACTCTTACAGAATGGTATTGTAATGCTTCTTTGCATATGTGCATTACTATATTTACTGGCCTTGATGCTAATTCAGTTAGCGAGTTCTTGGGCCAAAGCTTTCAGAAGAGCATAAATATATCAACTGGAGAAGAGAAATTTCTATAAATAACATGTAGAGAGGTAACAGCAGAGGTGAAAATGGGTGAAGACAAGGAGGACTGCAAAGTCTGTCTACGTGGGCAGCATCTATATGTACTAGGGTGTCTGGAGACGTTTCCAGAAGGAGAAGGAGGAGCGGATGTACCCACGTGTTTTCCATGCGTGTCATGGAAAGCAGCCATTAAGGTTGCATGCCTGTACTAAAAGCAACAAAAAAAGACAGCTGATAAACACTGGACTGATAACTGAGAAAAAATACTTCTGTTGGGCATGATTAGGAATGGTGAATGCATATAGAGAAGCAAACATTCGTATTTCTTCGAGGAAAGCACTGGTTTAGGAAAATGTAGTCAAGTTATGCAAGCCTCAGCTTCATAATTGCCTTGAATTCTGTGTGCTTTTGACCACTTGATTAATGGAAAATAGGTTGTGCATGAAATTTGGTATCCAGCCACTTAAAATGCCCAAACTTAATTTCAGGACTGAAATGATACTTGTTTGTATTAAAAGCTTCTCTCTTCTGTTGGATGACTGATATACGTGAAGAGACCACCTGCTCGTATGGCAAGTGCAAATAAAAGCACAAAGTATATGAAAAAGAGAAGAGTGAGGAAGAAGATATGTTTTTACACTGGTAAAATAAAAAAAAAAAAAAGAGTTTAAAATTATAGGTCAATCCTGACAGTAGGAGACTTGTGTTTCTATTTTAAGTTGATTGCACTGAGTGGCTTGCCTGTTAATCTGAGAACTGTGTTAGGTGCTGAATCTGTACATTTTTGCAATTGCATTAGCTGGAGGCTGGAAATGATTTGTTGCCATTAAAATATTAATGAATGTATGCAGAGTGTGTAACTGGTCCAAGAGCTGTTTTTAATAGAACATTGAACAAAGGTGGGACTTTCTTCCTAGCCTTATCTGGGAAGCGGGGGGGGAAAATTCAGGAGAACTGGAGCACTCGTCACCTGCGAGATTGCCCTGCAGTGCCAACCACAGTGCGTGACTGGCAGCGCTTTAACCCTGGCTGGGGACAGCGTTGCTTTTTATGCCATCAAAACAGTGAGAAGGTGGTGAAATCCATGCCCTTCTGCTACCCAGGTGCGCTGGTGGGAGCTCCATCAGCAGCACCGCTGCAGGCAGCATGGGAGCCCAGGGACCTCTCCTTTCCATATCCAGTGGCGGGTGAAGCTGATTGCATTCCCTGCGCCACTGTACATCCTCCCTCTCTTCCCTGCTGACAGCTGGGTGGTGGGTTTTGTTGGTCTCAAAATGACTAAACATTTTTGTAAGACGCTTCAGTGCTTGACTTTGTGTAAATGAAGGTATTGCGTTGCATAAAAAGCCTGTCTGAGGCTGAGTATGAATTTATATATGCAAACAGATACCCAAGAAGTTATGATCTAAAATAAATACGTTGACCCTGAAGCCTTATGACCTAGTCAAGTAAAATAGGTTCTAATACGTTTGCGCTTGCCGTTGAGCAGTTACTAACTTGTATTACTAGCAGATACCAATAAAGAGATTAGACAACTGAGTTATGAAACAACCTATTTTTCAGGCACTTGCAGATCAGAGGTATGTACTGTATATTGAAAGTAATATAAAGGCACATCAAACAAGTATTAAATTATCCTGGTAGCACATGCAGTCTTCCGAAGAACAGGATTAAAAAAAAATAAATCTATAAGCCTTTGCTACCTCATTCTAGCACGGTTATATTTGAGCTACTGTTCTTTATGTCTTGGCTGAAAGGCAGAAGCAGAAGTTTGTTTCCTCACCCATGGTGAGCAGATTATACCATCCCAGTGTCATTTTTTTCACCTCAGCGTGCATTTTAAAGCCTTGTGCTTCTCATTCTCAATGTGCCTACTGATTATTTTGTGTCATATTCCAGTTGACTAAGGATGTCAGTCCGTTGCCCTCTGCTATGCTCCAGGTTGTAAGAGCACGCTGATTGACGGCAACGTTTTCCCAAGGTCCCTTCCCTCTGCCAGAGCCGCTGTGTTGGGAGGGGGGTGGCTGTGCCTCACAGCGGTGCGTCGCCGGCCAGGGGAAATGCTCTTAGTGCCTGTCAGAGGCACTGGTGGCTGGCAGACCTGCTTCTGCGCTCATTAAAACAAACTGCAGGAGCAGAAATACAGTAAATAGTTTTCTACAGCCGTGTGAGTAGGAGCATGTCATAATGAAAAAGGGCTGTCTTGGTGGCAGTTTCAAAATATAACAGTTATGGTACTCTGTAACTGCTGCAAACTCTGGAGTGGAGCTGGAAAATACAATTTAAATAGTTCCATGCGATTCAATAGATGTAGTTTTGTTCTTTGTAAACAGTAAGTATGTACTTCACAGCTGCCTTTGAGACGGGCATGAGAAGTATTAGGACAGCAGTATGTGTAGCAGTGGAAAAAAGTAGTTGGTATTTAATAGAAGGTATAGAGCTATCTCTGCTGCCCTGGTCACATCACACTAAATAGCTGCTTTTATTTGAAATACATGGTAGGAAGCAGTGTAAGTAGAGAAGAGTTTAATGGTAAATTTTTGAGATGAGTTCAGAAGAGTGTCAAGGCTCATAAATAGACACAAATTTAGTATCTCTTAAGGCATGAAGAACAGGATGGGGTTTGGGCTGCGGGGGGGGTGTTGTTTGGTTTGGGTTTTTTTTTTCCTCCAGAAGCATGTGAAGGAGAAGGGACACTGGGGCTGTGATTACTGCTCCTGTGGTTTCTGAATTTCATGTTTGGGGTTTTTTAATACCAAATAGAAATGGCATTTTTTCACACCTCCCTTCCCCCTGCCTTTTGAGGTATTGTAAATGGGTGGGAGCTGGGATTGTGCTGAATAGAAACGCTGGAGCTCTGGGAACTGCATTATGTAAATTAGTTTCAAATTGTGCTTAAAAAGTAAATCAAGTATGCTTGTAGAAATTTTCCATTTGAAGTAGTGTTTGAGCCATGACAACTGCAGAAATACATTGCTTTTGTTCCTAATATATTGTAGAATGAGTTGAAACAGTGTTGGTTGGAGCACTTGTTTATTAGTATTAAAATAATGCAGGTGATGTTTGAAATGCCTGTGACTTCCTTCGGTAAGGTTGTTTTACTAATGGTGAATCAATGCCAACAAAACTTTGCTGTCATGAATACTGTAATAGCTCTTCTCTCTTGAGGTGTACTTGATCTAATTTTACCGTAGGTGATGCATATTACTTTAGAGGTTTTTTGTTTTGTATTCGTAAGCTGTGAAGTTGCAACCTAACCTGATATCTGTTCTACTTTTCTTTAAGTCGTGTGATTAAGACAGACATGGAGTTGGAAGTTCTGCGCTACACCAATAAAATCTCCAGTGAAGCTCATAAAGAGGTAATGGATCCTTTACTGTTAATAATTTTTGCTCTTAGTGTAGCGGTGGTACTCAGAAAATGTTCCCAGCAACCCTGAATTGCTTAGTAATAAAATAATGGAAAGGCTGGATAGAAATAAGAGGATAATATCCCTCCTATTACAACCCAGTAATATACCTTGCATTGTCCTTGAACTTGCTGGTGCATTTGTGATGTGAGAGAAATCAACTGTGGGTTTGGGTGAGAGCTGGAGCCTCAGCAGAAGGTGACCTGCTCGCAGTCTGTCTGTCCCGTGTGCACAAATACCCATCTAGTGGTGGAGAAAGAAGACATCAAGAAGATTATTGTTCTGGCCCATGTCAGCATGTGCAGCTCTGAAAAGTTTCACCTGCAAGTTCCTCTCTCCACCTCCTTGCAAACGGAAGGAGTGTTTGCGTGCACAGTGGAGGACAGTGCAAGGGTTCCGTAAGCTGCTCCTCAGAGATGGGTATGTCCCCCAGAGCAGGGCTTCCTGCTGCTCTTCTGTTGACATAGCAGCCTGGCAGAGACAGATCCAGGCTCTCTGCAAGGCTGCTCAGGTTGGACTTAGCACTGTACCAGTGGAGTCATATTGCTCTACTGGTATGGATGGCAAAACTAACTTGGGTGTCAATCCCGTACTCCATACAGGGGTGCAGAGACACCCTGAGTTCTGAGCGATGACCAGAGGGAGCTTAGGTAAAAGCAGCTGGTGAAGTTACTGACTCAGCTATTGGCTTTGCACCTGCTCATCGGACCTCTGAACTGTGAAGTGTAAAAATATTTTAAAGTGAATATTGTAAAATTGCAAAGTCTAGGGATAGTAATTTCCATTAATTCTCCTTGGTCTTTCATCATCCTTGAGTAATCTTATCACATCTGAGAGGATTTCTTCTGTAGAGCTGCTGCCTAGAACTTTTATAATACAGAAACAGGCAAAGGTATAAAACTGGTGCACATTCTCAGCAAATCTGGGAACAAAAGTCAGACTTAAGGGTTGTAAACCAGTGTTAACTCTAGTAATTTTCTGTTGATTCAGATTGCAAAGTATAAAAGAGAATCTCCCTTTGTAGTATATTCCAGTTCACAGTTTTGTTTTGCTAGTGTTTCGTAAAAGTAAAATAAAACGACTTGCTGCCAAGTTCACCAGAGCTTTCAGAATTAAGCACTGGTATTTTGATGAGCTGCACTTCGTTAGGATATAGTAGTTTGGCAATTAAACTTGCTTTATTGCTGGAGACTGAAGGCATTTATAAAGATTAAAATGAGTTTGATTTCTAACGTAGTTTTAAAATGCATCTACTGACGTAAATTTAAATGAAGTACAGATGATATTTTTGTAATATAAGTTCCTCTGGAGATACTCAGTCATAAGTCATAAATTTATAAATATGAGATTCCCTCCTGCTACGAATGTCCCATGTTAATATGTATCTTACAGGTAATGAAGGCAGTAAAAGCAGGTATGAAAGAGTACGAGATGGAGAGGTAAGCGTTCTTTCAATAATTCTAATAAAAAGGAGAAAGTCTCTCCATAGTGGTGGTAGAAGCAATAGCTGAGGCAAAGCACTAGCATTGACTCAGCTGCAACTGAGAGCTCGTTGCTGTTTGAAGACTGTTGTGAGCGTTATTTTGAGGTGGTACTTCATCAGTTTCAAACGTGTATTTGATGATGGTTGATTATTTTTTGATGACGGTTTAGTGTGGCATAATTCTCTTCCTGGAGTTTTAGTAACTTACAGCCATCCGATAAAATGGTGTTTATGGATAAACACTGCCCTTATGCTTGTCATGCTTAGAAGACCGCACGGTGGAGTGTTTAAGAACCTTAGAAAAGGCTGTGTTCAACTATGTTTTGCATTCAGTTACAAGTGGGCATTACCTGTACTTAGCCTGTGCAAGGAGCCCGTCTCACAACTGTAATGGATGTTAGTGCAGCTTTTAAGAAGTCAATAAGAACACAGTATACATCTGTTATGTTGAAGAAAACATGCTGTACAGGCACATAGAGGAAGGATTGGCTGCTCCTTAGCTGATACAGTAGTGATGTGTCTAGATACAAGGAAAACATTGCCTCCTCTTTTAAATCAATATTTACATTAGATCATCAGCAGCCTATCTTACAAAGCACAGTTTTGATTACCAACTCCATTTATTTTTAGCTCGCATAGAGTGTTTTCATTTTTCAAAGTATTTGCATAATGAAGAAATAGAAAATAGCCGTCGTATCTCGGTTACTCTGGTTCCTTGACAGTAATTTTTCAATCGTTAGTAAGGAGGTTAATTCGGCACCCAGTGAGGGGAAAATAAAGTGACCTCAGTATTTGTCATCAGGATTTCAGGGTAGCTCAAAAATCAAATAATGCCTTTAGAACATAAGCAGTATGGAAAAACTAATGTTACATTTAAGCAATTCAAATTTCTACAGACTCTATAGGCTCATGCCTATAATTTTGACTGCACTTCAAATTGTGGTTACATATACCACCAGGTAACAGGAAAAAGAATATGTTGTATACATTCCCCCCTTAACTTTATTAATGAACCTTGTGTTTGTGTTCATTTTACTCACTGCTCATGCTATACATGCTGATAGGGAAGTTTTGGCTCTGGAAGTCAATAGTAATCAAAAATTCCCATAGAGCAGAGTTTGTTCTCAAGTGCTTTTGCATGTCAGGATCCTGGCAGTTTGGTTTAAATGTCATGCAACAAATACATATCTATCCGCTCTTCTGTCAGTTTATGAGGTATGTTGCATTTTCACTCCAGGACTTACTTTCTTCTCTGGATAGCTTCTTCCATACACATCAACCTTTTGAAGAGATTATTTGTGTCTTTCAATTAAAAAAATAAATAAATTAGGCAACTGTCTGTTAAACCTATCTAAAATTGCCTTCTGTTCGTCCATATGTCTTGAGAGATTACACTTCTTGAAAAGGTTTGAGGTTATTTCACTGATGAAAGAGGTCTTGGCAGGCCACCTCTGTAGTGGCTGCCTTGGAGACTATAATTACAACGTCAGTTTCTGTTGCTGGTGGAATTCATCCCTGCTTTGGCTTTTGTTCCTTATTGCTTAGGGGAAAAGGGTCCTAAAAATGTAAACCTGTCATTTCCACACCTTTCTGGAAAGAAATGTGTAGCTTAAGTGTTTAGAAATGAAGTTAGAAAACAATCTAGGAAATCTCTACTCTGTATGCAGATAAACCCACTAATGTATTCTAAGAAGAGAACTTTCAAAGACATAAAAATAGGTAACATCCAAACCCAGGCAGCTGTCATTGAAATAGTAGAATATTTTAATTTTGTTAATTATTTTTATATTTTTTGTCAACAGGCTAGGTAGCATGCAATCAGCAGCTTTGGTACGTCTGAAATCTAAGGGTGCAGAGAACCAAAATTCTTAGTCTTGTAGAGGTCTATCGAAAGTATTCACACTTGTATTTAAGAAATCAATTAAAAGTCAGTGAAGTTTTTCATTTTCTGATGTTTCTAAGGCTTCTACTCCCTTTGTGAAAGCTTTCTGAGTTGTGTGGCCCTCTTCCCCGGGTGCATTTGCAGTTCCACTGATGGCAGTGAAACTGAATTTCTGAAACAAATACAGATATCTCTTCAAATGTCACCAGTAAGCCCCCCTTCGTATTGCTTTATTCATTCTTTGTCATTGTGGAGTATAGCATGTGTGGGTTTGGGAACAAAGCTGGTCTGACCCTGTCTGCTAGGAAGGATAATGCCAGAGATCTCAAAAGCAATTAAAATTTTCCATTACTACATGTAGGACCTAAGCATTGCCTTTTCTCTGATCATTCGGTTAAGCATCTTCCTGCATTGAGTCATCTTACTTCTACTGCGTCATACAGCCAGAACATGTTAAAATACCCTAGGAAATGTAGCTAGGAGCCTACAATGTACAAAGATAGTTGTATTTCTAGCATTGGGATTATTCTCTGAGAATTAATTTGAAGGAAATTAAGTAAATTGTAGTGAAATCTCTAGATAAGATAATCTCTTTTATTTTGAGGGTTTAGAGCTAGCTTCAGAAATGTGCTGGAAGTATGCTTTATGATTAAGGTCCTCTGGTAAATTATTTTGAATCAGTAATGCGTTAATGCTGAGATATATAAAAAATGAAAGCATTTAACTGCAAGTCCAATCAGCCCTGACTTTTTTTTTTTTGGTTTGATGTTATTTAATATGTGGTTGGTTGACTTTAAGGAGACAGCCAAGGCAATTATCTACAAACAGTAATTCACAGCATGTGTAATTGCATATAAAGTCATTTTGGTAGGTCAGATTCTGGATTTTGTCTGAAGAGTTTGTTTACTATTTGTGCTTATCTCATGTTTAATTAATCTTCTTTAATTAAAGGCTTTTAATTATGAAACTGCTCTGTAGTGAATATATTGTTAAAATACAGCAAAATGATACAAGAAATCTCTTCAGCTCGAGAAATGTGTGAAATATGTCTGTGATTTCACCTAAGTTGTTTTAAGCATGTATATACAGAGAGAAATATGATGTGTATATCTATAGATATATACATACACACTGCAAGTGCCAATTAGGACCTACAGTCATCTGTTTCAGGATGCTCTAAAGCGCTGGAGACACCTCTCTAGATCAGTGTCTCTCAGTTTCTAGAGGGTTGCTTATTCAGCTGCGTAGTATGTAGCAATGAATCTTCTCTGCATTTTCTCTTCCCTTTTTTATGGAAGACAACATTTTTAAGATGGGGCTGGCTACTTGGAATTGTTGATTTGGTTGGGGAATGAGGTGAACGTGTGTGCTCGAGCAACAGAGGAGTATTGGACATGTAGCTGTTGTATGCACTGCCCATTTTGGTTTTTTTTTAATCCTGTTCTTAATAGTGCCAAAGGCCCTGTGCCAGGAGTGTGTGCGCAGTCCTGGGCTCATTAAATGATCATTGCTGTGGTGATAGTGGGCAGCACCAAGCCAGGCTGAACCGGTCCTTGCCTTGTCCCAGACCTCCCTGGGTGGTTTGACTGTCTCCAAACTCCCTGTGGCTGCTGAACAGAGGAGCACGCTGGTGCTACCATGCAAATAGCTGTGATCCCAGTACCCCCCATCCAAAGGCTCGGGTCCTGTCCCCGCAGGAGTGCAGAGGAGCAGTCAGCTAGCGGCAGGGGCAGGCAGTGTGGGGTCAGAGCTGGGTAACAGCAGTTTGCATGCTGTTTCCAGCAGTACAAGCAGCAAAGTGAGAGGAGTCTGGCCAGAGCTGCTGAGACACAGGGTCCTTTAGCTCCTGGGCACTGCTCGGCCACCCTTGGTTTTATTGCCGGCTCGCTGGGGGAAGCCTCTTCACCTCGCCAGCTCTGCTCTCCTCTGTAAGGTCTGCCTGCTTCTCCTTCTGGGGACTGCAGGTGCCTCGGTGCTAGGGCTGGCGCAAGTGACGGGGCGGTGGCAATCCCGTGGGGTGCGCTGTGCTGGAGGGGCTCCTGGTAGTTGGCACTGGAGACGGGGCAGCTGGGTTTATTCAGAGCCTGGGCCAGCCAGGTCAGGAGCTTGTTACCCAGCTGACTGGCTGATGCCCCCTCTGTATATAGCACAGTGGATCTTTTTGGTCTCTACAACCATACAAATAATTGTGGTGATTTTGTAGTAGTTCGTACTAAACTTAAACTCCACTCTGCTGTACCAGCAACAATTTAAAGAATAAAATGGTGAGAAGGCAGCTACAGAGGTTTTTCCTTCTTGGTTTACAGTGCTTACAGACTATTTTTACACCTTGCCTCTCTTACCAGCTGAGGCTGATACGAGTTCTTTATCCCTGTCCCGTTCTTTAGTGCTGTCCCTAATTCCAAAGCAGAGCTTAGGCTCGGAGATGAGTTGCTGTCATATCTGTCAATGTGAAATTTCACTGTCTGTGGAAGTCTGAGAGTGCTCTCCTGGATTATGGCTCTCATCTTTCATTTATCTCTCTCTCTTCTGCTCCAGTGGAACAAACTGAAAATAAAACATACATGTTATTTCACTAGAAAAGAGAAAATAGCCAGAATAATTTTATTTTCCTCTGGGTATTTCCTTTTAGTGAAATGCTGATTATTTTAGCTAATCAGGATTTGCCACTTACCATCTCCTGATAGATTTTGCTCTCTAAATGTTCTTGAGAAAGTCACTGACTTCTGCAGTAAATAATCTTTAAAAATATTTCTATTTTTTTCATGATCCGGTTTTTGTGTTTAGAATTTCAACTGAAGCGTAGCCTTTGTAAGTCCTTCACATGTGTGTGGATGGTAAACAAGAATGCCCATTGCAGCTGACAAAAATACACGGGTGAATTCTTCATGGTTGCTTTATGACATGGGAATGGTGTTGAATTGTGGCATGACCCTCGCTGGTATTTGCGTATAGGATTTATTTTTATCAAACACAAGACCAGCACTCCATTAATCTCAAGCAGCGTGTCAGTCTGCTCAGTTACTGAAATGTGATTTTCTTTTCCTTTAATTTTTTTTTGAACAGTTGGTAGTGTTGTGTAGCCTGAAAACGGCCTGACTGCCCTGTTTCCCAAAGCTGCCTCCCAATTAGAGGTGGTGGTTTTTTAAGTGTTGGTTACTGCTACCAAAGGGTTGGGTTTAAAATTTGAAAATACATGAGGAATATCTGAAAGAGAGGAGGAAGTTGGCCTTTCGCCATGTCTTAGAAAGAAAAAATCCCCTTGTTTTTCCTGTGCTTCTGTGTGATAGGACTGTGTGATGGTGTATGTGTCTGCTCTCTGGGCGGCGTTTTGGTATGAGGACAATCCTGTACCCAGTATTATTTATTTCCCTTTATATCTAGTTCTAGTAGAAGGGTTGAAGGAAGACATGGACCAGCAGCAATTTCTGTTTTTTGTGAAGTGCCCGCTCTGTAGAGCAGCGCAGGAGCTCCTGTTCCGCAGGATGGCACAGGGGTAAGCCAGAGGTCTCCTGCCTGTGCTGGGGACCGCCTGGTGGGAGACGGCAGCATGGTGTCACCCAGAACTGCCTGAGAACGGTGGTACAAACTGCCCTGCAGTACTCCAGGGCCAGGTCGGCAGCTTAGTGCGGCTCTGACAGCATGTGTCGGGGAGCTGCTAACTGCTGAGGTTGAGTGAGCCCCTGAGTCTCAGGTGTCCAGTGCCCAGAGCGAAGTCAGATACAATCTCTTTGCTGGGAAGAGCACGTGGATTGAGAGAGACACCTCCTGCAGCCTTCCCCTCCTGCCTGCCTTCCCTCAGGTACAGCTGGCCCTTTCTTGTTTTAAATTAGGCTGTCTCCGCTCATTTCCTAATCCAGTTGAATTAAGGCTGTAAATAGTCGTAACATAAATCTGAATTTAAAAATTCGTTTAGAACGCCCTTGAGCATTGTTCCTCCTCCGTGACACACGGAGGCAGAAATGTGTACGTACACACAGCCGATCCAGCAGAAGTGGGTGTGAGGATGACCTCCTGAACATGGAGACCTTCCGTCGCAGCACCTCAGCTGCTTCAGGAGAAGTGCTTCTCTGTGGTGAACCCACTTAGAGAGGTTCCAGCCGCGCCAGCCCTGGCAAACACATACCCGTTTCCAGTTGCCCTGCACTCCCCCTCTCCCCAGCTGAGAAAATAAGTGTGGGGGACCGAAACCTCCTGGGGAGGGGAACAAGGGGGCACTGGAACCTCTGAGACCAAATTAGCCCGGTCTGTGTGATCATGGTGGTTGGTGGTGGACTCCACTAACTGCTGGGAGGGAGCAGAGCAGTTCCAGTACATTCCCAGTGACCTCTCGGCATTTTTCCCTTTGCAGGAGGTCCCGTGGCAAGCTGGTGTGTTCTCTCTTTCAGTAGAGGACAGCGTGGTTCACCTCCTGGATGCCACTTTAATTAGCTCTTTGCGTCGAAGAGTGCCGTTTAATTGCACGGGTCTCTTTCTTTTGTGACTTGTGATTGAAGTTCCACATAATTGGGTTTTATGTTCTACAAAAAAATTGTGGAATTGGACCATGTGAGATCTTTAAAATTAAACCCTCTATCAGCCCACAGATAGCAAAGAACAATTACTAAGCTGGCCTTGGAAAATGGTTCCCTTCAGAGAGCGAGCTGGGGAAGGATGTGTGCAACGTGCGCGTGTACAGAACTGGGCTTGCTTACACAGCAAGAAAAAACCCAACTTTAAATGCTGTGTCATTGTATGTCCTTACAGGGTTGTTAACCTAGTTAGCGCTGTGGTAATTCCTCATTACCTTTTTATTATCTTCTTGGAAATCAAAAGGTAGTCACAATTTTTATTTAAATTTTGAATGTGACTGAAAATTACCAGCAATGTTAATTTCTGTGGGTGCTTTGTACAGTGACTACTACTCTTATTATATTAAGGAAAGACCAAACTTTCTTCTCAAATTAGCAGTGATCTCTGTTTTTACTGAATCTGGCATGGCATTGAGATAGTGAACTAATTAGCATTACTAATGACAAGCTAAAATTGAAGATATGTGAAATGGAACTCGTAAAAGACAGCAGGCTGAACTGATTATTATTTGCTGTGGATTTTGTTCATGCTTGTTCAGACAAGTCAAAAGTAAAGATTGTACCATATGTGCGGCTTTATCTGCATTGGGAGCTTTAGTTCAATAATTTTTGCTAATTGCTGTTGAAGCAGAGAGATCAGAATTTTATGTTTGGCCTTCATCTTTTGATAACCAGAACTGCTATGTGATCATGCTCAGAGACTAGAACCCCAGTTTGAAGGAAATGGGTGGAATACCAAGACTGTCCGTTAATAACATGGTGTCACACACTGACCTTCTGAAAATCAAAACCATTTTACACGGATGAAAAGAAAATGAGCAGATTCTGTTCTTGCTGCTGGCGTGCCCCCTGCATAAATTCCTTTCCAAATTGGTTCTTAGAGCATCCTCATCACTGTATAGCGTGCAAGTGACGCCTTCCAGCTGGTTCAGCAGTATTTCTTAACATCTATCCTGATGGTTCTTTGTTTTCTTTGTTTGTTTTTTGTTTGGTTCTCTGATGTTGCATCATCTCTCTAGGGAAAGAATTGTGCAGAACTCTGTACTATTTTGGCAGGTGGTAGTTTTTTTAGAGTACCTGTTATCAGCAGTATTGAAAAGCACAAGGCCAGGATTATAATTACAGGATGTGATAGTCGTCTTAGTTTGGTTCTCCTTGCAGATGGGCTTGGTCTCATTTGCAGAATGTTGTGTTGCTCTCAAGTGGTGTAATTTTTTTGACCTAGGTATTGGTCATGGGGTTTTAAGTGTTGTTGGGAGATGCCAGGCTTAGGTCCCTTGGTGCTTTTTACGGTGTGAGATTGCAAACAATAATTGAAAAAATAGGAAGTCACTGAAGGCAGCAAAGAGCAAAGCTGCAGGTGGGTGCCCGTAGTGAGAGCTGCTGGAGGACTGGAGTTGGCTTAGCGCTGAAGTCCTAGTGCCCAGCTGTGCTGCATTTCTGCTGCCCGAGCAGAGCTGAGGACAGCGTGTGTAACTATGGCCGAGTTGTATCACAAGGCAAAATAGCGATGAGTTGCCAGGGGCAGAAGTGTTGGAAAATGAACTCTAAATGAAGCTTAGGAGTGGGGAGGAACCTAAATCGTATTAGTCAGTAGAGGTGATGTTTGTGCTAAAAGGAATTTGCCCCTGTTGAGAACCCCTCAAAACCCAACATTATTTCTGTGTGGCTTGGGTTGTGCTTTCACCAGCTCTCCCTGAGTAGATCAAATTGAGCCTTGAGGCAGTCTTGGGAAGGGAGGGATACGAAGAGCTTTGCTGACAACTGACTCTCTGTCTTCTGATTCATCTACTGAAACCTGTATATTTAAAAGAACCAGTGAGATGGGCAGCCTTCAGAAACCACGTAAGTTAATCCATTAGCGTAAGGTACAGTTGCCATCACTTCTCACTTGGTCCTGTCCTCTTATAAATTGTCATCTCTTTCAGAAGTATTGGACTGGATTTCTGCTGCTTTCTGATTTCAGAATGAGCCTGCCATCTCCTCTTGGTCGGTGGGCAGGCATTCTTATGTCTCTGGTTAGCAGATAATTTGTAAAAATTGTGTGAAGTTGTTTGAGTGCAAGGTGTACCTATAAGTTGTAAACATTAGGATTGTGTGAAGTTTAGGATGCTAGATGGGATTTATTAGTAGTCTTTTGCCTGTCTAATCTCTAGGTTTCCTCTGTAATGGAAGGTTTGACACTGGGGGTAATACATTAAATTGGGTCAACTCTCCAGGTTAATTTTTTTTCTTTACTGTGTGTTTCAAGGAGAGTACGTTAGGCACTTGGAGCCAGATTTGGCATCTTTGGGAGGATTGCTAAATGACTGCTGTCTGGGCCCCTAGTGCAGTTTAGGATAAGCGTTGAAAATTAATCTGTTCTTGGATTTCATCCCATCAGTCTGCGTTAACCCCTGACTTCCACTGTTGGTGTTTGGTCTTTCTGCCCTTCTCTTCAGCCAGCCCAGGTGCGGGAAAGCAGCCTGAGCAGTGGGGAAGGGAGCAGCACTGGCAGAGATGGTGCGTGGATGCTGGAGGGCAGGGAGTGCACCAGTGGGACACTGTGGACAGGGTACAGCCTCCTTCCAAGGAGCTTGGGGACGTGCGGATTTTGTGACCTGCCTGCAGAGCCCCTGTGCAGTCCTTTGTCTGGCCCCTGCATGAAGAAAGGAGCGTTGAAATGCTGCCAGGAACTGGAGAAGGTGTGATGGGTAGACTCAGTCGCAAAGTGTGCCTGCATCGTCCTGAACCAGACGGAGTCCTGTCTCCTCAGCTTCCCTTCCCGGGAAAAATCTGACTTCTGCAGCAGACTAAATCCGGTTCAGACATTGTCATCACAAATTAAGTGTTATAATCTTTTATTATCCTTAAGGTAGTAGGTTTACATATCCCGTGTGACAAATTACTGCACTATTCTCTAAGAATAGTTCAAGTAGTCAAAAAAGTATCGAGGGCAAATTAAGTTCTATATTGGGACCCTGGCCTTCAAACCCAGGTCCTTACTGCGCTTCTGCTTACTCTGTGGTGTTGAACAGGAATTCAAACTTCAAATATTCAATTTGAAACTGGAAGAAAGATTATGAAGCGTTGGTGATAATGCTGGCTTTCTGTGTCACTGAATAGCACTTGTGTGTTATGTGCTACGTGGGTGGCTGTGTATTTGCTAAGAAGCATAACTGAAGATGAAAGTTTAATTATTTCTTCAAGGCAAATCCTCTCTCCCATGGACTTAAACTTGCATAAGAAAAATGAAAATTCATAAGGAGTGTAAAAATTGGGTAAAATTAAAAACCATTTATTTTTACCCTATTTATTCTTCTGAATAATAAAATTTCCCTATGGGTTTTTGGAACATATGTGGAATAATTACACTGTAGAAGTGGTGCTTTAGTTCAGCTTCTAGAGCTAGGGCAAACATTGTGATTATGCTGCAAGCTTAAGTCTAGGTTTTATAGAAAATCTCATTCAAGGCTCTGTTGCCGTCAAGTGCAAAAAACTGTGACCCAAGGATTGGTCCCTGTGGGAGCAATTATTCTTTGCAGAGATTTTTTCCAGCACTGAATATTATAAATGTCAGAAGAAAGTTTAACCCTCAGTACCTCTAAAAGAATGTTTCCATACCTGCTGGCACGAATATAAATTTTTTCTTGTATTTGCCAGCATTTTATGTTTAAGCCAGGAATTTTTTTTCAAAACTTGTCTTTATAAACAACTCAAAACTACCGGTGCTGTCTGTTAGTTACACTCTGTACGCCTTGGTGACAAATCAGTGGCTGAAACTCCTGATGCTGCTTAGCGCGGTGCTGCGCCCAGGCCTCTCGTGATGGGCTGCTCACACGTTGGGCGCAGTGATAAAGTGATGATTAAAACTTCTCCTCTGCTGGTGGAGTGAGCATGGGGTTGCTTAGGAACCCGGGTTACCATCTGATATTCAGTACGCATGGTTTGGTCACCAAGAGGAGCATGTTCCTCTCCAGCCCTCGGTCTGTGGAAGGCAGCGGGGAGCATCTGGGGTAAGGTCCCAGGAGCCGACACTTGCCTTCGGGGGAATCTGCTTCCTTTTGAAGAGGTGCAACGTGTGCGTTTTCACATCCTTAATTCTGACACGTATTTGTTTAAGTCTTATCAATCAAAGCATGTGCATTATTCCTAGCAGAAATTAAAATAATATTTGCCTGTTACTTAAAGTAGCAGATCCAAACCCAGCAGATTCCTGCCCCCACCCCCCCTGTTTTCTCGTGCATCTCCGGTGCTGAGCGCAGGTTGGTCATTTACTGTGATAAAACTCTGATGAAATGGACAGAACTTGCATGGTGTGTTCAAAGGCTTTTGCAAAGTGCAAGTAGTCATGAGATGCAAGGAGGGATGTTGTGTTACCTGTCTCTGAAGTTCAAGTCTGAGGTGGCCAGAAGCACCGTTCACTCACCATAATGCTGCGCTGAGCCATAAGGACAAAGTGGTCCTAAATGTACCAACCCCAGGGCAGGAAGGGTCACCCTCTGGACTTTTTTTTTTTTTTTTTTTTCCAGTTGGTGATTTGTATTTATTAGGTTGTTTGGTACTTTTCTAAATGTAAAATATTGATGAAACTCAAAATAGTCTCAGGCAATGTTAAGACCTTCTGCTTTTGAGAAATGAAGAGAGGACCTTGCAAGTAAAGCATGGATGGTTTTTTTGTTGGGCTCATGCTAAAGGCTGCGGAGCCGTTTGTGTGGGCAGACACAAGTGAGATCTTTTAGCTGTTGTGTAGAACTTCAGTGAAATTTGACAGTTTTTTCTTTGAGGAAAGGTATGCTTGGCTTTGGTTCCGTTATGCTTAGCATGCATAGTTGTATGAAGAAGTAATTTTAAAAGATTTTTGTGAGGCCTTTCGGCAGTTCAAAAGGTTATTCCAAAATACATGACAGAGATCTAAAAGTTTATTCCACAATGTTATGGGGAAATGCACTGCCCTGAGGCTGTGTACCATGTTACAGAGCTCAGGTGAGATGGCTAGTTCTTACCTGGAGCTTGTAGCCTCCTGTAGGAGGTTCATCACAGCTGGCAGCGATGCAAACTTGACTTAAAGTATTTGCTTTCATGTAGATAGAAGGCGGGCGCAGGACTGAGTGCTGTTGCCCGCTGAAGGACTGGAGAAGCAGATTGGTGGAGCAGTGCCCTCCAGCACCACTGGAGAGGAGAGGCTCGATCTTTCCTCGTATTTCAGAGACAACAAACCACCGGAGAGTGAAACTTTCCGTGCCATCTTTAATACATCAGGAAGAAATTTAGAAGCTGATACGGATAAGCAGGAACCATATGTCTTTTTATGTATTTTCCCTTGCTGGGAGAGAACTTTTACAGTGGCAACAGTAGTTTTAAATCTTTGTTTTCTGGGTGGGGGGGGGAAGCATTACTTCCTTTATTTTTCGGCTGGAGCGTGGACAATCACAGCTGGGCATGTTGGTCTACACCAGTAGACCGTGCACTCCATTTTCTTTAACTCTGAGTCACTCCTTGCTGGCTTTACGTATATTTTTCTTTTTTTTTTTTTTTTTTCAACCTGATCAGGTATTTTGAATCCATGAATCATTTATCTCGGTGGTTCTCTTTAGAATGGGAAGCGGGTGGAAATTCATCAAGGGGTGTGGGAAAGCCCGCGTCTTGGCTGCCGTGGCAGGGAGTGCTTGCGCTTGTAGACATTGCCGGTGGCCTGAGATCAAACGGCAGAGAAACAGCTTCACAGTAAGAGCCCAGGAAATTCTAACTAGGTAATGAGTAGTGGCTTTCTTTTGATTTACAGCAAGGCTTTACAATCAATCTGTAAATCTTTGAAGTGAAAAAAATAAACGTCTAAGGGAAAGGGAAGGGCCATACAATTAGTTGTTAGTGTCTGCTGACTTGTCTCCTCTAATTCCAAGAGCGTGCTGAAAATGGATGATAGTGTGCAAAAATCTCAACTCTTGGCCAATTCCTTTGTAGATTCAAGCTGAGATACGGTTCACATCATGCTGGCTCTGGGAGAATATTCAGTTTCATCTTAGCTATAGATTACGTGTAGACGGGTGTAGTTGGAGGAGTTTGACAAGGGTTGCGTGTGTGATGTAACTTTCAGCTCTTGTACATCCAATTCCTGCTCTGATCTCCTTTTCTTTCATCTCCAGTGTGTGTCTTTCATTAAAGAATCGGATGGTGAAGTGAATGTGATAGCTTGCAGAATATTTCAGAACCACATGTGGCAGTATTTTTGTACTCAAGTAAATCACTAGAGTTCAGAAAACTTACTTGGGAATATTGCGCTGGAATTTGGATTTGGAAATGCAGTTTGTAATTGTCAAGACACCATTAGGTTGAGACTGCTCGGTCGTTAATTTGTTTGAAGTTGACACTTGAGTTGAAAGACTAATAGCTGCCTTGGTGCATTGCTCAATTTCAAATCTAATCTGTTGCAGAGTTTGGGTGTACTGCAACTGTGGGTGCAGTTTGTCATTTTTATAGCCGGGGGGCAATACCGTTGTCTGGGGACCCGGGGGTTTGCTGCGCACGTGCACAGGCTGGTTTTGTGCATCGGTAAAACTTAGACATAATGAAGAGCAGATCTTTCTGATCTTAAAGTTTTCAGATGTGTATTATAGCAGTTGTGTCCACTATGCAGAACAATTTATTTACTATTAAATTCCAGAAAACTTGTATTTTCATCATGTGAAAAATTGAAAGAATCGTTCAAAAGTACAAGTTTAACTCTTGTCGCATGTGCAGAGTTCTGTCAATGTCATTGTTCCTGCATTAACGTGCAAATAATGCCGGGGGTCTTAGTGCATGTGACAGACTTCTGATGGGACTTCTAACACAGATTTGTGGGGGATTTTTTTGAGAAGTGGCTACTAACTTGCATATATGAGTTTCATTTACCAAATTATTAATTTGTGAACTGAGGTGAGGTTTTAATTCAGAGTAGCAATCTAGCTAGCATTACTTCCTCTTCATATTTCAAATTAATCAATTATTTTTACGCATAATAAAGTAATTTTTCTCAGTCCACAAAGGAATATTAATTTCAATGTAAAGTATGGTATAGGCATGAATGGAAATGTTTCCCCTGCATTAGGAAGCTTAATTGTTTTTTGGTCTCTCAGCTTTTAACGTTTCCCCAGCCTGGCTCCCGCTTTCCTCTGCAATGCTGTAGGCTGGCAACAGGCAGCAGACAACTCTCTTTTGTTGTCGGGTTTTGGTTTTTTCCCCCCAATGCTTTCTTGCCTGCACCCATTCATTAGTTCAGTATCAGGGATATTTGCAACTCAGAGCGTAAACTGTGAAATATTTGGTGCGCTGCCTTTTACATAGTTAATAGATGCGCTGCATCCCCAAAGTATAAATCAAATTATGTAGCCTATTACGCTTTACATAGGAGAAACAAAATATGAAATATTTTACAATGCAGAAAGTGCATGTGAATCAAACTTTTGTTGTTCCTAAGGGATACAATTTTGACAATTTTATGAGGCTGCAATTTATTTGTAGGGTGAGTTGGCACATGTTTTTGATAAAAGTAAGGTTCACACAGCGTACTGCTAACAAGAATACTTTCTTAAAGCCACTAGTCTTGCTGATGTGTATTGTTATAACAAAGTACCTGTTAAACTCCCTAGAAGTGTGCCTCTCTGAGATGCAAACCCTGCCTGGCGATGCTGGTCTGAGCACGAACAACATAAGCTTTCAATCTGTGCTGAGGAACATTTTTAAGGAGCAATAAAAAAAAAATAAAATGAAAGAATTTTAAGAATTAAGAATTGGGAGGGGAAAAAAAAATAAAGCTGTATTTTTCCCAATACAGACTTGATCTTATGCAAAAGACTTGGCAAAAAATGTTGGCCGTGAAATTCTCATGCTCCCTCTTGCTGGGAAAGAGTGGCCTAATGTGAGTGGCCTAATGTGACAAGGAATAGGATGGTTGGTAGGAATGACGTTTCCTGGAATTTCAAGGAAATTTTCTTGTTTTGCAAGATATTCTTCTAAAAATGCACGTTAAATCATATTGCACACTGGTCTGAATAGATGTTGCTCAAAATTCAAAATAACAGCTTTTAACATGCGTGTTACTTGCTGCTTTTTTTCCGAAGGGGATGTCTAGGAAAGGTAACACGGCAATTCCGTGCCGCCCGCAGTTGTGCTCCCGGCTGCCTGCCCGGAGTTGGCAGCAGGGAGCGGGCTCTGGGAGGCTCCGGGACACAGGTACCAGCGACCAGCCGTGGCTGGAACTGCGGCTTCTCTCGCTTTCCAGACATACCATGGCGTGAGGCGGCACCTCACATTTCCGCCTTCATTTTAACATTTCTGTTTTCATATCTTGTTTCTCTGAAATTGCTTAAAAATACTTGGCTGGCAGCCATTTTAGAAATGTCTGTGGAGACATGCTATTTCAGAAGAACCAGCCTAATAACTGGTATTTGTTCTTTTTAATTTTATTTTTCACTCTTCTTTCCCTTTTTGCTATTTAAATTGCACCAGAGAGCAAGTCTGTAAGCATCCGTATTTCCTCCTCCTTCCCTCCCTTTCTTCATTTGTATCTTTTTAGTCTTTTTTAGTCTCTCTCCAGCCACATGCAGAGTACTAAACCAAGGAAAGGTCTCTCGCAGGATCTGTCCTGCTCTTTGGGACATATGGGATATATGCTCCAAAGAAATGTTGTGGACAGATTATAATAGGCAGTAACGAACCTGAGAGAGGACAGTTCAGGAGTTTGGTAAAAAAAATGATTTATGAAGTAGAGAAGCTGAAAAAAATTGAGATTAGCACAGAAATCAAAAATACCTGAGCTCAGAATTTTGTATGTTTGGAGCCTGATCTTTTGTTTGTTCCCATTCAACATTTTGTCTTTCTAAAAGTGTAAAGTAATGACTATCTGTTATTGCAGGGGGGATTTAAGACCCCTTAAGAGCAGTGATTTTTGTATGGTTAAATTCTGCAAGAAATGAAGTTATCAGGAGTGTTCTCAAGATCTGGGTACTTGGCGTGGAGCTTGCTCAGTTCAATAGTGCAAAGCGCAGACAGATTGAGGAGGGCTTTCCGCAGGTACGGGGGCTGTCAGAACCCTCGTTAATGACGGCTGGGTGGAAAGAGACCCAAAGGAATACTGCTATTTTTTAAATAGCACTAGTTAGCCTCCAAAACGCGTTTTCGTTGCTGGTGAAGTTATTAGAAAGTCTGAAAGGTGTGATATAATGAAGCAGGCTGAAAGAAGAATGATCCAGCCAGGTTCTATGTATGTTTACAATATTTGTATGTATTTCAGTTAATAGGGGGTGTACACTTGCACGCACACACCACAGACCCCCCGCAAACCCCCTGCAATATTTAAATTTACTTTAAATAATTCCTTATGGAGCACAGTGTCTTAGAGGCTGTAGCAGCTTCAGGAGCTGTGGTTCCAGGTAGGAAACATGTCTCTCATCGGGCCGTTGGAGCAGCGGTGCCTGGGGGTTATTAGCAGCCTCTGAGGAGTCTTGCAGTCCCAAGCCTACAGTCACAGTTTCCGGGAGAGAAGACACATAACTCCACCAAATTTTTCTTGGCATGACCCATTATCCCCCATTTCTCCCTCCTGGGCAGGCAGAGGACTGTTAAACACGTACTTAAACACAAGCATCCGCAGAGGTGAGAAGGAAAACGCGTGAGTCTGGCCTTCGCCATGACACTTCACTCCTACCCGAGGGTTCAGTACGCGCGTCTGTAGTCTGCAAAACACCTTTGTGTGCCACGTACAGCCTGTCAGCTCAGGGGCGTTTCTTGCAGCACTGGCATGAGAAGAAGCAAGCAGCCCCCCCAGGTTTCAGTGTCAGTAAATACAAGGGGGAAGGGAACGTTGCAGCAAAGTGCCTCAGCAGCACACAAAGATTTAGTGGGGATTTGGTGTGGGGTTCTGCTCTCTTGTTGTAGAAGTCTGGGCAATATAAAAACCAGTGTCTGTAATCGCATTCAAAGGTCTTGATTTTCAGAGCAATTAGAGAAAGCAAATGCTGCTCTCAGGCGGAGTGCAGGGTTGTAAAGAGACTTCGCTGAGAGATACCCAAGTCAAAGGGCTTAGGGAAGAGAAATGCTTACGGGGCTACTGAACCTAATGGCAAGTACAAGAAAATATAAATGTTATCTTTAGCCCCCAAAGAATCAAATTTTACAATTTTATGTGAACTTGCTGTTATTGGAAAAGTTCAACGTAGAGTAATTCAAGAAGTTGTAAAAACAAAACCAGATTCCTCACGTTAACAGGGTTTTTAGGAAAGGAGAGTGGGAAACGGGAAGCAAAAGGAGAGCGTTTTAATTTTGAGAGTGGGAGAAGCCACTAGGATTTCACCAGGTTGGTAAGATGTTACTTGTTTACCTTTTTGTTTCTTTATTCCTCCTTTTTATTCAAAGAGGATTCAAAGAGGGGAAATCGTTTGGTAGTTGTAGATAGCAAACTCAAAAGCTGTATATGGCTTATATAATTACCTTTATTCTGAATAAAAACAGGTAGTTCGTAGAATATGGTAGGCTTTATCTTTTTCCAACTAGAAAAATATCAGATTAATTTTCTGTGAAGTCTAATGATATTCCCTATTTATTGCACTTGAGAATCCTTAGGAAATGAATTACATATTGGCCTAAATTTGTGATTTTCTCTGAGGCTGAAGATTGCTGTTGTCTGGGTTCGAGTGCCTCAAAGCATCACTAAGAGCCAGTGTGACGATGCCTTATGAAGGCTTTGCCCCTTATACATCCTGAGGTATGCAAATATTTGGGGTTTTAATGCTATTAATACTGGTAATTCATTAATGGTGGTCGCACCATTACTAATAAATTAATAAATTAAGTGCTATTAATACAGGTAATTCATTAATGGTTGCCCCGCACAACACCTGTGCTGTGAGAAGAGCAGGCTAGGGTGACAATAAATGCCCACCCGGTGTCAGAAGTGCGGAGGCTGCCAGCTGCGGCACCGCCGGCTCCACCGGCTCGACCAGGAGCCGTGTGGCCAGGGGCTGAGGCTTGGACCAGGAGTTCAAAATCCGGACTGAGCTCTGCCAGCAGATGCTAAACAAGACTCTTTGACCACCTTAGGTTTTTCCTTTCAGTATTTCTCTTCTCTGTGGAGATGGAGCAGAAGCTCCAGTTGTCGGTAGGGTGCCTGTACCAGCAAACGGCCGCCCTCAGCTGGATCTCTTGCTCCTCTGCCGTAATACTCAGATGTGCTCCAAAAGCCACCCATAGGGCCCGCTTCCCGTCCACATGCAACATGCAGCTTCTGCAGGTGTGCTCCTTGGGTATTTTAAGGTCGAATTTTAGTTTTGTGTTAAGCTCATCGGATTTGCTTTTATTACAAGGTTTTGTTGTTGTTGTTAGTCATTAAGAGGTGAAATAAAAGCAGAATACAACTCAGGAAATCACTAATTAAAGGAGCTGTGGACTTGTTTTTAAAGATTCTTAACACGCTTAGTGAATGTAAGGAGAACAAAATTGAACTGCTGGTAAATGATGAAGTAGGACCCTGAGTCTGGGTAGTCTCTAAATTGCAGTTCACCCTGGTGTGGTAATTGCTGCAAGTACTGAAAGCAGCTGGAATAAATAGGCGAAACTTTTTGTTCTTGGAGTATTTGTAAAGGAGTTTTGCAAGAAACTATGTAGAAAACTCACTCAAGAGAAACCTGATAAAATACCACCTTTTTTTTTTTTTTTATCTGCGGGTGAGCTTTGTACAATCTTGGTCTTGTTTTGAATAGCTGTGATCAAGAAGATGAAAATCTGAATGATTGTACACTTGGAAAAGATGACTTGTAGCAATTTAAAGAGCTTTTATTGCATTGATTATTTTGTAGGAAAGGAAACAAAATAGTTTGGAGAACTGCAGTTCATTTCCATATTGTGTGCGTTTCAGTTGCAATTACCAGAAATTCAAAAAGAGTCACCGCAATTGGTACATGTTACCCTTAAGCCTCTCTTTCCCCATTTGCTCTAGCGAAGGCTGGTAGGAATACGTGATTCCCTGCCTGGAGGAGCTGTGCCTCCCCAGAGGCAGGCTGGGCTGCGCTGGGGGCTGCGAGCTCAGCTGGGGCACCAGAAGCTGCCAGTGAAATGCATTTGTCTGTTTTCGTTGTCTGAGCTAACAGGGAATTAAAAGTAAGGCTAGAGAGCGAAAAATATATTGGATTCCTTTCAGCTTCAATTATCAAAGGAGCAGCTGCTAATTTAAGGAGGGACATTGGTTTCCATTTTCAAAAGTGCCATACTCCCACTTCCATATAGTGCCTTTTCGGTAGAATTTAAGCTTTTAAAGGCTGGATTTTTAAAGGCAACTATATCTCTTCAGATAGAGTGTGAATCAGTGCTTTAGTGTTTTGGGGATGTGGGCTTCCTCCAAGATATTTAGATGCTTTCTGAAATGACCTTTTGTCTTCTCAGCTAGTCTTGATTTAAAAGCCATACTAATAACCCAGGAGGGGCATAAAGAGATGCTCCTGTGGAAAAGGAATGGCAGAAGTTTGCGACTCTGCCTGCTGTCCTCTTCCCTAGTGCCATGCTGAAGAAGGGGGTGAGCAGCAGCGTGGGTCCTCCACAACGTGGTGGAGAGACCCTGGGGCGGCTCCGAGGCACAGGCAGGTCCCCAGGAGGAACCGCTCCTGCCTCGTGTCCCGGGCACTGGGAGAATGCTGCAAGAAGTGGTTTCTCTTGACATTCACAGAGGTAATTAGCATAAAAGCGTGAAATACTTGAGTAAAAGTAATTTTCCTGTTGTTTGTTCTGTTATGAATGCTGCAGGGCTACAGAATACAGACCTGGAGCTTCAGAGAGCAGTAAGGGGAACTTTGAACAGATTAATCATAAAGAAGAAATGGCAGCATTTCTGTCATCCCTTGAGCCCTTCTCAAATAGCTTTTTGGGTTAAGTTCATTTGCTTTTGGTGTCCTTTTCAATTTTATATATTTTATGGGAGTTTGGTTTTGGGTTGTTTTTTGTTTTTGAGATGGATGGTGACTAATATGTCAGAAACAAAATGAAACAGGTATGGAAGGAAAAGGAAAGTTAAATGCTGTCATGATCTCTATGCATTTTGTTAAACAAAATCAGGAACTGCTGCGCAACATCTTTGTTGCAAAGGTTTGCTTTGATTCCCTTCATAATATGAATAATAATGATGTCCCGCCTCTGGCTCATGAAAGCTGGGTATTTACCCATGATGCTTTATCTGTCATGAAACTTGGATATCTGCCCAACTAAAAATAATTTCTATTTGACGAGTCCATTTTAAGTACAGATGGCATAAAACCAAAGCATGATTTGGTAGCACAGGGGAGAAGCAGAAAATGTTATTTAAATTCAAATGTTATATCTCTAGCAAAGCTGCTGTATTTTCTCCTTTCCTATAGCGATTGTGTCAAACTCCTTTACCTCGCTCCTTCCTGTAGACCTTTGCTCAAGTACCTGTATTAAGTAATTTTAATTTATTATGATAAGCCGTATACAGTTTGCCGTTTGGCAAAGTGCGTGTCGCTTTGCTGTAAACCATCTCATGTGATGTGACCTAACCAATTCTGACAGCAGAGAGAGTTCAACCACAATGTGGAGTTTTAAAGTTATTTACAGTGCTTGAAGGTCTGTCTGCACACAGTATCCACTTAATCCGGCCTAAATCTGGGGAGCTGTCTGCTGCTCCTGCCGCTCTGTCTAATGGCTGTTAATAATAGCTCTTCCAGTCGGCCCGTCCTCTGACTGAAAATCTATCCAGAGCTGGTGCATCTCATGAGGCAGATCAAAATTGACATTTCTTATTGATGTAACTGGTTTCTGCTGAATACTTGGGGACAAATAAAAGTAACTGAACTCAAAAATGAAGGGGGGGAAAGTCATTCGTTTGGTGGAATTACCAGCCAACTGACATCTGTAGTTAAATAAGTAGTCCTTTAAAAAATCCAGTTTAAAATGTACTTGAAAGGTGAAAAATTAAAATTAGCTTTTTCACTACCAGTTGCTTTAATATATTACATTTATGTTCTTAAATATAAAAATCATTTCATGATTAACTTTATTAAATGATTCCATGATGTAGACAGACCTCATTTAACACTTCCACTTCTTCTCCCGCGGATGTAGTATTAAAAGTGAAAAAGACGGCACATTCGTTTCATGACAAAACGAGTGATCTTTGTTTGCTGTTACTGTTTCCTAACCCATTTAATATCGATATACGTGTGCAGTATAGAAGATGTAAAAAGTGGTTGAAATTTTAGCAGCTGGGCTGGTTCTGCTGTGCAGCTGGGGCGGGGGAGAGGGAAGAAGCAGTAGGTGCCACCGGGGTTACGGGAGATGCCAGGTTGAATTCCCGCTGGGGGACGCTTATTTGGCAGCTATGACAGTGCTGATGCGAGGCTCCAGTAACGGAGGACAAGTATTTAATTAATTTGAGTTAATGTACTGTTGTGAAGGACGTCTTATTAAAGAAACCTGGATTTAATTTTTTAAATTAGATTACATTTAGTTGATAAAGTTAACTCCGTGGCTGTAATATGCTTAGCCTTCAGTAAGGCATTTGACTTATTACCACACAACATTCCGATTAGTTGTATACAATATTAATAAGGTACACATAAAATGGATTAAAACCTGGCTAATTGACAGAAGTAGTCATCAGAAACAAGTCATCTTCTAATGCTTGGGGTTATTTCACAGGTGGGGTTACAAAGGAGTTGATATTACGTCTGATAGTATTTGACTTCTCAGAAGCAATTTCTAGATCCCAATAAATCATATAGATATAGACCTTTGAGAGTTGGTAGGTCATCAAAATGATGGGAAGGTTGAGCAGTAAGATCTGGATCATTTGATCACTGAGCTTATTAATATAAATTTTTTTAATATAGACAAGAAGGAGGTCCTAAGTTTAATAAGAAAGAATTTAGATGAAAGCTACGGAATACTGGACTTGTGATCTGGAAATAATTTAGACATGAGAGTTTGTAAACAACCGAACATGCCCTCTGTGGAGTGAAACTCTCTCAGAAACAGCTAATGGGATTTTTATACATACATCAGAACAAAGGCTTAATTACCTCAGGGGGAATGAATCTAGTCCAAGGTAATGTTTTTTAAATCTCTCTCTCTAATGCTTCTGTGTCTGATGTCTGTGTAGAAAGTCGCAGTTAATGTCTTCTAATGTCAGCTCCATTTTGAAAGTGATGGTAAGGAACACTTCTTCCTTGAGAAATAAGAGTGTCTTGTGTTCAGCTTCACTAAGATTGCAATGGTCTAACCAGTGCCCAGGTGCTGCGGGGGCTACTTGTGTGCTCGGCCACAAAGCCCTCATGCCTTTAGCGGCTGCGTGGTGAAGCCAGACAAACTGGAATAGAAACTGAAGTACATTGGTAAGATATAATCCATAAACAAGGGAAATGGTGAATTCTCCCTGTTTACAAAATCAGCACTTTTTAAATGGAAAAACCAGCTTATTTTGGCAAAGACTTTTCTAAGTAAGGATTTAGGCAAGGTAAGTGTAAAAACGTCTGTGTCTGAGCAAACCAGTGGTAAGTGTTTCCTGAGCTTTACCCTGAACTCAGAGAATTAAGCAGCCCTCACAGCTCCCTCATGGGCCATGGTCTTCAACAGCGCGTCCTGGTCTTCTAACACTCCCCTGCTCTTGGTCCTCTGTCTGGCACTAGGGGCATGAGCCGGACCTCTTTGCTTTGTGTTTGTGGGGACCTGTCAAATCTGATGGTGAGAGAAGAGCAGCTGCTCCTCGAGCCTGGGGCTTCAGCACTGAGCTCAGCCCATACTCACTCCAGTGAGGAATGGCAAATAAAGCCCATGTTTCTCTTTATATCTCATCAGTTTACTGAAGCCAGTGAAAGGGGTTTACCTCTTCTGTGCATAGGCACCTCCACAGGGAGATGAAAGGTATAATATACTAGTGAAAAGATAATTGCCAGCTGAATCAAGAGGTATATAAAACACTTTTTATAGTCTGGTAGAACTAGTTGCCTGTGGCTTGTAGGCATCCTGGGCTGTGTGTTGGAGCCGCTTGCATCCCTTCGCAGAGATTTGCAAGGCAAGAGATAAATGTTGAGAATCTCTATAGATGGATCCACTGCTGTTTGGACGTGGCATTAGACTCTGGGAGATGCTTTAAGGCAGTGTGACCGCGTAGATCTTTTTCTGCTGTCTTTGGGGATGTGATCACTTGTTCATCTACATCAGCAGGAAGGGCAGAAGACCTTGTGGGGTTAGTCTGGGAGTGGTTGTCCCGCAAGTATCGCCTCTGCGTGAGCCTTCATTGTCCTGCGGGGAGAGGAGCCGTGGTTGGTGGGTAACACATCTACTGTGAAGAGGGAAGAGATGCTGCCGAATTGGTGCAGGAGCATGGCTGTGCCTCCTGGCAGCTAGGCCTTTGCTGTGCAGTCTCATGTCTTGACATGAGCAGTTTCAAGCCCTAAGTGTACGTGCAGCATCAGGACAAAACTACTTCTTTCATTTTTTTGACAGATCTAAAGATTACACTGTTGGCCAACTACTGGAATTCTTGTTTTATTTGCTCCTAGTGGAGGCTCTGCAATGCCAGGAGCAGAGTAACCGAAACATCCTCAGAGTTTTAGGCATGCAGTGAAAAGTTTGGTTCATTTATGGTTGGTTGATGTCATCTTTCTAATCCTTACAGTTTTAATTCTTTGTAATAGAAGCAGTAGATCTGCCGAAGCTGATGAGCACTGAGCTGGGCAATTTTCTGTGTGTTGCTTGTGAGCAGGCAAGTGCATTTGTCAAGCCTTGCGTGACAGCTGGAATTGTTGAAGGTTCTGTTGAGGGCATACTTTCCCTTGGCTTTCACCTGAGTGATGATTTGTGCTCTGCAGGGTGGACTAAGGGAACCACAATCAGTGTTACGGATTTCTTCTCAAGACTGCAAGAGCTTGAGAGCTGTTGGAATCATCTCTGCTGAACGCGTTTCACTTTGTTCCCTGTGTCTTGCCATAGTATTTGCCTTGAAAGTTGCATATTGTCTTCTTAGGAGTTGAAATCGGTGAATATGTTTTCGACACTTTATTCTCGTGAGTTCAGCATTGCAAAATTCTCCCTCCATGAGGGAAAGCCATGCATGTTGGGGTTTCCAGGACAGCGTGCAGGGGAGCATAGCCTCTTCCATCTCTGGCAAACGTTTCCTGGTTCTGTTGTATTGGACTGACTGGAATTGAGCTTGCTGGTCTCTTGGGACAGAAGATGGTTGGAGTCCCAACAGATTCATCTGGACACTTTTAGCCATATAACGTTATAGTGTTGATACATGTTTTCTTTACTCAGAGTCTTTTTCAAAGACTTATAAGTCCTCTCTAGATTTTTATAACAGATAGTTCATAGCCCCAAGAGCGGATCCTTGGAGTCATCTATCTCAGGCGTGGCTCTCAAAAGAGTAATTCCACTGGATTGAAGAGGCAAGTGTTTGAAATTCAGGAGACTATAAAATTGATTCTTCCATAAAGAAGTAATTTGTGGTAAATGGTGTAGTCCTCTGGGCAGCTATTCACTCATTTTATATGATCAGGACCCTTGAAACATGGTCAGAAAGATTAGAGAAGGACATCTCTCCTCTGGCATTTATCTGCACAAGCCAGGAAAACTTTTCTTTTGACAATGCAGTATCTGGGAGCAGACCCAGCCAAACACACCATCTTACTCTAGGCTTCTGGGGGTAGGGAAAATGCAGTTTTAAGAAAAGTTTGGATAGTGTTCTGGAGTTAACTAGATGATTCGAAAATACTTAACCAGGTTTTTCCTATATAGTTGCATATTCTCTGGTAGGGCAGCAGCGATGCGCTGCGTTACTCCAGAAAGCGTGTGGGAGATCCAGGCAGGGTTGCAGAGTTCTGCATTCTGGGAATGAAAATTCTGTGGCATGAGCTCCTCCAAAACCATATCCCCCTCGAGAAAACGGTAGTCGCCTCTGCCTTCCTGCACCCCTCCGGTGGAGCAGACTGGCTCAGCGTGAAAGCAAGGGGCAGCCGGCGTTTGCCTGTGATAGAAGATCTCTGGACAGAGAAGGAAATCATAGCACTGGCCAAAGTGCCATCTTAAAACAAAAGCAGTTGCTATAGTTAGCATTTAAAAGAGATTAAATTGAAAGTCAGACAAGCTGTTGCTTTCATCCGTATATATCTGATTGTCTTCTATCATAATGTTATTTCTGGTATTGGCCATATTACTGTCCTTCCCCAGCACTTCTAACAGCTAAAATATTTCTTCTTATTTAATATTGCTGTATATGCAGTCCTTACAAGATATTTGTCCTGGGGCTCGTACTGGGGGGCACCGTAAGAGAGAGTAAGGCCAGTGCCCTGGGTGGGAGGGCAGGGGGTGTGCGGAGGCGCAGCCTCATTTGCCTGCTCGTCGCTTGTGTCGGCATGGCAAGACTCCTCACATGGCGGAAAAGCAATCGGATGCCATACATCATAAATTTAGGAGGTTGTTGGGTTTTTTTCCCCAAGATAGATCTACTGTAATATTTTAAAAAGTAAGGTGTGTTCTCACTAAACCGTGATAAAGCATGTTGCCACATCAGCATTTATTCTTGACGTCTGTTAAGTATGAATACTTAAATATTGAAAATGACCTTTCCAGATATGCTCTCTCTCGAGGAGATACAGTTCATATACTCTTCATAATATGCTGTTGTTCTTATTATTTAATCAGAATATAAATGGGCAGTGCACTTTAGAAGGTAGTAAAATATATTCCTTGCCCCCAAGAGTTTGCTCTATAAGCAGGAATAGACAAAGAGGGAAATGAGGAGAGGATTTATATAAGTCAAACTATGCAGCAGCTTAAGTCTTGTTGTGCAGATATTTCAATATCCATATCTTCAGTGACTTCATCACGGGCGTCTCTGATGTGAAAGCATCTTACTATCAGAGTTTGTTAAATGCTATTTTTTAGTAAAAACTTGAAATAAACTGAAATATCAGCAATTTCATTAATCTATTCAAACAGTAGAAATCAGCTTATGAAAATTAAATTTAACATATCTGAGGCAGTAGAAATAATACACCTTTTTGAATATTTGTGAAGTACAGTTTAATGGATAAATCAAGCGGGCTTCTGCTATAAGCTTATTAGTTTCCTCATGCCAGATTCAGATCACTGAAAGCAGCGAAACCCTAAGAACTGAATTTTCTGTGTTATACAACTACTCGGAACGTGCAGAGTTTAATAACTGTAATTATTGAATTTTTGGTTGTCTCGGCAAAAAATACCTATTGTAATAACATGCAATTTTAAAGGTTGGATTGCTACAGGATACTGAGTGTTCCTGACCAGCTATCTGTACTCTCTGTGATTCAGAAATAAATAATTTGTTCCATAATTGCATTAAAATCTGATTTAGCCGTAGTAAAGAACAGTTAAACTTCCATCACGTTCCTATTTATAAGTCTCAGCCTGCCATTAATGCAGATAGTGGGGAGTTGGCTGCATTACGTTCATCTACCACCCTCCCCTCCCAGACAGAGGCAGAAATACCCTAAATCGATGAAAATTGGTGGCTCCTGCAATAACTAAAGCATCTCTTGGCTCATGTTATTTCCTAGAGTTGTAAAGGTCAGAAGCAGGAAAGTCAGTACGGATGTCACCTATTTTTTCCTTAACTAGCAGGTTTTTTAGTAGCCGTCTGTTTTGAGTTAAGAAACTCGAAGACTTGCAAGGGTAATAATAAGGATAAAGCATTTCTCTTTGTTATGGTCAGTTACCGCTAATCTCCTTTTGGGATTTTAACAGGGATTTATAGGGTTTCATTTGTGTTTTAGGTTTGGAGATAATTAAGTACCTTTCTGCTGCAAAGAAGAAATGGAGAGAGAATTGGCTCAAAGCTAAAACAAGATTCCTGTACTAGTGCATATATTAAACTTCCTTTTATTTGGTTGTCACCCCAATAGGAATGATTAGTGGGTTGTAGAGAAAGAAAATGTATTGCATTACATCTATTAAAGCATGTTTTATATGTAACAGTAATTAAAATATAATTGAAATCATGAGTTCTTCTAATTATTGGCTTTACATAATGCATAGTTAAAGAGTGAGCATCTATAAATGTGTCCTTTTTACACATCCAGAAATGGTTTGCTGGCAGCATTTTAATTAAAGATGGATTAGTTAAAACGCAGTTTAATCATTCTGTCATCAAAGGATTTAGACCTCATTAATTAGCTGTTGATAAATAGGTTTAAACTACAAAAAATTTAATTTAAAATGTGCCAGTTGAGATCTAGAATTATTAGAGCTGGAAATGGAGCAAGGAGCTGAAGAAAAATTCATGCCATCTCTTCCCGTAATATTAGATTAAATATGAAATTTAGACCAGTGCAGAACTTAGTTCTGCCTTTTTACTGCTGGATGTGACTCCATGTGGGCTTTAGAATTGGTGAAGAAAGAAAACGGAGACCCCTCTTCATGATCGTTGCTTCACAGTACGGTGGCCGGATCTGGTTTCCATGTATGTATTTGGTGAGGATTGAAAACTCGTTTTAAAATCCTTCTGCTGTGGAAAATGGATGAAAATAAATCCTAGATTCAAGGTTTTATAGCTTCCACGTTGCTGTAGGGAGCAGTGCAGGCGGAGGTCCCGCTGCTGTGTTGGCTGCCTAAATGCAATAGTTGGGGAGGTGGGAGCACAGAGCAGCACATGGAGATGATGTTGCCGTGGTGCAGGAGGAGGACAGGTTCTCCCGCACCTCCAGGCTGTGTCCCCCCCGCTGGCCGTACCCACCACCCGCTGGAGGGCAGCTGAGGATGGGCTGTGGTCCTCACTGTTGTGATGGGCTGGGAACTGTATGCGGGGTCCGTTCCCCTCGCGGCTGCGGGGGGACACTCCCAGCAGCGCAGTTCCATCCCTTGCAGTGCTCCTGCCGAGCTGGAGTCCCCGCGATGGCACTCCCGTGGACTATGGGTGCTGCTTCTGTCAGGTACTCACTGGTGGCTCTGACTCGCTGGAGCCCTGGTGCAACCCTTTGGGTAAACACTTTTGGACTTTTTACAAGGCAATAGGATGAGCGGGATGGCTTCAAACTGGACGAGGGGAGATTTAGATGAGATATTAGGAGGAAATTTCTCACTCTGAGGGTGGCGAGCCCCTGGCCCAGGTTGCCCAGAGAAGCTGTGGCTGCCCCATCCCCGGAGGTGTTCAAGGCCAGGTTGGACGGGGCTTGGAGCAACCTGGTCTGGTGGGAGGTGTCCCTGCCCAGGGCAGGGGTTGGCACTGGATGGGCTTTAAGGTCCCTTCCAACCCAAACCGTTCTGTGATTCCCTGTCCCAGCCCCTTGGCAGACGGAGCAGCTCTGGGAGAGGCACGTTCCTCTGCCAGTGGAGCACCCGCGTGCTGCGGCTGAGCTGCTGCATACGGAAAGACCCGGAAGTGAGGCAGACCTTGACTTTCAACTTTGTCAGAATTAACATGAAAATCTTCGCAGGTTTGTACTATGAGTATCTTAATCAGCGTAATTGCCATGAAGCAGTGGCTGTAAGGATTTCAGTAGTTCAATAGTCATAATACTTGAATCCACAAGTCAGCCGGTTTTCTGCAGGTGAATCAAACAATTCTGACAAATGATAGGTGAATCTTCCGAGTAGAGTTAAAAGACTTTCAGGAAAATAATAATTTGACAACCATACTTGATGACTTTCTTTAAAGGTGTCTTGAGTGTTAATTTAAAGATTGACTTACTGAAAAGGTATATTTACAGAGCACTCTGGCAATGGTGCTGTCTCCAGGGCCCTTGTTCTGTCGTCTCGCCCAGCTTCTGGAAAAGCAGCAGCCCAGGATGAGGTTATGGGCTTACGTGGGCGTTGTTTGCATTTGGACGTGGGTAATGAAGTGGGTTAAGCTGAACTGCTGTGAAAATGCATAATTTGATGAATTTTCAGAGTGAGGTAGAGAAATGTCACAGCAGCGTAGAATTAGATGAAAGACAAATCAAGAGAGAGTGGGTATATGCGCTTCTTAAAACTGCATCTGTTAAAACACTTGCCTTTTCCTCATACTGGAAAAAAAAATGGATTTAAACTCAGATAGAGCTGTTAGAAGAGGGAGAAGGGGAAGTGATTCCACAGGCATTCTCAAACTGCTGCGATATCATAGGGTCGTGTTGTTTCTTTGCTCTCTGTCCCAAAAATTATTCAAAAATTTCAGGTGTGCAAAATGATGGGGAAGAACTTGCTTCATGTGGCATAGTTAACTGTGGTAATAAAAGGGCAGCCATGAAATCAAACCACAAAAAGAAAATGTGTGCGTGTGTGTAAAATGCATTCCAGATTGCCTAAATTCAGCAACCCGTGGAGTTTAGCCAAAAAGATGAAATATCAGCTAATGTTGTATAATCTCCTCAGTTATTTTTTACATAAGACAGGTAATTTATAATTCCCAATTACACAATTAAAATGCTAATTACCCCTCACCTAAACTCTCTGTTCTTGAGCTGAGATGATCAATTACCTTCAATCATTGCAAATCATAGATGACATATGTGACAGTGCCGAGTTTCCTATTATTTATGGACTTTCTGTTCAGTGTGTCTCTGCTTTCCAGGTAGCGTGAGCGGCTGGTGAAACAGCTTTGCCTTGGTGGGCTTTGCTCTGAAGGAATGCCATTCCTTCTCTTATCTGGTGTTTGTATTCTTAAAATGGATCTGCCTTTTGGGGCAATCTTACCCCCAGTTCCTGCCCCGAGCTCTGGCTTGTCGTCTGTTTTAGGAAAGGGGAGTAGCACGTTTAGAAACACCAACATGAATTTTTTATTCCAAAGGTGAGACCGCTCACTTCTACACTGCTTCTACACAGCTTTTCCTTATTTTGTAATAAATGTCCTGTGCTGTAGCTGCATTAATACGCTGCCAGTTTCATCTGTCATTCCTCCTTGCTAAAGTTACAGTTCTTTTATCCCTGCTGAACTCAAATAACATTTTTCTCTTCTAAGGGCCTATTATTATCTAGAATTTGATGCATATAAGTAAAAATAATTTAGTTAAAGAAAACACACAAAAAAAGAGAACAGAATCTAGATGTTGGATTTCAGAAGGATCAACATTTTTTTAAAATACCACATTATTTCTGCTTCTGCATAATACAAATCAGGACATTTTTGAATAGAGATGCTTCAAAGTATAGCTGCTTTCAGTATTGCTGGTTGACATCTGCAGCTCTGCTCCACGAGCATGCAAAAGGACCCAGCCAGTGTTTGGATCTCTAAGGTTTTCGTTAGAAGTAGCGTAAGCAGTTAGGTTTAAGAATCATAGTCATAGAAGAAGTCCATAGAGAGAAGTGGTTTTGTTTTCTGTTGTCTGGAGCAGTAAATTCTGTTCTAAAGAACTTCCAGTCATGTAGAACCCTTAAATAATAACATTGCTTTAGTAAATCTTAAATGATATTGTCTCCAAGATACAGAAGAAACCTTTGCTCATCTGCTCATACTGGTAATATTTTTGTTCTGGTGCAAGTTTGTAATTCATCATTTGTTCATTGGATTACTTCTGGATTATTTCTCCTGCTCTTCTTCACTCCCCTCCTTTACTCTTTCACAATGACATACTGACTTTTTTTGCATTAAAACAACCTCAGACGCGTTTTGCAATAGTGCAGTGTTGTAGTGTGAACTACATGAAAATCGGATTAGATAAATTAAGCCTTGAAGCATCTAGTTGCCCATGGGAAAATAAATGCCATTATCGAAGTAAGTGGGTTACCAAAGACAAATGCCGAGTATTGAAGACCCTGAGAGTGTCTAGCGTGGGGCTGAAGGAAGCGCTCTCGCCTGCTCCCGTGCCCACCGCTGGGTTGGAACTGACGCCGCCTCTTCTCTCCGGTGTGTGCCGGCCTTCCAGCCCCCTTCAATGCTCGGTATGAATACTCTAGATATCATGGGCAAATTATATTTACTGTGGCTTAACAATTTTGTGTGATTGCGGCTTTATGGCTTTCTCATGTTAAGGGACTTTTGTGTCTAAATGATCAAAACAGTGGCTTTTGGTCCTGGTGTAAATAGAGACATCAGCTTTGGAAAATTTGGCCTTTTGTGAATTCTTTAAAAAAGCTTTGGTTTTTTGCCTGTCTCATGGCTACACTTGATATTTACACCGTACAAAAGCATAAGGGCATGTTCTAGTTGTAATTCAAAAGTAATTTGGTGCAGAGATAACTAATAGATATTCACCTACATCTTCCAAGTGTACTCATGAAAAACAAAAAAGGAACTACAGAAAATCCTCCAAGTTCTGTACAGAACTCCCTTAAGCTGCGGTGCTTTCCAATTTATAGTTCAAAACCACCTGCTTGCATTTCAAGGCAAGTCTCAAGGGCTGTGTTCAAAGAATACTATTTCTGAAGTGTGTAAAGGTTTCTTTTTATTAGGAGGCAACTTTCTCAAAGGTGCGCTGAGGACGTTATTGTGGATCTGAAACATCTTCAAACCAGTGAGTGATCCAGTGTGAAAATTTTTTTATATAAATACATTTTCAATATAAACACCTTAATGAGGTATTGGCCCATGAGTGTCCTTGACACTTCTGGACATCGTATGCTTCACAAGGCAAGTTGCATTTCTGACAGGAGATCTCTGATACAGAATCTAAAAGTCTAGTTCCTGAAGGACCAGTGTCCAGCAGGTGTTCTTGACGTGGTTCTGGTATCTGGGAACAATGGACAGGGTTATTCGGTGGTTTGGTGCTCCTTCATCGGAAGCCTTGGAAGGAGCAGTTCCTCCATCCCAAAGCAATGCGCACGCCTGGCTCTGCAGCGCTTCCCTGGAGTGGGGGACTGGGGCCGGGGGACCCTCCGAAGAGGCCACTGAGGAACGTTCTGAGCACTCTTAGAGAAAATTGGCTTAAGTTTTTAAAAGGGTTTTTGCCAGATATTGTTGCCGCTTTTTGTTCCCTCTCTTTCTTTTCTCTGTACTTACTGCGTTTTCTGCAATTACAGTTTTTACCTTTTTTGTAAGATATAGGCCAAAATACTCTGTTGGATTTTTACTTAGATATTGAACCTTTTTGATCTAGAAGTGTCTTGGTTTTGGGAGTGAATATCTGAGAAATATAAAATGTGGTTTTCTTACAAATATTTATTGTAACCCAAGAAGAGCTGATGATAAGAATTCAAATTAGAGATTACTTGTTTACTTCTTTTGGGAAATAAAAATCCCACTGTGCTGAGTGTGTATGGGTAATGTTGCATTCTAGTCGTGAGGAAGATCTGGAAATAAGCAAAAAGTCTGAGGGCAGTTATTACCGATAGTTTCTATCCCTCCTGCTTTAAGTGCCTTTATCCCATAAATCCACTTAAGATAGGAAAACTGTTCTTTATTTGATTCAGTTTATATTGGTAGCAGAGATCTGGTTGTAATTGTCCATGTGTGCTGGACAGCAGTAGACACTGGACCGAAGATGATCATTAGACACAAGCATCGTTGCCAGAGCGGTTCGCGTCATTTGACAGAAAGACTATCCTTGGCAGGTTTCGCATCAGTGGCTTTTTTGGCTGTGTTGAAGTTGAGGCTTTTTAAGCATTCTGGAGTTTTGTTTGGATGTATGCAATACTCCATAAGATCTCAAAAATCACAAGTGTATACTTTTTCTGTTACTTCTAGTGATGAAGAACCCATTATTTCTGAAAGCGGTGTTTTCTTCTCTCTCAAAGCAGTGCAGTCACTGAGCTAGTGGGGACTCAGCGGAGCAGAGGGGTAACACCATCTTGTGCCTCAGCAAATTTGCAAGGCTGGGGGAAGTGCACTCGGGCCAGATTTACTTGAGATATTGGCGGATAATACTTGCTCTTTTTTAAGTTAATGGAAAAAACAGGTTTTTAAAACTACCTTCAATCTCCTCATATTGTCAATCAGTTAAAGAAGCTGATGTTTTTGGTAAAAAGAAGAAGCATCAAGCCCAAGATGTATCTCTACATTTCCAAAAAAAACAACAAAAAAAAAAGTAGTAAGTTGTTTGAAAAGCAATGTGAAAGCCCCGCCAGCTCCAGCAAAGTTGTATGTGTCTGACATGCAAATACACCAGTGGCCAATCCATCGACACCACCGAGGTGGTACGTGCATGATAAGTAATATATACACCCTCCAGGGAAATACTGCATAAAACATGACGGCAGGCTTTGAAACCCATGAAAAGAGAAGAGAAAGAGGGGCTTAACTTTTGTATCTGTCTGGGTTGCGTTTAAAACTCTCAGCAAAGCATCCAGCACCAACATAAAACTGCCTAAACACACACATCTGCCAAGCAAAAAGACCAGGCAAAGTTCAAGGTGCAATATTTGCAATATATGTGCAGCGCCAGATTAAATGATATTCTATCCCACTGTTTCAGACTTTATACTTTCGTATCGCACTTTCAGATGAAGATTCCTGTGGTGTGCAGACAGTGAAATCCGGGTGTGAAGCAGCCTAGTGGCAGAATCTGCATTAACTTCAGTGGAACCAGGATTTTAACTACAAAGTTCTGGCAGCTTCTCTAATTCTATATATACGTTTTTCAGCTTTGAAAAGCCACCATTTGCCATTACAGGGATATGCAATCCTGCGCTTACCGGTGCCATGTTATACAAGGATGTTGTCTGTCTCTGATAGAAATGGTTTTTTTCCAACTACATGAACATGTTTCTAGTGAGTCATAGCCCGAAAAAGTAAATTCAAAAAAAGTGATGTGAGTAGTTTTACTAGTGGAAAACTCATTGCTTGGCAAAGTTGTACTATCTTCAACTGAGTCACATAAACAACCACTTTTTACTTACTCTTAAAAGAAGGTCTGTCAAGTTTGATGAAACAACTAGGTTCCTTTTTTAGAAAACAGAAACAAAGTTCAGGCAACAGCTGGATCATACGAAGCATGTCTTAATTTATTTACTGCTTTTTACTGCTAATCGGGGAGTACTGCAAAAGGTGAATACTATTACTCGGCTGCACAGTTTCATATAAATTGCAGCCATGAATATGTGATCAGTTGTCATATGGAAAAAGAAACCCTGCTGTCCCTGCATCACTGCAGATGGAAAGACGTTTACAACCTTCATTATTTCATTTTTAAAGTTCTTTAGAAGGTTACTGGAAGTTGCTGTCTAGAGGAGATAGTTTATTCAATCATTTAAGGTGAAGGGACTATAAAATACACTAAAAGTTGCTTCCTAAAATGTAACTGCACGTATATAACTGTGTAAGATGTGATTGTGCACAATGTTAGTGCACAGTGCGGTGTCTCACGGAGTGAGTGGTGTCTTGCAGCGTGAGCGGTGCCTGCAGGCATGCTGGGGAAGAGCAGGTCTGGGGCTGCGGTCCCATGTCACATCACTACTTGGTGAAAAAATGCCTATCAGAGCGAATAGTTTAGGTGATAAATTTTATTAGCTCATTTTAGTGATATCTCTGCTGTGCTCTCACCTATCAGAATTCTCCTTAGCTTCTTTGTCATTTCGCCTACTCTTTGCCATTGCTGGTTTCTGGGCAATACAAAATTAGTATTTCTGCCGTGTAAAACCACAACATTTTGATCAGAAAAGACATCTTGTAAACTGGGTCTCCCTATTAAGTCTCCGAATGTAGGCTTTTTCCTTACGTGATTAATTTGTATGTTTTGTTTTGTTTCTCTTTTAATACTGTCTTTTTGTGTAACTTTCAAATCTGGTTTGGTTTTACAAGCATGTAATGTCTTTAATATCCTTCAAAGAATTTGAATTGTGTTCTGTGGATTGCTGCTGCAGACGGACAAAATCACAGCATCTCTATTCTTTGAATGGCACCATTATCACTCGGTGTTAATGAAATGATTTCGGTATTACAAGAAAGGAGTTTTTGAAATTCATTCAGTATTAAAGGGAATTGGATTGTAATTAGAGCATATTTCAAAAAGAATAAAAGGATCCATGATATGTGCTTAGCTCTTAAAGCACCTAATCCTATATTAATTGTGCTTTGGGTGCATCTGCCCTCACATGAAGGTGACTTTGGCAGTGAAGATGAAAACGTTTTTAAGCTTTTTAGGCCAGACAGCTCCTCCAGCAGGAGGGCAGCGCGAGAGGAGTCAGCCATGGAGCCGGGGCTGCCCTCACTCCCCTTCCCTGTCCCTCACACACACAAGCACAAAGCGTTGTGTTAGATGTGCTTTATAGGGAGTTGAGGACTCTATCACAGTGGCTTCTTGCTGTCGGGATTGAGTCTGTGTTAATTTTTTTCCCATGTTTGGGCAGGGGAAGATCAGAGAGGTATTTAGGTACCGCACTCTGAAATCGAATAGTCTTGTGTTTTCTCTGCATCCATTGTGCTACAGAGAAGACGACATGAGAGCATCCATTCCAGCGTGGGCCATGACACTAGCAGGAGGTGCCTGGCTTGGCAAATGGGGAGCTCTGCTGGCTTGTCTGCAGAGGAGGGTGCACAGCACAGGCTGATGCCCGCCAGGCCTCCCCCACGCACAGGGATATCTAGTTCAGCTTTAGCAGAGGATGCTGGGGAGGTGGCAGGGATGAGAGAACTTCTGCTGAAATCATTTTGAAGAAGAGTTTGCCCTGTCTGGCAAGCTCCTTCCCCTGAAGGGTTGGCTGGACTTTACTTTTGCTGAGTGTACACGCCATCAACTGGAGGCGTCAAGGTTGAAAATGGGGATCATGGATGTGATTGTGTACCTGAAATACAGCAAAAAGTGGTTTTCTCAAGTCCACTTCAGAGAGTTTGGCCAGCTTCAGCATTTAACCGCTGCCATCCCGTTCGTTCTACGGTCAGGGGAACTACCTTTTGCCAGCAGTGACTTGCCTTTCTATGTTGAGCTGTTGAGCAATGCGGTTTGCCATTGGAAGTTCTGGAGCTGTGCTCCAGCCCCTCTTCTCTGTGGCAAAGTTGCTTCCTGGGCTGTGTGGGAGCGGCGGGATGCGCGGTGGGATGCTTGGCAGGACCGCTGGGCTGGGCTGTGGGGAACTGGGGGGTTCAGCCGGGCAAAAATGGGCACAGAGCCTTGCTGGGGATTTGCCCCACCACAGCTTTTGTCCCCGTCTCATGGTGGTTTGGAATATATTATTAATTACCACGTCTCTCTCTTTGCAGCCTGTTCCAGCACTACTGCTACACTCGAGGGGGCATGCGCCACACTTCCTACACTTGCATCTGCGGCAGGTAAGCCGGTGGGTCATACCCAACTGTTGCAGCCTTTATGGTCCAGTTTCCCACAGGGTATTTGTAGAATTGTTCCTTTTACGCACATGATGTGTTTGCAAGTGCCACCAGAGTGAGTTTTGAACCGTTTCCTTTGGAAAAGCCAAAGAAAGGTGGCTAGCGCTGTGTCTTAAAGAAATAACTCAGTTACAGCTTCTGCTACACTCAAGAGATTCCCCAATGACTGCTGCTACTGCCAAGATCATGTTTATGCTCACATCTGTGCTGCAATTGGCTTTTTTATTAAATAGCGTTATGGAGAAGGGCTTTAAAGCTATTCTCTGTTGCTCAAAAATACTCTCTTTGAAATACACCTTAAGTATTTCATATCATTCTCAAAATTCTTTGCCTCAGAGGTTAGGATGCGATTAAATTAATCTTTTTGGAATTTGGAATTTTTTTTGCTCTCTCTTTTTCCTGCTGAACAGCTAGCATTGAAGGTACTGTATTTGGGAAAGTACTGTAAAAGTTGTCCCTACAGTTGTAGAAATGCACAGTTTTAGTCTGCAGAATTTCAAGAGAATAGTGCAGGGTACATGTTGAAGGACAGATGCGTGCTTTGTGCAGAGATTAATCTTATTTAGTCAGTGCAATGAATCTAATCAGATATATGAGGGTTAGATGAGGCATGTATGTTGGCATATATGTTCCACTTCTAGATCACAAACGTTGGCCTACGCTGAAGTTACATACACTCATAAAAAATAATTTTTACGTTAATGACAATAATGTTATATTGCTTTGGAGGTAATAAGGACAATTAGCATCTTTGCTTCTTTCTGCTGTTTACTCAATTGCTTATTTGTAAATGCTATTTTGCAATTTATATGCAAAATTGCAGTAGGAGCATGAGCAGTTTTATGGCAAATTGTACATCTAAATTGCCTGAAAAAATTCCTGTTTTAAGTACCATCCTATAACTTGAGAATTAGCATCCCATTGAAATGAGGCTCCATCTCTATGGTGTCGTCACAGGCTGCGATGTATTTGTCATGGTTTAATCCCCGCCGGCAAGTTGCCTCTGTGTGTGGTTTTTCCCAGCCGTAGAGACGTCCCGTTCGCTCACAGCACATTGGGGCCCGTGCTGCAGGGTCTGGTGCAGGTGCTAGAGAACACCCGCGGCTTTGCTAAACCTGTAGAAACGTCTGCTGTATGCTCGTGTAGGGGGTCCTTGTGCCCCCGTGGGGACAGGCTAAACTCTCCACGGGACTGAGAGACCCAGGGCACGGGTTATGTGACTTGGGGAAGCCGGGAGGAGGAAAGCCGCAGGAGTAGGTCAGAAGTGGGTGGGTGTCCCGTCCCACCACGCTGGAGGGGCTTAGCAGGGCGTGGGGCTGCTGTTTGAGCTGCCTCTGAACAGTTGGGAGGATTTAATACGTGGCTAAGGGCAAGATCCTAACAATATCCTGACTCCCTGTTGTAGCTGGGAGCTGGCATTGTATCCTGCAACTACAATTAAAAGTGCAGACGAACGTGATTTAAAAAAAAAATAAATACATAAGAGAATGCAAAGGCCTTTGTCTGTAAATTGCTATATTCTGACTATGAGTGATGAAGTAAGAATGAATAATACTAAGTTCTAACTAGGTCCTAATGAAATGAATGTAAGTAGATCTATTTGATGAATTCAATTAACATAATAATGGCAAAAATAATAGGAATTTTTTATTACCATGAAAATGTCATGCATTGTAAATATTACACTTAACTACATTTATGATTAAAAATAGCTTTTACAATTAGGATTTTTGAATAGTTATGTTTTATTCTATTCTTGCTGAGTTTTGTTGTTTTCCCAACAGTTAAAACTGATATTTTGACAGGATTTTTCCTTTTTAGATGACAGGCCTGGTAATTATTTCCATAGAAGAGAATCAGGCTTTTAAATAGAAAATAAGATTGTTATTCAGATTTTAAAAAGATGCTCGCTAAGCTGGAAATCAGGAGTAATCGATGCTGTATATCAGACCAGAAATAAACCTCTCGGTACGCATTGAGTGCCTGCATTTGTTGCTGTCCTTGTCCAGCGTGACACCCCTCAGGAGACGAGAAATGAATATTTGGTGTGACCAAATATGGGTTTTGTGTTCACCTGCATGTACTCACTCTCCAGTTAGTTGAGAAGAATAACACACATATAGGTCGTGGTTTAACCCCCACCGGCAGCTGGGACCATGCAGCCGCTCACTCACTTCTCCCCCCGCAGTGGGATGGGGAGAAGAATTGGAACAAATAAGGAAAACTTGTGACTTGAAATAGACAGTTTAATAAGCACAGCAAAAGCTGCATGCACAAGCAAAACAACAAGGAATTCATTCCCCTCTCCCCGTGGGCAGGTGGGGCTTCAGCCATCCCCAGGAAAGCCAGGCTCCATCAGCGTAACGCTGACTTGGGACGACAAAATGCCATCACTCTGAGCATCCCCCCTTCCTCCTCCTTCCCCAGCTTTGTGTACTGAGCATGATGTCATACGGTATGGAATATCCCTGTGGTTAGTCGGGGTCAGCTGTCCCGGCCGTGTCCCCTCCCAACTGTTAGTGCAGCCCCAGCCTGCTCACTGGTGGGGTGAGGAGCGGAACAGCCCTGGGTGCTGTGTAAGGGCTGCTCAGCAGTGTCTAAAACAGCCCTGTGTTATCAGCGCTGTTTCCATCAGGAACCCAAAACACAGCCCCACACTAGCTGCTGGGAAGAAAATTAACTTTCCCCCAGCCAAAACCAGCACAGTGTGACAGGCGGTCACATAGCGAGGTTGGTCCCGTAGTTAGCGATACTTTCAAACCCTGTCACCTTGTAAGTGGTTTGAAGCACAAACAGACATCACGTACGTGCAATGAAGTGAGAATGGTAGCATTTGATAAACGTACTTGGATATCTTTAGCACTAGTCTACAAAGTGCTGACTTCTGAGTAGCGTTCAAATGCTAATGAATTGTTCGTTGCAGTGTCTTAGTGTACCAAGCGACCATTTGTACAAAGGGGAAAGCAAAGGTTACGTTACATGCCCAGTGCGTGCTGGTGACCCTACGATGGATGGCCTGTGGTGGTGCCAGGCACAGGGTTAGGTGGAGGCACCGGTGTCTCTGCCACTGCCACAGAAGCCATGGTCAGCTCCTACTTGATACTGTGGCATCTTAGGCTGAGGTTCGGATCTTCTTGCCAGATGTCTCCAGGCAGATGACAGCTCTCAGCAGATGATACCAGTGATTAAGAATAACTTAGTGCAGTAAAATGCCTTCCTCTGTCTGAGGCTCACTGTAAATAACACTTTTGGGGTAAGATTAGGATACTTGCTGAATCCAGTTTTCTTTCTTTCTTTCTTTCTTTTCTTTTTTTCCATTCCTAGTGGTCTGAATCCCTTCCTACTGTGTGCATTCTCAGTGGTGTTAATTTGCAGTTTTTCTGGCACTTCACGCAATTCTTTCTGTAACAAACACGTCTTTGGCACTAGTTAGGGGCAAACTATTGAAGGAATAAAAATAGATACAGAGAAATCTCTTGGAGAATGTTTCTGGCTGGCTGCCTGCAAGCAGATGCGGGTGTCCCCAGGCATGGTGGCTTTCAGAGGTCTGACCCCCAGGAAGGCAGCGGAGGTGCCGGTGATCGCACCTCCCCACAGCGCTTCGTTTTAAACCCCAGCTCTGGCGCACTAATGCCAGACATTTCAACTGCTGCTCCTTGGGACGAAGAGAAATAGCTTCTACAGGAAGGCTCGTTTGCTGTGCCAGTGGCTGGGGGGTTTGTTTAAATTGTTTTGAAGCCACCTGGAAAGTCTTAACTGAATCATTATGCATAATTTCTGGCTAGCTGTAGCACTCACCTTGTGGGTACCCGTCAGTTCTGTGGCATTGCTCCTACAGCATCTTTCCTGCCTTCCTCTGGAACAGTGGGAAGGATGCTCCCAGGGAGGGAGGCCGGACTTGCACCCCTTGGTAGGAGCGGGCTGGAGGTGTGTCCACATGGGTATTTGAATTTGGGTCGGCAGTGTGTTTCTGAAGCAAGATCTCCCACTCGTCCCCAGCCGTGGGGCTTTGCTCCGAGCCGGGGACCAGTCCTGGAGTGCTGGGTTTCTTGTGGGTGCAAAGGAGCTGGGAGAGCTTCCAAGAGCAGGTCTGCTGGGCCTTGGAATGGCTGTTCAGCCTGGAGCGTCTGCCCCCAGCCTGGCCCTCCTCACTCCAATCGCACCAAACAGACAAGAATCCCCACATCCATGTGCTGTGCGCGTCTGGTCTTCAGCACCAGCTGCGCTCTCGGTGGTACCATCCCGCTCACGCCACAGAGCCAAGATGTGCGTGACAGATACGGAGTCTCAAATGCCAAGAAAGATTGTGTGCTGCTGAACGCTTCGCTAACGGTGCCGAAAAACAGATTTTTTTTCATGCATCTTCCGTAACAGTTGGTACCAAACCTTAGAGAAATATTTTGTAAACGAAAACCTTTACATTAAAATGTGCAACCCCCCCCCCCATCTTCGTATTTGCAGTGTCTATTGTTGAAAGCGTTTATGCCGTGCTCATATTTGAATATACGACTTGTTTATGCAGCCGGTATGGTATATGACACCAAGGGCGCCAGCATATGATGATAAGTAAACGAGCTATCTGCAAAGACATTAGCATGGAGTCATGCCCTTAAGCTTCATGATAATTTTTTAAAAGTTGATCATAAATATATGCATGTGCTATTTGCTTCCCCTGCTTTATCCCCATTTTTAGAGGGAGATAAGGAATAGTATCTGCAGCTGGAGTCCTGACAAGCTGCCGTGAAGCATGTGTGTGAGCGTGCCAGGTCTTGGGGTTTTTAATTAGTTGTGTGTTTTTCCTTAAACCCGTAGTGGGTTCACAAACAGTGTCATGCATTAGCACCAAGGTCATTCCAGTTGCCTCCAAGTGCCACCCCCGGAACAGTAGCCCTTGGCCTGAGAAGTGACTCCACAGGCAGGACAGGGTGGTGGCCTGGTGTGGGGGGAGGACCCGTCTCCGCTCCTGTCCCCTGCACCGGCTCAGCCTGGAGACACGGGTCCCAGCATACACATCGCCTGGCACAGAAAGCCCTTTTCCAGCAGTCTGTTGCCCTATTAGATCTTTTTTTCAGACAGAGCAAACTAAGTTTGGAAGTGCCCTGGCATAGAAAAGTAGAATTTTGGCCAGAAGGAGCTATTCCACCAGCACCCAGGAGATGGGACATCTCAGAACGCAGCTCCCTTCTGTGGTCATCTTGTGTGCCAGCTTTACGGGGCCGGTTTTAGTTATCCACGCAGCAGTGTAGGTGCCCGAGTCAGGCACCCAGGAGGTAAAAAGCAGCCAGCTAGCATCAGGAAAAGAGAGAGCATCCATCTGAGGAGAAAAGAAAAATAGGTAAAGCTCTTTACCAGTCTTTTACCTGATTGATAGAGCTGTGGGAATATCGGTAAACAAGAGAGGAAGCCAAGGACAAATATAGGTCACTGAATGGATCGTGGAGCTTCAGAGGTGCAGAAGAAGGGTCCATTCTTCTCTGGAGATGTTTTATTCCGCTGAATCAGCAGTTTAGTCTGAAAGATTTCCAGGAAGAAAAATCTTTGTAATGTGATTTTTAATCGGAGGTACAAACAGAATGACAGTTCTCATGGCTGTTCCTGCTGCCGAGGGTGAGTGCTGCGCACGCCCCGAGCAGAGTGTCCGCTCCAGCAGAGGCCAGGCGATGCTCCTGCCAGAGGTGAACTGGAACTTGCACAGCTCATTTTTTTTCCAGTCACAGTGACTCCTAGAGCGTTTCAGACATGTCAGATGTGACTTCAGTGGAAGTTTGGTTTTTATGCCTCAGAATATTTAACCTCACATTAGGAAACACGTCACTTAGTAATTAAAGAAAGTCCAGAAGGAAATAAATGGGTATGGGTTGAAAAATCACTCTTGCATAAATGCTTCCTTAACACCGTCATGGACGTGGAAGTGTTTGTATGAACTGTGCTGACTTCCGTCTGCAGAAATGTCGTATCTTGCGGCCAGAGTAACAAAGTGCCCGTTCTGGCCCCGTTTGTGCTGGGCGAGCTGCAGGGTGTGCTGTACGGCCCGGGCCGGGGCAGGGCCTGCCGCAGGTCTCACACACTGCAACATTTTGTGCTTAATATATGAATACACTGATGTTTACAATGTCACACGTTTACCTTGTTCCTTCTCATGTTGTATATGTTAATGGTTCTTCTTAATTAATCGTACTTAATTTTTCTTTTCGCCTCTCAGTGGGGAGAACTCGTCTGTGTTACACTACGGCCATGCTGGAGCCCCGAATGATAAGACTATTGAGGACGGAGACTTGTGGTAAGTAAAGAACTGGAGTTCATTTCATAGTTTTGTTACACTACTGCTGTTCCCATACATGCATTTGGATGTACTCTTGGACTTAATCAGTAAAATGACGACTATGTAATGATGAAAGTCCAAATCTTTAAAATAGAATGTCAGGCTAAAATAGACTAGTCAGGCTTCTTCCAGAGGCCGTGTATACCTGCATCGCCATTGAAAGGGAAAAGAGAGATTCTTTTCAAACACTTCTGTGCCAAAGGCACTTGGAATTCAGTATAAGAAATGTCTGTATTCTCAGTACGAGGGCAGTTGAGAACGTTGGCATCTGCGTTTGCTCTTGACCCTCGGACCCAAAGCTGAGCTCTCATGGCGGGGTGGGGGATGGAGAGAGCGTTGGCTGCTTTTGAAGAACTGCATCAAATTGCAATGCGGATTAGAGCTTCCAAAAGCTTACGTGTGCCTGGACACGCCAGCCTGGAAGTAGACGTTTGAATGCGTGAGGAGACCAGACTCATCTCAGTTCAGGTTAGGGCAGGGTGCTTCTGAAAGATTTTTTTAGAGTTTAGCATTGCCATAATACAGTTGCAAATAGCATCAGTTTTTCTCTACTTGCATTTCATGTCCACGTATTTGCAGTATGGCTGCAGGTAAAAGCAGTGAATGAAAGCACCAAATGCATTGCTATAAATTGAAAGACAAACCTAATTGTGTGGTGTATAGTGTAGCAGAATATAGCTTTTGTGCTTCAACTCCTAAGACTTTGGTCAAAAAGGCTACATTTATAAAAGTGCAGGGTTACTTTTGGAGGATTTACTCACCGACATTCAGCAGAGGGTATCTGTTAGGTTACTTGTGTAGCACCTGCAAAAAGGGTGCAGGTATGTATTTTCACAGTTGAACGTAAAGGTGTGGAGGAAAGCACATGAGCATTATCATAGGTAAGCTCAAAAACTGTTATGGAAAACAAACTGAATCTCAGAAGTAAAAAATATGCCTTGTTGGCTGGTGTTCTGGACACATCTGCAGGTGCTGCGGGATGAACTTACTGAATTATGGATAGGTAATTTCTTTTTAATATTGTAAAACTTTTTTGAAAGCTTCTTGTACAGTAGTTTATGTATTATCTTCATCTGTGGTGAATAGCGTATTAAACCCATCAAATGCTGAGGTTAGTTTAAGGCAGGACAATAGCCTTTGCCTTACGATCACATTGTGTTTGAGTAGCTGATGTGCTGGGAGGCTCTTTCCGTCAGGCAGGACACACCAACCTGACACTGTATTGGCCGGGGCATTCCATTGAATTTCCAAAAACAGTGTGTAGCCTACAGGAGTTCTCAGCGTATGGTACTGAGAGGAGATATGCCACAATGCATCATCTTCTGAATTTAAAATTGGGCCTTTAAATGGTGAGGGGAGCAGTATTACTGGGAGACCTCGGGGCAGAGGGTGTATATAGCACCCTTTCACTTCCAGTCTCTGAGGACGGTTTAGGGGATGGCTGAAGTCCTTCCGCAACCCCAAAAGCACATACCGAGACCCTTTGCAAACTCAGATTTCCTGCTGTATTGGCAAAATCTTAAAAAAATGATTGGGTTTTATTAGCCTCAGAAATCTGAACATCAGAAAGGCATAATCTACCGAGTACATTGATCACTTCAGCATTTCAGAACCACTGTTCTGCAACCCCACTTTGTGACCACCTCACAAAGAGAACAAGGCTTAACCTACTTTGCAACATCCTCCTGCTGAAACGGTCCAGTTGCCGCTTTGTGTTGATGAGATGAAGTTTGTCAGGTGCAGATTGGCTTTAGCAAATAAACGGTCTGTGCAGGAGCACCCACCCGCACTGCGGGCGCTGCCCTTGCCTCTCCCTCTGGTTTGTCCGCACCCAGCCGGCAAACATGACCTCCTTTGGCAGGGTGCGGGTGAGGAGCCGGCACTGCCCCGGTGGCTTCACGGGGGCTTTGACAAACCTCCACCGGGGGGTCGGGGCGCACAGGTGCACACGCAGCAGGCTGTTCAATCCACAGTGTGCTCATCTGGGTGTCTGTGTTAGAGGGCTATATTTGGCTCTCAATTAAGCTTTTTAATAGCTACTGGGAGCCCTCTGTTGGATAATCTTAGGAAGCCCTGAACATAGGGAAAAAATGGCCTGACTTTCGGTGAAAATGAGGTAGAAGGCTTTTAAGGGCTATTTCTGCTTTTGCCAGTGTTTTGATATAAATCTAATTTAACGATTCCGATACTTGCATGTAATAGAATCGGGGATTGGGTACTTGGTGTGATTTTTATTGAATTATTCAAGTAGAATTTCATGTCTTTTTCTTAACGTTACTTAGTGGGTATGAATAACATTCGTGAGTTTTGCAGAAATGTGCTGCTCAGGTTTTTTATGTACAAAGCAGCGGAGTGCAGTAAGTGTCAGTAAATAAGTCAACAAAGCACCTGAATATTAGAAAAAATACATTTGGAAGACTAATGCTTTGCTACTTTGAAATGCTCAGGTGAATGCATTGTTTGCTCTTTTAAAAATAGAAGTTACAAGGGTTTGGTGGTATCAACAGGAGATCATGAGCAAAAATACTTCTGCTATTGCATTTTATTTTTTTTAAAGACTATTACTCTGACTTCTCCTTCAAAAACTGTGGCAGGTTTAGAACAGCCTGGTTTTATGATGTTCATTTTTGAAAATTAATCTCCCTCACATGGGTTTATTGCTTCTGTAAGAAACTGGTGTGGAATTACATCTCTGGTATTGCACTGTAATCCACGTTTTCACAAGTACAACTACTGCACTAAAAGACCTCAGTGCAAGGCAAGAACTATAAGGAGAACTTCTGATACTCCTGTTAATATGCACTGTCTTGCTAAGCAGGGATGTCATTTTCAGTCGATAAAATATTAAAAACAAAATAGCTAACTAACACAAAGCATTATGATTGACAAAGAAAGAAATCGGTATTTTTAGGGAAGTTTAGGTATTCAATAGGTACGTGCACTTAACTGATATGGATATTAAAAGTAAATATTGCAATAACAGCAAGTCAGTGTTTTATGTACATGATTAATGTACTATAACATCTGTGTGGTCTAACCCAAACCCTTTCCTAAGCAAGAGGCTTGTCGCCATGGTCAGAAAGCTTGTGCAGATGGATGAGTGGGCTGACCTCCTCCTGAATCGCCATTCTGGCCACTCCACCCGTTCGCTCGATATTACCTTTAAATAAAATCTTCTACTCAGAATGTTGCGATTCACGGCCGGCAGTGGTGGCGTACGGCCAGGCTACCGTACAAATATGGATTTTCTTCTGTCATCTTAAACCCGTGAGAGCTTGGCTTGGGGCTGAGCCCTGGGCTGCGTTGTCTCAAGCTGTGTGGCTGGTGGCGTGCCCGGCGCCTGCTGGCTCTCCGGTGAGGCTGTGCCTACGGTTTGTGGTACGGAAAGTGGAGTCCTAAGCAGAAGTGCCTGTTGTAGTTTGCAGTCTCCTGCCCTGAACACGAGAGGCCTCCACCAAGGCCAGAGCCAGAAAGCAACCAAACCACATCTTCCAGGGGGTCTTGAGCCACCCTCCCAACCCCTCCAGTTTGGATAACCAAAGGTCTTCCAAAGTTTGGCAGAGAGTAGAATCGAAAGTTGCTACTCAAGAAGAAAAAAACCCAAATAAATTCAACTCCTTGCTGTGGAAAAATCAAGAGGAAATGGCTCCTGTCCATTGAAAGGCATCCCCTGCATCACTCGTTCTGACTTTTTGCAGCTGTGTTGCTTTTGTTCACACTGGGGACAGAGACGGGTTCAGTGGTTAGAGAGCCCTCGTGGCAGATGGAAACCTCTGGGTTCAGCTCTCCTCAAGCTGATTTCTGGCTTTGGCTGGAAGTTACGAGTTGGCCCTGGGAAACAGCATTCGTGAAAAGTCCAGTCAAAGCCAGTGTGTTTCTGCAAAAAGCCTTGGTCTCAGCAAACCAGCATCTGCCGTCTGAGGCATCTGCTTTCCTAAACGTGAAGGAAGCAAATGGCCTTGGGTCCTTCCTTCTGTCTTCTGCCCTGCCCTACCGCTGCAGCAGTGCGGAGCCACCCCATGGCTCTCAGGGAGGAGAAAACTGGCCATCAAAGTAGATCAGGTGCAGGCTGGGGCAGGGAAAGGTCCCTTCTCACCTCTGTGCTTCCGTGGTTTGGTGTAGGAACCATCGGAGGTGCTGGACCTGAAGTGTGTACTTTACATTTTGATTTTGAGAAGGTTTTCAGGAAAATTATAGTTTATCGCGTTCAGTTTGCTGCCTGGTGGCTTGTGCAGGCTGCCTTTGTGGATTCTTGGCGTTGCTGTGTGCCAAAAGCCCGTCGGGAGTTGATTGTTTTATTGAGATTGATCAGCAGGGCTGCTGCAACGTTTGACAAATAGAAAATGCTTCTGTGATCTTAAAATAGCTTGATAGTACAGGATGAGGCCCGCACTTAAATAATAGAAATGTGAGAAAATGAGCCTGACCCCAGATGTCAGTGAAATAGATGTGACTATTACCTGAGCGTTTTCTGCAGGTGTCACAAGCTGCCGGTGTTGGTGTTTCTGTGGCATCTCACAAATGTTTTTCAGTGAAAACTGAGCACTTAGTGAGCAACCTTTATGGGCAGCTTCACTGACCTTCATGCACTTGGTGACACTTTTGGGGGTTAGTTGGTCCATTCTGGCTTTGCAAAATACGGAAGATAGTTGTCTGTTCTGCTGAAGCGCTTAGCATTTTTAACATTTGGAAATACCCTTCCAAGTCCCAGTGTCACCCAAGGTCTGCCGGGTGAGTGGCGTGGTCTCCTCTCCCCGGCGTGGCAGGTCCAGCGGCGGGCAGGGGCAGTTGGTGGGGCAGGGGCAGTTGGTGGGGATGCTCGTCCTCCCCGTGGTGACAGCCAGAGTGCAATTTATGAAGAGGGCTTGGGTGAAAGCGTACATAAGGCAGTACAGCATCGAGTGCTGCTGAAGCGCAGCGGACCTCAGAGAGAGACCATTAAGCTTGTATTCACAGTGGGCCTATCTGTTATTTATAAAATAAAACCAACTTTAGAAGTTCAAATGGAAGCAGGTTGGATCATCAGATGGTGTCTTTCATTTTATTTGACGGTTTCTTTCAACACGCTCAGATCTAAGCGTACGGATGTCAGTGGAAGCGTTGGGAAGAGCACCGTGTCCTTGGAGAAACGAGACGTTCCTACTGCAAAAGCTCACGGCCGTTTCCACGACCTGCTGGTGATGGCAATAAAACAAGTTTTACCTACAAATCATTTTATTGCATCCAAGTACCAGAATTTAAGCACTAGGGAAGCTTTGATACTGTCACCAAATGAAACACATCCTGTGTTTGTTTTACGTGAAAGTACAATCTTAGCATAACGCGTCTGTTAGGTGTCTGAAGTATGGCCGGGCTCTGTTAACAGCTATTGCTGTTTGCTTGGGCAAGTACTGGAGCTGGGGATATGGAAGGCAGTCCAGTGATGCAAAAAAACTTCATCAGAATAATTTAACTCTGACGAATATTTTTTTTTCTATTTCTTTCCTTAATATCCTAATGCAAAGTTAAGGTGTCAGAATAATCCTGACACCAGGGGGCACTAAAATGAGCGCTGGCTGGAAGGGGATGGTGGCTGCGCCCTGCGTTGGTGTGGGTACGGTGTTGTACTGGGCACGGCAGCCTTCTGGGAGCACTGCCTTTGTGCGGATAGTGCGCATTCCACTCAACCTGTGTTAAACTTGGGCTGCTTTCCTTCCATTGGGCACTTGGATGGACCTTTTAATATTTTTTTTATTATAGCTTCTGGCACTGTCAGCAGATCCTATTTAACTTTGTGCGCTCCTCCTCTTGTCATTTCAGAAGCTTTGTTCGTGCTAGGGAGTTCTTCTTTACTGCAAGTACGGGTGTTTGCGAAAGGTTGTTCTGGATGAAACAGAGAGGGAAGGGACTGGGTGTTCAGGGCTTTTTATCTTTTAATTACTCAAAGGAGACAAAGGAGAGTTTTCAGGCTTCCTGGAGCTGTTGGTCACTCCAAGGTGAAGAATATTGCAAAGGAAAGTTGCCTATTGCGAGGACTGGACAGATGCAGTTGTTCACGGTTATTCGTGAAGGTTAAGCCTTCTATTAGGTATAAGAGAAGTTACTTTGCTAATTTTATTTATGGTTTTCTACAATCAAAAGATTGGTCATTCTTTGTATAAGTTATGCGCATTTATCTTTTATGTAAACACACACAATGTGCATATGCGGTATACATATGGCATTGAAACCATTACCAGCATATTTATCTGAATATTACACAGTATTCTGTGTAGAAAATGCACTATTCTCTCTTTTGCAGGAAAGAGTAAGTGTATAATAAAAAAAGACTTTTTATGGGTAGGGAGTGGCTATCATTTATTTCAGGAAAACGTTGAGAAGACTTTCAAGAAGTCAACTAAAAGGCTTCAGCGAGCTTGAAAAAAGTATACTACAAAAGGTGATCTAGGTTTGCTGCTTTTCTGGAATTTACACTGTGTTTTATCAAGTTTTATGATTCTAATGCCAACCTATAAACCAAAATTCATTTGTCCAGGTGGGGGCAATGTTGCATTAAACAACAGGAACTGACCAATCTTTTTGCATCAGATAATAGAAGTCCTCCCTCTTCCACCCCAAGTACTTCATTGTCTGCTAGTAAAACAATTTATCCTACGGAACAAAATACTGTATTTATTACTTCTTGAAAGCACTGCTTTTAAGATCCCAGGATATTAATGTGTCAGATGTAAATGCTCAACTATTTTATGTGGGTGAGACTAGTATTTTCATTTGGCCTCGTGCGTTTTTTTATGCATTTTGAAGTTTGGTGCTGTAATAATATGCAAAAATTATGGTTAGCTTTAACCTTTCAGTGTGCAGTTTTGAAACAACTTGTTGTTAGTTATGGTTTTGTTTCTAATAATAATATGAAGTACATTGCTAGTACTTACTGGTTAATTGCAAAACCAACTGGCTGTCCATTTCTGAAGTAATTCCTTTGGCTTGATTCCTCTGGTTTGATTAATATACACTATTTTCATCAAGTGTAGGTATTTTTCCTTTTGTTGTACCTATAGACTATATTAATTTTATGCTAATCTAGAAAAATTGAATTTGATTAAAAATAGAAAAATATATTTGCTAGAATTAACAATAATTTTGCTGTAATTGAATATGTGTTCTGTTAGTGCTGGTTAATCCAGGCGATGAGGCTGCCGACTGTCAGAAATGTGTAAGCCTTTTAACCAAAGCAGAGGTTGCTACGTATTAAGAGCGTGTTTGCTGGAACAAATTTTAACTTTCCTTTAAGTACTGTGTTATGGTCTCTTAATTTTATGCTCTCTATAGTGTATGTGAAATGTCCTTTTAATTGTCACATGAGTTTTATCTGTCGTAGTTGTAGCTTAGCATTCCCAGCGTCGTCTGAAAGGACCTGAGCGCGTGGAGTTGCTTTGGCTGCTGTTGGGCTGATTTGACTTGGGTGTTCATCTCTCTAAAGAAAACAAGCAGGGTAAAACATAGTATTTTTTAATATCTGTTGATTTAATATTGATCATTTATAAATGCCGTTTAATGTAATCCTTTTTTTATGGTGGTCTTTCTTAATACAGAAGCACATAAAGTATGACAGAAGTACTGTTGATGCACGTTGCTTATCTTGGATGGATTTCAGTAGCAGTGTCTTTCTCCTTGCTCTTGGTGTGGAGAACTCAATTGTTTAGGTCAAAATGCCATTTTAGGGGGAGTCTGCCTGACTTTTAAACCACAGCACGGCTCAGAGGGAAGGTACAGGTAGTCTCCAGCACACCCTTTGTGTTTGCTTCTGAGCCAGATGTCTGGCCAAGACTTGGGTTTGCCGCCATCTCTGTCAGGTTCACTTTTCCACAGAGAATTGTCTCTGCTAAAGAGAGTACTGGTGCTTATTAAATATGCCAATTAAAGATGGATAATAATTAGGATAATAAAGCCAGAAAAAAATCACCCATTCAGCAAAAAGACAAGTCAAGCAGGTAGCCCTTTTGTCAGAACCTCACCCGGGACTGCGTTGGTCTCTGGGGTATGGCCTGCGTGGGCCAGCAGCAGTGGTAGCAGGCGGCCCTGGCTCTGCCTCCCGCTCCCTGTGCAGCCTCTGCCGCCGCCTGCCCAGCAACGTCAGCTCGGGGTTCCCAGGTCTATATTCGTGTGCACTGGAGACATCCCTCTGCTGAGCAGAAACACTGGGAGATGGCACTCGGGGCAAACTTAGCTGTGAACAAGCCAATCAAAAGGTTTTTGGCTCTTTGCTCTTGCAAACTTAACATTTTTAGTAAGGCAAAAATGCAAACTGCGTGGGAGTGGAAGAGGGGTTATACTTGATCATGGAAATTGGTTATTTAGTGTGGAAGCTTAAGGCTGTTGTCTTAGATTTCTTAAAGAGATAAATACTGTAAACAAGGGATTTCTTAACCTTTGTGTGAAAATAGCACATAAAATCTTACTAGAATAAGTAGGTGTTTACTGAACCAGCTCTTACGTGCAGCTCATTTGGTGATTTCAATGAGATTGAGACTTTGTATCTGGCAAGATAAATGGATCTGAAGTTCTTCTGCTTGGCTCAAATCGCTGTGAGAGAGGCCAGTTGCACACACAGCTCCTGGGTGAGGAACCGTGTTTCCCTGGCAGTGGGGACGGACGGCAGAGCAGCGGCACCCTTCCCTGGGGGGCGGGCAGAGCAGCGCACCCTCCTGCTGCCCCACGCCGCTGCCCTGCTGCTGGGAGCATCTCTGCATCTCACTGTGCGAGGAAACCCTGGGCAGTGCAGGGCACAAACGACTGGAGAAGGTTTTTTTGTTTGGTTGCTCTCTCTTTTTTTTCTTTCTTTTTCCCTTTTTTTTTTAACCCAGCCAGCTCAAACTTTTGTATGTTCTTGCTACAGCCACTGAAGTCTCTGTTGTTGGCATTGTGGAGGTACAGGCATGCAGTCCTCTCTCACTCAAAATTCACTGTAGACACATTTTATTTTATTTTTTCCTCCTTTTCCTATCTGAGCAAAGCTTAGTGGCATATCTTGTCATCTTCTGTGAGAGAACGTTGAGACAAGCCTCCCATTATCTATAATAGTCTGGGAAAGCCTTAAGTGAGACAGTGCTGCAAGAGGAGCAAAGGTGGGAAAGCCAGGGAGAAGGTAGACAAGATGAAAAGACATGGCTGAGGACAAACACAAAAAAAGTGGGGCCACACGGTTATGTAAGTGGCAGCTGGGTGAAGAATACTCACATAGCCGTTTGGTGCCTGTAATGGTGTTACCTGTGTGGGCTACAGGATCTGCTTCTGAACGGGAAGCTTAAACAAAAACTTGATGGTGGTTTTTGTTTAAGAACACCGTTCCCTACACAAAAAAATACTGTCTAGCATTTTTCTAAGGTTACTCTTGACTCCAGGGGTGCTGACAACAAAAAGCTGTCCTGAAATCAGCGAGCCAAGCCTGGCTTCAAGACAGAGCCAGCACAAGCGCTTTCTGTCCCATGTTGGATGGAAGCTGGTCACAGCAGGGCACCTCCTAACAAACCCCTTCCTGGGCACGGCAGGACTTCCCACTGTGCTGGTCCAGTTCCCTGTTGGGGTTTGCGGTGTTATCTTAACTCGGGGTTGCTTTTCTAACTGATAACTCTTGGCTAGTCAGGATGCAATGGATGAAAAAGTGTGTGTCATTTAACTCTCCATTTTCTTACTTGTGATATCATTTACTATAATTCATTCTTGTGGTCTGCTATAAAACCACCCTATTTCCAAATCACTTGGCATGTTCCCAAAGATGTGTCTCATAGAAATGCTGATACCTAGTTCCTCATAAGCTTGAAGTTGCCTTAAACGTGTTTAACCAAACAAATGGTTGGATTTTGTTGGTGTGTGAGTACTTAAAGATTTAATTGCTGCATGCAGTGTCAAGCACAGAGCGCTCTCTGTGACCTTGGAGCAAAGTACGGCGAGACCCACAGAATAAAATCTCCAGCTGGGGTGACTTGCTCTTACTGCAATAAGAGGAGGAAAAGGTTGTGTGTGCCTTTATTCCTGCTGTCCCGGGACTGGGCTGGCACCAGTTCATCTGTGTGGCTGCTCATAGGTATGTTGGTTAATAATGGCTCAAACCCTAAAACCTCAGTCAACGTCACTGAGTAAAGTGCACCAGAATTCATTCCTGTTTGCCTTTAACCAGAGGTATGAGGAGGGCACGGCAGATATGGTGATACCAGTTTTCTAATTCCTACTCTGGCAAACCCACTCGGGGACGGGAGGGTTTTGTCACGAGAAGAGGAGCTGGAGGGGGCACGTGGGTTCAGGCAGGTGACACTCGGTCCAGCCCGGTGACCGAGTGGGTTGCACCAGGAGGAAATCACCTGGGTTTCACCACGGTCATTGCTCTGCGGCATTAATGACTGCAGAATAATTTGTTTTTATAACAGTGGTGAGGAGCTCCAGCTCTGAGCGTACAACGCAAGCTGCTCTGTGAGGCAGGAGGGTGACAGCTTTACGTGTTGGCTTTGGGAGTCGCTGGAGGCTTCCCGAGAAGAGCCTGCGAGCGCTTGTCTGTGGGCTGGGCTGGTGGTTGGATCCGAACGATTCATACACATGGCTCAGATATCCCAAATAAAGGATTGCTTCCCATTGTGATATTGGCCGTAATTTGCTTCATTGCCTGGCAGTTTCAAATTATTTGACAATAAAAGTGTCAGCAAGCCTATAAAAGTAAAACACATGCTTAGAGGAAGATGATGCTTTCTTTTTTAAAAAATGGTATACGGTGCCTTTATGGAGAAAGGAACCACGGCTATTTATAGTCCACAGTTTTCAAACATAAAATGTTACGCAAAGTGTTCTGTGATGCTTCACAGTCAGAGGTTAAGAAAGCTAAAATCGATATCAAAATGCGTATTAGTTTTCTGGGCTTGAAAGCCAAAACTGTAACTATAAGTTTGCATTTTGCAGTGCCAACATTCTGCGAAAGTAGTAACAGCCACGTCTTACTCATCCGTGTTGTTTCCGAGGGACGGGAAGGGAGCAGAGCATCGTGTTGTGCCCCGTTCAGTTAAGTGCTGACTGACAAGCCTGCATTCACTGTCCCATGGCCAGGACTCGCGATACGTTCCCCAAAGGCCGGCCGTGGCTGGCTGCGCGGGGCGCGGAACCCCCAGCTGAGAAGCTCCGGGGAGGAGGGGCACCCCCAGCCCATCCTTCCTGCTCAGGGCACAGGGACACGCGTTTCTGCTGCTTGTCCACTTGGTACCCTTTTGTGTACAAAATGATTCCAGGTTGTGGTGTCACACCTTTGCCCTGTGCAAGGGATGAAATGCTCCTAGTCATCTTTGAAGGCAACTTCTATAAAACAGATGCAGAAGGCAACTTTTTTTTTGCTGCTGTTGGCTAACGTTTTATTCATGATATGTAAGAAGTCGTTCTGTCCGTAGAGCAACTGACAGGTTATCTGATTTTTCTCATACTTTGCATTGTTCAGTTTTAGTTAATAACGTTTACAGTATTTTGCAATATGTTTGGGAGGAGAGATTATATATATACACTCAGAAGTGAAGCCTCCCTTAGGAGAGCTATGCCCATGCTTCCAAGGAGGAGTTTGCAATATTTTTGCTATGTGTCTTTTACTTGTGGTATAGGTTCTTACTAATTCCAGAAAACAAATTGAAACAGTAACATGGAATTTTTAGAGAGTGCTCAGGTCTTCTGCCTGTTGAATCTGCTTTATATATACCATGCACTTTTCACCCTGAAATGAAGCCAGGTAGGCTTTCGTTGCTTTTTGCTCCCAACAAAGTGATGCAAAGCAAGATTAGCTTCTCTCTCCGAAGGTTTTGAAAGAGATTGAGCTGTGCAATAGACGACTTCATCAGCTTCAAGCTAAATCAGTGAGAACTTTGACACAGAAGCGCGCACCCCTCTACCACCAGCGACACTCCTCCTCTGGCCGCCGTCCCCTCCCGGGCGCCTCGTCTCTGCAGTCATTGCAGTTGGCAATTAGCAATTGCACCCTTGCTGAGAAAGGAGCGGGGAAAGGGTTGTTCTTTAATGAGATTTTTCTTTGTGCAACAGAAGACTGAATTCACAATTAAGTTTTGTTATAGACAACGGATACGGTCTGCTAGATGTGTAGCACTTAATTTATCTAAAAGGCAAATGCAATAGAGTTTGGAGATACTATATTATATTATTGCACATGTTACTCTACATTAAATGGTTCTTAAAAGGTAAGCTGTAGATCCAAGATGTCTATAAGGCCTATTTGCATTTATGCATTTAATTTTTTAATTAAATGTTGCTACATTTTATACAGCCCAATCAACATGAAGTAGTTGTTTCTGTACATGACCCTTGTGAGACTGCATGACCAGGCATCTTGTACATGCAATTGAGAACGTACTAAAATACATTAATAATATCTCTTTTATTAGCAGTTACCTTCTAATTTCAGGGTAAAATAAATGTATTTTTTCTAAGGAACTAGGATTTAAGGAACCTGCTTTTAGAAACTTTTTCCAGTTAGTTAACAGGAGAAGATAGTAGCTCACGTGCATTTTATTTGACTTAAATGTGCTTCAGCACTTATTTTGCCTGGCAAGCAAAGATATGGAACTGGGATCTTCTTGGGCTCCCATTATTTCCTCAGGATAACTACAATATTTGGGCTGTTTCCATGTCTTGGGCAACATTTTAGCTAATGGATATGTTCCCAACTGAAGTTAAATGGACGAGAATTCCCAATAAGAGCCAAAATATCTCCCAACGGTACACTTTGGTTTGGATGCTTTTTCACTGAAGCATGCAGGCTGGATGGTGCATTGTGCTCCCAGGTGGAATTGGAAAGATCATCTTCCCTCATGTCTCCTCTTGTCTGGAAGCCAAGAAACCTGAACAAATGGTGCTTCCTAGTTTGTGAGCCTTGTTTTGGTGTTCCGTCGGTTTTGTGATAGTTTTGTTCCATTACTCAGTGCTCCAGTAACTCAAAAAATATTCAGCAACCACCGAGTGAGGAATGGGATTGAGAACATGCTGATAATTGCGAGCTTAAAGACATGGCTAGAATTTTGCCTGTGGTAAATTCAGACTTTGTATTCTCCAGGTAAAACATAGAAAGCATGGCACTTCCAGTGGACATGGGCAGGGCATCTGGATGTCGTTGTTTCCAGCTTCGCTGTCCCCATGCCGAGTGGACACTTGCACTTGTGAATGCTACAGAGTGAGGCCACAAAACTGCTGCAGATCCCACCCACACCGTGGACCTTGCTTTGTGATTTTGGCAGGGTTCTGGCAGGACAAGCTGAAAGATTTATAACTAATCTGAAATCTCTTGTTGGCGCATTAGAGAATGTAGCAGCTTCTTGCAGGATTCTTCATTGCTGCAACTAGTTTTCCCTATCCTTAGATTTTCTCTGTGTGTCATTAGTTATTTTTAGGAGCGAGTCTAACCATAAAATCAAAACTTAGGCAGTGTTGATGGGGTTTCTGCCTCTGAGGTTTGGCCAGGCTGGCTTACAGTTGCTATGTTGGTGTCAAATCGTAGTTTTTTTTACCCTGTGGGTCTGACATTTACTGTCTATTGTGTATCTTTTTTCAATTAGCAACTTTCTGGTTTAACATACTGTATTTCATATTTAAGTGAACGTATATAGTGTTTGTATTAGTTCTGCGTGTACATGCATCACTTTGCGGTCCTCTCCGTAGCATTCCCCTCAGGAGTTTGCTCCTGTAGCTATCAGCCTTGGGCAGTTCCGCGCCTGTAACCCATGGGGTTTGCTCCCCAAGTTCCAGTGACTGTAACCCGTGGGGTTTGCTCCCCAAGTTCCAGTAGCTGTAACCCGTGGGGTTTGCTCCCCAAGTTCCAGTAGGTGTAGGGCTGGCACTCACTGCAAGCACATTCACGGAGGAAATCATAGGGTGGGTTTTAAAATTTCTTGTCGTGAATCTTTATGAGTATGTGTCTGTGTACGCAGTGCAGCTAGAGGAGTCCCAGCCCTGTTGGAATATTATTTACCTTTACCACGATTGCCTTTGGTTACTTACTGTCCGTTGCTTTCAGTGGCAGTTATGTTGGAAATGGAGAACATTTACAGCTGAGCGCTCTAGCACTTTTTGTGGTTGCTTGTACTTATCTTTACATAGTCATGTATGCTTGTGGGGACAGAGCTATGCTGCATGATTTTCCCAATTATTGCTGTAATTAGGGCTCGATGGCAGAGAGGGTGCCCCAGTGGAATGGCCTTCATTCTGCTTGCACTGTCTGACTGACCCTGCTGTGAAGCAGAAGCAAGAGGAAGACAACTCCAAGGTTTTCAAACACAGTGAAGGAAAATTACATTTTTTTATGATGATAAGAGTCTCATACGGTTGTTTGAGGTGGTTGGAAGAAGGCTTAAATTAGCAGATTTCAACTCTGATTCATTACCTAAGAAATCAGGAGGTCACGCAGATACTATGTGTCAAGACCAAAGTCTTAGATGCAAAATGTGCCTTCTTGTAATCAATATATGATGAACTGGGGGTGGGGGGGTGGGGGTATTTGCTCAAGTATTGTTTGGTCCAAATGGTTATTTGCTGATTTTTGAGCCTGCTGGAACCAGTGCAGTGCCTTATCAGGTAGGCTTAAGAAGCATAGTATTGCAAATGTCTAACCTGGTTCTCATAGGTAGACACCCACTTGCTCTTCTTGGAGATTGATTTCTGGCAGCTGAGCAATGCCAGGCAAATTATTGATTCATGTGTAGAATAACTATGCTTCTCAAGGGGTAAACCTGTTTTTTTGTCCCCATAAAAGAAAGCACTTCATATTTTTTTTCTTCTACCTCTGATGCAGAAAACTGTACTAAATGTTCTTTTCTGGTTGGATCTTCCCATAATCCTTGTTTCTTTAATCCCTGTTTGTCTTAAAGGAAAGTTTATGTTGTGAGCAGTGGCAGTCAACCTTTACTGGGGACGTTTTATTGAAACCATCAGATGTGTTCTGACACTTAGATACAAAAGGCCATAATTCAGTTAACATTTCTCTGTTAAGTTTTGAGGTTAGACCCTTTATGTGGTGCTAGCTTTTCTCAGGAAAGAAAAAAAGGACATCTTTTCTTCTGAGAAGAGGTACTAGAAGCTGGAGCGGAAGAGCTTGAAGTGGATTCCTCATCTACTTTTTATCTTCCTTCGTGCGTTCTCTTGGTGTTTCCATCCAGGACCAGCACAGCCCATAAGGGTGTCCATTTAAGCTGTATGCAATGCAGATATCCTTCTGCCAGGGGACTGTCGTCTCGTTTGACTTAGGAACAGCATTCGAGTGGTGATTATATGGGCAACTGCCAAAATGCAGAGCAAGAGAAGTGTCTTCTCATCTACTATTTCTTTGGAATTAAATTTTCATTTCTTCCCCCTCTCTTTCCTTTTTAGCCTGTTCGATATGGGGGGAGAGTATTACTGCTATGGCTCCGACATCACCTGCACCTTCCCTGCAAACGGCAAGTTCACTCCTGACCAGAGGGCTATCTACGAAGCCGTGCTGAAGTCATCGCGGGCGGTAATGAAAGCAGTCAAGCCAGGTAACAGATCGGTACATGGCACAGGAACTGACGAGCTTGACAGCAGCATTCAGGCTGTCAAGACAATTATGTTTGGATTTTAGAAAGTGCTGGAAAGGAACAAGATGACAAAGTTGATTTCCATGCTTAAACAACTCCTAATGGAGGATAGAAGTAGGACACACAACATTTGCCATACAACACTTTTAAAGAAAGAACACATAAACAATTCTTAATAAGATTTGAAAGGTATTTTAATCTTCCACTTTTTCTTTTTTAATTCCTTTAATCTAGTGGTGACAGTTGTTACTCTGATGTGTGTTTACACTGGCAGCCATCTTTTCAGGAAGCTTATGCCAAAGGCTGAAGTCAGAGTTTGAGGCAACATGTATGTCATGCTTTGGTTTGTTTCAAGCATTTCCTGCATTTTACGTGTAAGCTCGATAGAAATCTTCTGCTGAAAAAGAGGATGGAGAGTGCCTCTTTGGGAAGGATACTCAATTACCCTTACAACACTTTAGAAAGCACTGGCTATTGGGTACTTCACTGTGTGCCTTTAAGTTGCAGACAAGGTAATTCATCGAGTATACATTTTCACAGTTGAAACAACTGCCTGGCTTGATGAAAATCTTATTTTTCTCCGATTCGGCTTTCAGGGAAGCAAATAAATGCTTTTAGAGCTAACTGCTGCTGTGATTTTGAGTATTTCACTGGTGAAGGTACTTGAGCATTTCTCATTATTACTAATAGAACAGCATTGAGAAAAATGTACTTAATGCACAAAGCACACTTATCCTTTAAATTTACTGTATGAGCTTTCAATCATCGGGCCTTGAGTGCACGGACTGTCTGGATTGCCAGTCAGCACATACGTCGTTTTCCTGTTACACAAGCTGGCAGCAGCACTGTTCGTTTGAGCAGCCTGCAAGGGAGCAACAGCACTAGCAGCTTATCCGCAAAATGAGACTAGATATTTTGCCATTTTAATAACAATGTGCATTCTTCATCATTTGCTCTTTCTCCCCTGGTTCCTGTTCCTCTTCATGGTCTGCTTTGCATTTCAGCGTCGCCTTTAATTTCACGTAACATTTTTGGCAGCATTTTATACTAATAAATTGCGGACTATCTTCAGAACCTGAGAGCTAATACGATGCTGTACTCGGGATGGTGTAGAGAATTCCTCACTTTACTTAACCCTTTATTTATAGTGTCAGAAATTAAGTTAAGTATTTCTCAAAATTAGTTGCTAGGATCCTTTACTAGCCTTGGGAGTTTGAGATTCATAGACAGAGAAATCATTCTTGATGTCTGGCAGAAGATGGGACAGAACTTTCTGTTCTCACCATGCTTTAGTTCTCTTGCCTGTTTAGAAGAGTGGTGCGAATGCATTGATGCTGTTTGTGGGACCGTAATCATGAATTTTCTGGCTACAGAGAGCAGGTTAAACACATGTTCTGTGGACCGGTTCAAGTGCAACCGGGACCTTTTGTACTCTGTTGAATTACAGATCTGGGTACCGTCCTGCAACGTGCTAAAATTTTCACCATCTGGAAGAATCTGCTTTTTACATCCCTGTGGCTCGTACCCTACTTCTTTTGCAGCTTTTAGCCCATCTGTACACTGATGCAAAAAATCTGACAATATTATTGTATTTTCCTTTGATGAGCTCTCAAAAACACACCAAAGGCCAAAGGCTCTGGTAAGAAACACTTAAAATAGGTAGTTGGCAGAAAAGTATTTACAATGTCTGAAATGAGTTTATGATCTTCTAAAGACAGTTCAAACTGAAATGATGAGTTGGATTAGAGAGAGATCCACTTTTATAAACAACTTTAAATAACTTTAAAGATCAGATATTATTCAAATAGTTACTTAGTTGTTTTGTTTCCAGTCCCACACCTTTCCTTACTAAAGGGGACATGGGAGATAAGGCTTTCATAAATCCTTTTGAAGAAATGTATCTGCTTTGCGCTTTCCGCCAAGTTCCTTTAAAATGTTTTGGCGAGCTCTTTTAATGGCACACTGAGACAGACAGAAAAGCTGCCGTGTCCTGTGCTGTGGGACTGCGAATTGACAGTGGCATTGGGTCTCCTGGAAGGCTCATATTCCGCTGTAGAAAAAGAAGAAATAGAAGCACTGGCCTTCATAGCATGGTTAGTGTCACATACTTCCCAGGCTGCTGAGAAAGCCCAGAGCCCTGGAAGGGCGGGTGCAAACGGAATGCATTGTTCTGCTGCCCAGAGAAAAGCCCTTTCTGCGGGAGAGGCTCCTTCCTCTCCTTGGACAAACCTCATGTGTCGGCTCATTGACTAAAGCACCAGGCCCCGCTCCTGGGGGAGCCAGCTGTTGTCACAGGGGCAGCAGGAAGGGACGATGTGAATTCAGCTCTTGGGTGCCTCTTCTCCCTGTCTGACGGAAAGTTAATGCTCTAGGTCTGCGGTTCAGGGGCACTAAATGTAAAACCCAGCCCCGTCGTGGTTTGGTCAGGTTTTCTGAATTAGGGAGCCCTTGTTCCTTTTGCTGTTGATTTTGTTTGTCTTGGTTTGCCAGGTTGCTAGGATCAAAGGCGGTGGAGCGAGGGGGCTCCCAGGGCAGTGCCCCTTGGCAGGGCAGGCAGCGCAGCCACGGCGGCGTCAGCGGCCGGAGAACACAGCACTTCTCCCCAGCTGTGGAATCGGGGCCCTAATTGTGCCTTGTGGCAAAGGGTCACAGGGGACATTGAGCTGTTATCTTCAGGAGGTTAATGATTCTCGGAGTCTGTCTCAGTGCAAGATAGGGAGCGAGTACGTTAGGGACAGCCACTAACCAAATACTGGGCTACAAAACTGTGGTTATGGATGAAACGTGCATTTGCCAGCAACCTTAAACATTTTATATAGGTGTGTGTGGTTTAGAGATCAGCATTTCTTTTTCAATTTGACTTTCATATGAACCTGATTGACTCTTGAGTGAAGTTACTTTCTGAGAGATAACAGGCCATTTTGTTTATACTTCCATATGCAAACTGTTGTCATAAGTTTTAAAATACTCCGAAACGTTGTATTTTATTGTAGAAAAGCACTCATCCGAATGCATCCTGTGTATGGTCCAAACATGCTCAAATCACATACATGGGTCTCCCCACCTTCCAACTGAAAGCACAGAATTCCTTCTGTGAGCCAAATAATATATTCTGAAAGTTAAGAAACGCTCTCAGTGGGATTGTAGCCCGAGTTCAGTGCAGTCGTCACAACTCCTGCCACAAACCAAATCTGTTTAAAATAAAAGGGGAGAGAGACATATTCGGTCTTGCATAAGCAGCAGTTTTGAAACTACTGAACGTGGATCTCGTGTGAAGAGAGCGACGCTCATCGCTGAAGCGAAAGAGTCAAAAAGGCGTGCTTGTGTGGCAGTGGGGTAATTGTCTTTTTCCTACAAAGTCAGGCTCGTGATCCAAAATGTCAAAGAGGAATGTTGCATTTCCACTTAGGGGATATTCTTACTGCATCAAGTCCATCTGGGTTAAATTTGCACTTCCACAGAACTAAAACACAGGGGCAGATGTGCAGAATATAGACACTTCCATTCACATCGGTGGCTGAGGCATCATCTGCTTCTTACTCAGAGCAGCAATTTGAGAGACAATTCGCCGTTATGTAGATCTTCTACGTAATAAGAATTGTTAGAAAAGAGTGAAATTGTAAAGCCAAGTATCCCAGATTTAGAGTATTCCAGAAGTTAATGTCTCACTAATTTGCCTCACTTCTGCATTGTTTTTTAATCTCATTAGATTTACTAAATTTGTTGAGGCACATTAGGCGCACTCCTGGAGCACGTCTCCCAGTTCACTTTCATCTGAAATGAATTCAGCTCATACACTTCAGAGCTCCACTGTGTAAACCAAGCCACAGTTACTGAGGACGACCGAGGGATTTCACCTCCAAGGATGATTGGAATTAAAATCTTCTTGTAGCTACATCCATTGTTTCTCCCCCTGCTATCTTATTGCAATGCATGTAACAGAAAGAGCTGAGCTGATGAGCAGCTATTCAGTAATTTATTTTAACCTTTAGTTCCGTGCATGGCCCAGAGCTGTTTATTGCCTACTGTTCAAAACCTGCTCTGAATCCAGAATTATGAGCGTTCTCACCAGTTTTTCTGAGTGCTCATCATAACAGCACCAGGTGCCTGGCAAGCAGTAAGGTCGCTTGCGCTTCATCTCGGTGCTGTGGAAGTGCAGCAGTTCCCCGTCTGCAGGCAGTGCAGACAGGCTGGAGAAGCTGGTGTAAGAGCTAGTGACTCATTTGGGATTCCAAAACTGAAATTCATCAGATTTGAGATCCTTTTTAAGGGAGTTGAGCGTTACTCTTGCTCAAACCCCAGCTGTTTTGACCTCTGTTACAGCTGTGAGTACCCAGCTTTTCTGCACATCAGACTCCGGATTGTCAGGCCAGGCTCCAGTAAAATGAAAGAAAATTATTAATGAACAAATGTAAAATAAATAAATAAAAATAAAAAATTGTGTTTGAAGCAGGTTGCCTAGCATCCTGCTGGGAGTCTGAGTCTGAGGCAAGGGTGGTTGCTAATTCCCAGTGGCAACATTCAGGTGCATTTGCTGCACTTGCTTTTTTGTGAAGTCTCTTATTTCTTTTCCGGCACACTTTCGGCTTTTGCAGCAGATGAAAGAGGAGTTACGTGAGGAACAGGTATCTTCAGTGGTCCAGCAGGAGCTGTGCTTGCCTTGGACTTAGAGTCTTCTGGAAATAAGGTAGCCCTAGAACTAAATGAACGTGGGCTTCCTGTGGGTTTGCGTCTTGTCGTTGGTAGGAAGCTTTGGTTGGTCTGGTGGAAGCTTTTCCACTGGGCTGAGGCTCTCCTCCGTGGGAGTTCTCCTGGCTGTAGTAACACATGAATGGATGTTGCAGTTTTGCTTGCGTCAGGTTTTCCGTCTTTTAGCCAGCTGCCTACATTACAAAACATAGCACTGGGTCTGTTCCTCTGGTGAGTGCCATTGAAAATCTCCAAAAGGTTTGAAAAGTTTTATTGTGGGACTGAAAAAGGCAGCAGCATCAAAAAGGCCTTGCTGCTACTGAAACCCCATCCAAAGGAGTAGGTGGTCATGTAGCTAAAGGACTGGGCTGTGACACGTCAGCACCAAAGGTCCAAGCAAAGCTTGCACAGACAGCATCAACTGATAGTGCCTAACTCTGGAGCCCTTGATGCTGTACCATAAAGACACTGCTTTTAGTGTAGCTCTCGCCCACCCCTGTAATTGCCCAGGGTTAAAAAAGCAAACTGTGATGGAAAAAAAAAAAGTATTGTGCAGCACATCAGTACGTATGAGGCTAAATAGTGTGACGGTTAATGGCAGGGTGTGAGGTCTCAGGTCTCACGTCTGTAGTGCTCCCATGGACAACTGTCGTGGTGGCAGTTGAGAGCCTGAAGTGCAGGGGTAGATCAGACCCTTTTGTGAGCAAGTCTGACATGTTTGTTGATAGTGGAAAGATCTGAAGAACTTGAAAGGGCAAATGCTCATTGTTCCCAAATTCTTTTTCACTTCGTTCTTTATCCCAGTCACATAAGGTAGATCCAATGTCAATGTAATAGCTTTATTAACCATCATTTGTCATAAGTTGCACCTGGGAGACCAGTGTTGTTTGCTCTTTGTCATTAATCTAAATGTATGTGAAGAAACATGTGAAATAATTGGTTTTGCTGAAAGTCCCTCTCTGAAACTTCTCAAAAACAACTTGTTGAGGAAACATGATCTAGCTTTGAAGTTAGCCCTACTCGGAGCCAGGGTTTGGATCAGATACCCTCCTGGTGTGCCTCCTACCCTAAATCACTCCATGACTCCATGTTCTGAAACCTGCGAATGAAAATGTCAGTGGTGTAAGAAGAAGAGATGCTGATGAGATCAGTGCCTGTGGGCTCAGTCTAGCTCTTACTGGGGCAGGTAGTGCTGTGCAAGCCAACAGATCGCCATGTGCTTTGGTTTCTGTGCGTGAAGCGCATTCATGCTTAACCCAGCCTTGAGTCTCACTCTGTTCCAGCAGGGATGCGTTACTGTCAGTGAGACATGTGAGTCCGGTAGTCTTGGGGAAGATACTGTGGAGTAGCTTCCTTTTTTATTCTTTAGCAAATAACTGTGTATTTAAACCATGTCCAACCTCACAACTGATTTCTGCTGCTTATTATTTGGATTATTATCGTGTGCATTTAAACAATATTGATAATTAGACTTCTATAAATTTAATTCCTAGTTGATGAGGACAGTATGGTTTCTACATCTAGAAAGTTTCTATACACAATTTCTACCTATAGAAACATTGAAGTTTCTCAAATACGTTAAATCTGCTACTGTGTTGAGAGGAAATAAAAAGGACGTATGCTTACCTTTAAGCTTTGCAATTAAAGCTGTTTTGGATTAATGCACTAGATCATAAACAGAGTCTTTAATGAGCTAAATATTGGAGCAATCACATACTTTCCATCTTCATCCCTTTGTGATTGCGCACGGGGACCTCTGAACATTCCTCCGACTCTTCTCTGTAGAGTAGTGTAAAGCCACAGGAGAAGGAAGGGAGCGTGTTGTGCTTAGTGTTCTGGTACTGCTGCAAAACTTGTGTATGTTGGAAAAAAGAGAACAGAAAAACTTCTTTCAATCTCTAAGTGATACAAATTAGTATTTGGGGGGAGAAGGAGAACAAATTAAAACACCTCGATCAGTAAGGTCTATTGTCCTAAATTCCAGTCAAAAAAAAGATCTCTTTGTCTAGCAAACTGCTCCCAAGGAACAGTTGAGTAAGGCCAGGTTGGCAGCCACTCAATTCCCTATCTCTACATTTATATGATTTAAAAAGCTTGTATATCCAAAGTCCCCATTGAACTGAAATTGCATTCAGACATTAGCTGCGCAGCTGGGAATATTTGCTGATTGATGTTTGTTTGTTTCAATAAAATGAAAAATAAAAAATAGTTCCAAATATGCACAGAAGTTGTTGTTCACCAAGTCAGTTTGTGTGCAGCGTGAAACCGTTCCTCCTCAGGATGCTGACATTGCTGTAGGGTCTCCTGTGGGATTTGTAGCTCTGCGTTATTTCAGGCTGGAGCTCGTGTTCAAGGGTCTGTGCATATCCCCACGTCCTGCGTTTTACTGTGCAAGAGAGTGAGTATCGTCTTACCTCTGGCTTTCAGGCTTTGCTTTTCTGATAAATGCTGTTGAGGAAGGTCTTGAAGGCAATCTCCCTCTCAGGACTAACAATAATAATAATAATAATAGTAATAATAATAATAGTAATAATAATAATAATGGAAGGTGAAAGCTTCTCCATACTAGGGCTGGAAGATTCCTTGCCTGTTTATAGCTTTTCCAGAACTCAAGTTTCACATAAGGACATGGGGTCTTTAAGCTCTTAAATCCTTTCTTCCAGGATCAAAGATCAGCCATTGCAGATTTCATTGATGCCAGGATTGCCATATAATCCTTGAGCAAGAAAGTACAGTCAAGTACACTTCAAAACCAAGTACAGGCAAAAACATTGCAGGCAAAGAAGTAAACCCACGTGTCAAGCAAATAAAACATCCTTTTATTAATCATGTAGATATCAGCAGATCCTTAGAACCTACCAGGAAAGGGGTCCCTTTTGCTGTAGGTGCTGAATAAATGCGAAGTAGTAAGTAGTTCCCAAAGGCCAAGGTCCTTTGAGGCAAAGAGGCGGAGGAGAGAGGGCTGGAGCACAGAGCCAGTGAGCGCAGGCCAGCAGCTCTCTGGCTTGGACTACGGAAAGTTCTCTGTAGCTGATGGTCCCCGCTCTGTCCCTGCATCAGCTGCCTCACCAGGCCGAGTCTTGCGTTTTGCAGTTGAGAGTGGGTGTCTGAAGGTGTTTCTCAAGTTAGCAGAAACCCTTCCACTCTCTCATTTCTTTCTCATGTTCCGTAGATGTAGAGCCAAACAGTGTGAGGTGCAGAATGATTCAGAGGAAGGCATTACACCCTTGTGTAGATCTAACTCTGAGGCCTTCCTTTAAAGACCAGGAGAAAGGGTCCTTGGAAGTTCACTGGGATGAGACATGACAACTCCATGACGTGCCACCTGCCATACACAACCTTAAAACTCAGCATGTCGGCATTTTGGTTACAGCTGCAACCGTGCCTGGAGTGTGAGTGTTGGCCACTCTTTCTGCCCAACTTGGTGGCAGAGGACCAGAGAAAGCCTTGTGTATTTGTAGGTGCAGGATGCTACACAAAATTAATCCCACCTGGCCTTGATCTTTGTCTTCTGGGCAGCTGCAGCTGCACAAGTGTTGAGCTGCTGCGTGAAACCCTATGTCCGCTTTTTGTGCCTTTCTCCTGATTTTCATTCATTGGTGCAGCTTCCTGACCTCTTTGCAATGGAGGGGCCGCCTGAGCCAGTCTCCCCATGCGCGTCCTTCCAAGGAATCTGGTCAATTAGAAGGACAAAGCAAAGCAGCAGATTGAAGTAAAGCTCATGGAGGGAGATACAAGCCCAGGGACTTTAGAGGGTGAACGGTCTGTATTTTTGTACAGCACAACATAGACCTTGGATGGTATGTACCCCTGAAATCAATTTGGTATCTAAATATTGGGGCATGGTTCTTTCAGTGAGACTGTCAGGGGGAGGGAGGTTCAGGGCACAGCTACCAGCTTCATAAATAACCAATTTTATACAACAGAAAACACCATGATTTGAATTCAAAGTGGCAGTATGATTCCCTATTCTGTGTTCTAATAACATGTCTCTGACAAAAAAAGAATAGTGGAGAATTTAGCTCAGGTCGGATAGTACTAAGACCAGGGATTAGAATAACCCAAATAATTAAAGAACTGTTTAATTGGAAACTAATAGCTAGGGTATTTGACATTGCAGATCATATTACTCGCACTTGTTTCTGTTATTAAACTGAGCAGAGTTGTGCTTAGAAACATATGCAAATTCAAAATTTGCAACTTCACAGATTACGACTTCTTTTTTGTAATGACAGTTCTGTAACTTCTTTAGAATTCAGGTTTATTTTTGTTTGCTACTATTTCGAATACTGCTTTAGAGTAATTGTCACTGTATTCAACTAGGATTAAAATTTATTAGACCTAAAGAAAATAGTTGTAACTGTTACTAATATTTATTCCTTCCAAGTACAAGGTTCTCATTCACATGCAGTGGGTGTTTTTTGCATGCAAGTCATTTCAGTTTGGTTTTATGTAGTCCAGAGTTGTACTTAGTAGAACACCATGAGGGCACGCTTCTCTGTTGTGCTGTATAAAAACAGTAGCTAATTTTGATGAATATTTAGAAAGAAATTGGACTGTAAACCGGACCTTTTGACAATAGCACAACAGGGGAGGGCGTGGGAGCACAGTCTATTTTACAGTTTGTATAATTTCAAAATGCCCATATGAATTATTCCCATTCAGATTGTCATATTTTAGGCAAAGTGCTGCTGATCATTATTAATCTGCTGTAATATCTGAAGCAAAACAATTATTCTCAGCAATAAAGCATTAATGACAGAAGTTGAAGATTTCATACCAGTTCCTCTGAAGAACAGATGCTTTCAGGGCATGTTGTAACCAGTACTTGATACTCACAAATCCTGCTGAATGACACCGCAGTATTATTTTTCCCCCCTCACAGTTAAGAATGTGTTATTGTGTTAAAGACAGATTGGAAAGTAAATCTTGTCAATGTATGTTTTAAAAAGCTATTTGTAGTCCGCTCTCTCTCTTCTCTACTGAATGCAGTTGGCTGTATTTTTCTTGCTAGCATTAATGTTCATGATTAAGTTTCCCTTTGAATACTCTGAGATTGACCCAGAAAAGGTAGGATAGCTTTCTGTGGTAAATTAATTCCGTTTTTGTTGCTTTAAATGGTTAAAGCATTGGCCGCCACTTAGGAAATAGAAGCTGAAGGAACTAAAGGATGCATAGACAGTACTGATGGTCAAGTTCAATCCTTGATTCTTGCAAGATTATTAAATAAACACGGTGTCATTGATTACTGGAGCTCTCATTGTTGGACGCGTCACCTGACCTTGCCCAGAATAGCAGTAACATACGGCTGCTGGTGTGAAAGAAAACGGCGGTGTTTTCTGTCGAATCCAGCAGCCCCTGCGTTGGCACCGATGCCCCTGTGCCAGCAGATGTGCTGAGATGGGGGCGGCAGCGCAGAGCTGCCCGGAGCTGGCTGCTGGGGGGCTGACCCCAGGGGCCGGCCCAGGCGTACACGGGAGGCTAAAATAACCCTGAGCTATTGCCAAGCGCATACATCAGGCACCTGAGAGCAGTGGGGCCTCCCTGCCCCGCAGCCCCCCATGGGGCAGGCTGGCAGCGGCCCTGCTGGGGCAGTCTCTGCCGGGGCTTGGGCAAACGCGCGGCTTTCCAGCTCCCCTGAGCCCCTGGGCTTTCCTCTGCTGCCGGCGGCTCTTCAGAGGTGCTGCTTGTACAAAGCAAACACATTTAGAAGTCTTCACAGACTTAGAGCCTACCTTGGCTGCGGGTTATTTTAGCCTTTCTCTAGTGAATGTGTTTTGGTTTAGGGCTATTTTTTTAAAAAAAATATCCTTTTTTCCTAATCGTAACAGGTTGTAATATTGTAACGTTGTACAATTCTGTTTTTAACAGTGACTTTTTGGGGAATAAGCTGCTTTTACATAGTCCGATGTGCACTGATTTTCTCCCAGCTGGGTATTGAGGAAACACACTCGTTATACATTGTAATGTGAGTTGAAGTACAAAGTTCGTGAGTCCGTCGATCTTGACAGTGCATCAGCTGTAGCTGTCAGTGCAAACCTGCTAGACACAGATTGTGCTGTTTGCCCTGAATCTTATCTAAATAGAGTCTTTTCTAAGCCTCGAAGATTGATGAGTTTCCACACCACGATCGCTCCCTCTAAGCGCTTCCCTCCTTCCCTCAGTTTTTTTCCTCCTCAGTGCACAGCCCTTGGGAAGGAACATGCAGGAGATCTGGCGTCTGACAGTGCTGCTCAGTCCTGTGCTGCATCTTTCCAGCGGTGGAAGAAATCCCTCCTCTTGCTCTACGTCTGCATCTATTCAAATTGTTTTTCTTAAGGTTTGCAAGATAAGCAGCATGGCAGACTGTTATCTTGCTCTTGCCTCTGATGTCTTATAGATCACTATGTGCAGGTTTATAATGGGGAGGATGGATTTACCACTTCAAACTTCCATCATACTGCTGCAAAAGAAATATTGTGATAACAGCTGAACAGCATGACACTATTCCGAATTTCGGAGATGATGGAGAGTCTTCTGTGTTCTCCTTCGGTAGCTCCCGCTGTGGTCAGGCAGGTGCATCTCACTGGGGGATTTGAGGGTGGTTTCTGAAGGAGACCATCCTGGTCTGGGGCTGTGACACTGGGGCTCATGGCACGAGCAGGCTGGAGTCGAGTAATCCCTGCAGTCAGCACTGCAGGTATGACACAGCAGCAAATGTGATACAGTTCCCATCACCTTTTTAGGATGGGAAAGTTAACAGACTCTTCTCATCATGTGGCAGCCAGATGCAGCTGTGCCACCGCTGTAAAATACAGCCTAAAATTGCATCCCTGAACCAGGCATCCATATAGCCATCTGACGCTGACTCCGGGAGGCTTGCGGGTAGGTAGAATCTTAGAATCACAGAATGGTTTAAAGCCCATCCAGTGCCACCCCCTGCCCTGGGCAGGGGCACCTCCCACCAGACCAGGTTGCTCCAAGCTCCGTCCAACCTGGCCTTGAACACCTCCAGGGATGGGGCAGCCACAGCTTCTCTGGGCAACCTGGGCCAGGGGCTCACCACGCTCACAGCAAAGAATTTCTTCCTCATATCTCATGTAAATCTCCCCTCTTCCAGTTTAAAACCGTTCCCCCTTGTCCCATGGCTCCCCTCCCTGATCCAGAGTCCCTCCCCAGCTTTCCTGGAGCCCCTTTAGGGACTGGAAGGGGCTCAAAGGTCTCCCTGGAGCCTTCTCTTCTCCGAGCTGGAGCGCCCCGGCTCTCTCAGCCTGTCCCCACAGCAGAGGTGACCTACACAGCATAGGAAGCTCTGAGCAGCTTCGCTGTGCCCAGATGTTGTCAGTGTTTGAGTACCGCATTTTGGTTTCTTGCTCTTCGATTCCTCACCCTGTCACAGAGCAGCCTCACCTGCGGCTGCAAGAAACCAAGCCCGAAAACTGAGCCCCTCCTGAGTATTTCATCTAGGGGGCCAAGAGGAAAGCATGAAAAGCAGAAATGCAACAAATTCTTCTCTAGCACCCAAGGGAAGAGGAAAGAAATAGTTGCTGTTAGTATTTATTTAGATGATGTTTTGGTTTGTTTTTTAAACTGGGTTTGATTGGAATTTTGAAGGAGCTATTGTTTTCTGTCTGATATGGTCGCTGTGTGTTGGCAGATTCTGATCTGTTCCAGTGGGTTGCTGGCTGGACTGGGATTGCGTGTTGTGTCTGCATTTCAGTGGCACTGCCAGGGGACATCGGGCCTTTTGCCCTTGTCTGTGGACACTCAGAAATTAAATGTAGCTTAACCTTAGCACAATTTGGGGAGAAGTTACTACAACCTTGCCATACTCCTGTTTTTTTAGTAAGATTGTGACATCTGTGCTGGCAAAAAACCCCCACCCTACAACAACAAAAAACCCCTGCTAAATCATTTGTGGTTTAATCATTGTCACATTACAACCACAAAGTACCCTAAGTAGCGGCCAAAAAAATCCTGTTAGGCCTTTTCAGAGCACTTTCCGACCAAAGTGGCTAAATACCACGCAGTGATTCTAAATTGCTTTTGTGTGCTGTTTCTACTTTATGTTCTCGAATAGCTTCTAATAAAACATCAGAAAATAATCACTGGAATGAAAATACCAGTGAGTTAACAGCAACTGAGGAACAGTTTATAGTGTGATGTATTACAGCAATTAATCTGTTCAATTCTACTGTTTAAAAAGTTATGGTATGTTCGGTAAACGATAGGGATGCTTTTGATTTCTGGTTTCACTAGAAGCATTTCTTCTCTCTCTTTTTTTTTTTATTTTAACAAAAGTCTTCCCTATCAACAGTTTGATCAAAGAGATCACAGGTTATTGCAGAGATCCTTATGTGATGTTTCCGAGTCCTTAAAACATGGTGTTTTTTCTGAAATTTGGTGTCTTTGGCAAACAGATAGTTAGGAAATATTTTCAAGGCATTAAAACAATACCTATTTTATCTTTTTCTTTTCTGTCACACTAGTATCTGTGGATATCAGATAACATTCAGGTTGATGGGAATAAATTTTTAAAAAACCCTAGTGGTAAACTGAATGCATTAAGTTTGCCATTTTTAAACACAGCGACTCACACATCTGCAAACCTCTGCTGTACTGTTAGCACGGTGTCTGAGAACTAATAGCTTCCGTGTATTGTTTAACTAATCCATGCTCTGTCACGTTTCATTATCGGACATATTCAGTGCCTGGTCCTTGCTATGGAGTTGGTTCACTCTGTATCTCGAGGCATCTCAAATGCTTTGGTTGCTGTAAAAAGTGGGGTTTGTCCTGGCCACTGGCCCAAGCACGTGCTGCGTGGCAGGTAACGAATCGCAGCCCGAGGAGCCTTGGTAACTGAGCTTTCCTGGGCAGCCGGTCGCTGGTTCAGTGACCTGCATTACCCAGTATCTCGTTTGGCAGAGAATTAAGAATGGAGCAGACACATCATCAGCAGATTTTCCTGAGCACAGACTCATTTTGGTACGAGCTGTCAAAGTCCAAGGACCCTCCAATCTCGCTTTCTAAACCTCATCTGTCACTGCAGTATAATTGGTTTATAAATTGTCTTAAAGATAATAACGGAACTAACCTTTTTACACAAAAAGTATGTCTGCAACTACGATAAACCTTTTTACACAAAAAGCATGTCTGCAACTATGATAAACTTCACCAAAGCTTAAAAATAATGGTCCTGAGTAATATCTGCGTAAAGCGTCCCAGTGGGCGATGGGTGGTGGGAGGTTAGCGCAGGCTGGGGTCGCAAAGCAGTCAGCCACTGCAGGAACTCGCGTAACTGATGGCAGAGCCACTTGTCTGCAGATCGTTTTGTTGTGGGTTTTACTTGTTTTTTAACTGCTTTTTCTTGCTATAAGAATGCTAATAGAGTGGTTTCTGCTGCATCGGCTTGCAGCAGGTGACAGAGCTCTCTACCATTAATCCAGAAAACTGTGAAGCCAGACAATGGAATAGAAGATGCAATCTATCTATAAACACGTTCGCTTTTTTTTAATTAAGAGTATTTGAACACCTATTGTAAAACACACTTGTACCGTTTAGCGGGGTGCCCCCAGCAGCAGCTTGCTTTCCCTCCAGCCAGAGCTTTCCCAGGGCTGTCTGTGTGAGAGCTGGAGCTGAAGCCCTTCCGGTCTCCAGCAAAACTGGTGGCACTGGCTGGGTGATACAAGCGTGGTCCAGAGTCGCTCTGCTGGGCTCTTTCCAGAGCGCGGACCTTGTTCCAAGAGAGAGCCCAGAGCTGCAGATTGTCCCTCCAGCCTCAGTGTTTATTTTGCAGGGGAGCTTTCTGTTGTCCTCAGTCTCTAATGAAATAGAAAAGATGAATGAAAACCAAACCAGACGGAGAACGCAGAGCTCTGGGCAGGAGGAGAAGAGGGGAAGTGGTCATGCTTTTTCTCAGGGAGAGAAAAAGAAAGAAGTAGAGGCGAGGGAGGAAGGGGCTCTACTGGGTTTGCTCAGAAATGCTCAGGATTTACAGCCACAGCAATCTTTTTAGTGAGGGCAGCAGAGTCATTCATTTGCTCTGTTGAACTTCGGCAGGCAAATGGATATGTGGTTTTGATGGTTTTTTTTTATTTCTGATCAGTTTAATGTTTGTATCGGTTGTTAGTTGTATCTCTTCCTTAGTTTGATGCAGGTGGTTGTGTTTCTGTAAGTGCAGTCGGTGGGTTGGATGGAGATGAAGAGTCTCAGCAGAGCTGCAGGGGGAGGCTGTACCCAAACAGCCGGCACCTCGTCTTCGGGTCTCGGGCACCTCCTCTTAAGTTGATTGAGAGCACCCAGGATATGGTTGTATTTTGGCTTATGGCAAGGGAGTTCTGACCTTCGTTTATAGCGAGAGAGGACGAGGCTTCAAATGCTTGACCAGAGTCAGAAGTTACCTGTGCCTTTGCAGTCATGGGGATGAAAATAGAAGGCTTGTAGTAATACTCAGCTAAGAGATCACAGAGAGATCTTAAGAGAACATCCAGTGTCCCCAGAAAGAATGTTAAAGACTTCGAGAGCAGTTAGAGTTGACTGCAAAGCACAGAAACTGAACTGGGAGTTACACACAGAAATTCTGTATTCCCACAACTACAACATAAACAGGAAAGCAACTGCGATTCAGTAGTAATTCCAGCTTGATATCTGTGATATCGATGCAATCGATTGTAATGTTTTCGACTTACCATGCAGTAGGCTGGAGCCTATTGTGATATAGCTGTGAAACATAGGTGAATATAGAGAAGTGAATATTGCAATAGAACCAACGTTCAAAAAGATAAAAAGATAAATTCTTGTAAAATACAATTACGTTGAACACAGTTGTCAAAGAACAACTGGTTGTAGTTGTATTAATTCTTTCTGAAGGAAAAATCTGAATTCCTTTTTGAAGGAGGGAGAACATGAAAGTAGCACGTTTTGACCAGGAAGACTACACGCATCTGCTGATTTTTCTTTTGTTTCTGACTTTTCTATCAGAGCCATATCAGAGCCAAATTGAATTTTATTTAAGCGCTCCCATAGGATGATTTTATTTCAGCCTTTGAAGCCCCAGTACTTTGAGCAAAAAGTGCTAATGTAATTATGATATGACATTCATGTTCACAAGACCCTAGAGCTGCGTCTTTAACTGGATTAGAGCAAATGGAACTTGATGGGGTTTTTGGCCTTAAAAATTGCTGGGTTTCTATTTGTTTAATCATGCCAAAATTGAACAAGGAAAATATTCTTCTACTGTACCTTAGCCCTAGTTGTCTTGACTCTGCAACCGCTCTGTTGATGATGACTCAAAGCCATGGTGAACTAATTAAGACAGTACTGTGTTACTAACAAAAGAGCTGCTTTCTTCCTCCCTCCTCCCCCCAGCAGTTTGTCAAACAAAATTGTATCCTATACCAAAATAATAGAAATCTAATGTATCCTGGCACTCTGTCTCTAGTCAACCAACAGTATTTTGTAATGCTGTTTTAGTACGTGAATTAGAGGACTTGTGTTTTACACAGCCCATTAACACAAGGGAATCATTAATTTCTGGAGAGTGTCTTTGCCAGAAAGATGTGGGCTTTAAATCTTCTATGTATGTAGAAAAGTACTGTCCACCTCAAATGTTCTAAATATGGGCATGATCGTTATTGAAACTAAAAGGATAGTAATATTTTATGCTTTGCATTTTAAATAACTGCATTTTACAGTTGACATTCTTTTAGAAAACTCTCTGATACATTTGCATCTGCACAGACAGGCTTAGGTACGGTGTCGTAGCGTTCTCTCAGGTGGATCTGGATTACAAGGTGCTGCTCTTCCTCGTTTGTAGTTTTCTGTGCTTCGCATGCACAGTAAAGATAATTTTGCCTCATTTAAAGGGTTTTTGTGCTAATGTTGCTCTTTCCACCTTTGCTTTTTTATAAACAAAGGGTACATGTGTTACATCTGCTTTTTGAAAGTCGTCTTTAAAAACTTTTAGCAATAGTTAACTCAGCTGCTTGTTTCTGCTCTCTAAGGGGTCGCCTGGCCTGATATGCACCGTCTGGCTGACAGAGTCCATCTGGAGGAGTTGACTAAAATTGGCATTCTGAAAGGCAATGTAGATGACATGGTGAAGGTTCATCTGGGTGCAATATTTATGCCACACGGACTTGGACATCTACTTGGAATCGACGTGCATGACGTTGGAGGCTACCCAGAGGTTAGTGTTAGTCCATTCTCAACTGCATTGCAGATTAACCCCTCCCAATTCGACCAGCGTTTCTCTTACCAGTTGCTTCTTCTCAGGGGTGCAGCAGATGTGCGTTTAACTGTGTCTTTTTCTGGATCTGATATTTTATGCAGTTTACTTTAAGGAAGTCTGTTAGTTCGTTGAAACAGAAATTGCTTAGGGGGAGAAGTCAACTGATGTCGCCCTTTGGGCATTCCTAATCTGTTCAATTTCTACATGCATTTTGGTGTTCCTCCACGGGCCACCACTGAAACGTGTTATCACTCAAGCATGCCCTATGCTGTGGCAGAGAGCAGCTCCAGCTGCCCGAGACCTGTACTGGGATGACCCACTTGCTCCATTCACAATGTGAGGCAGCTGTAGGAGCCCACTGCTGCACCCGGGCTAGTAAATGCCGATGGCTGTGTCATACGGAAACAAGCGGGCTCATGTTCCTGTCTTGAACTTAGATCTCAGGCGGCAACATGGGCACCAATGTAGATGTGTTGTCCTGGAATGAGAATGGAAAGAAAAAAATCCATCAAGTCTTCCAGTCTTTGCACATCTGAAAGCACAACCTCTTGTATTCCGAATTTCTGCAGAAGACGGAGAATGATTACCTTTTTCCTTGAATTAACATAATGTCCATGACTGTGGTCTGAGAGCAGAATGGGTAAAATTCTGTAACCAATGAATGGTAGGATGTTTGCAATGATACTGAAAAAAAAAATAAATCTCTAAGGGGATCTGAACTTAAGGTTTGAATAAAGACAGGAAGTTTACAGCAGCTTCAGAAAGATTTCAGAAGGATTTTCTGTGTGTTATGTTTTGGTTATTTGAGGCTAACAGTTTAAGGATTTTCAATAATACAGTATGAAAATGGATCATTTGCCTTCTCTCTTACGTAAGAACTCTCTTTTACGAGAACCTGAAGAAGAAACGAAGAACTTCTTGGGTAAGGTTTAGGCATATTTTGGAGCTCGTTCATGTTGGGTGAACAGGCTATGTAACAGCTGCTCTTGCTGGGTTCACTTTTGCAGGCAGGGAAGAAACAATATAATATTAGAGGGTACTCATTATGTTCACAATATAATTATTGTTGAGACACAATACTGTGATGACAATGTCTTGGCATCAGTTAACAAACTTTCATAAAAATGAAACAAAAATCAAAAGCAACCCTATTCTGATTTTAAGATCTCTCCAGTAGCTGACACAGAGAGGATGGGTGTTTGATACGTGCCTGCGTTCAATGGGAGAAAGTTTTGTATCTATGCCTCATTATTTCATGAGAAAATGCATTTTGAAGACATCTAGTAGGCTGTGGAGTGATTTTTGGTGCGTTTTAAATGTTTACCAGCTAACGAGATTTTCACAAAGAATTTCATGAAGCCATTTGTGTGTTTATTGTACACTGAGCCCATGCCTGTAGTATCATGCTCTTTTTTCTAGCTGGTTAAGAAGCAAGTTATTTGCTTTTGGCTGAGGGAATTTCTGGGAGTATTACAAAGGATTTTTTAAAAATAAAAACTTTCCAAGTGGATATTATTCCATTATTTTTCCTCAAGTGTAAACAGTTACATTTGGAATAATACAATAAGCTTTAATTTCCTAATTTTTATCCGTCACAAAGTTTTGTGCGTTCCAGAAAAACTATTTCCAGACATTGTTAGCTTAGATTAGTTATTCATTAGTAGCCAAAGATTTCTTTTTTCAAAATTGGCAATAATAAGTTTTCATCTTTTCCAGTAAGCTGCTTTCACATGCAGCACTGAACAAGCACTTTCTTCCTCTTTGACAAACACTGTAAAAAACTCGCACATTTTTTGCAAAGGATACTCTGGGATATTAGAAAAATACAATATTTCCCTTCCGTGTTTTTGCCATGATAAAGAATAATTGAGTTTGGCCAGCAATAAATGTGTCTTAGCAACTATGTTTAGGGCAAGATTTTTAGGAGGCTGTAACCAGTGTATTTCCTACTGAAGCCCGTAAGTCAATGTCCTGATTTTCGGGAGAGCTCGGCAGTGCAGGGCTCCTTCGGGAAGCGGGTCTCCTGCAGCCTACCCTGCTGTTCCTCGCGGGGAAACCCAGCGTCGAGCACTTCTTTGAAAATCTGTCTGCTTCTTTTGAGGGCCTAACTACAACTTGAGCAGTTCTGAAAATTCGGCCCCAGCGGTACTAATCACTGCAGAAAATCTGGCCCTTAGCCGGAGCTAGCTTCAAAGGGTGAAAACTCCACTGGGCTTAGCTTCGGCTGTAAAATTTAATCATGGAGATGGTTTTCCCACACTGTTTTCATTTGTTTCTGGGTAAATTCGATACGGGATATAAATGAGGGTTTGTGCCTGTTGCAATGGAGAATATGTGGTAGGTGATCCCAAATTTTCAGACCCTGAGGTAGATGGGTCTGAAGTTTTCATTTAAATCTAGGTTCTGTGTCTCTAGATGCTCGAGTTGATTCAATTTCATGTTATATTAATTGACTGTAAGGCTCTAAAGAATGCTAAGTACATTTGATGACTTTCTATAATAATAAGCCAGTTAATTTAAGTTAGGTTAATAACTACTGTGATTTTAACATCTTGTGAATTAAGAGTTTCATTTTGTTTTGTCTTTTAAAATTATAAGATTTACCTTAGTTTAAAGTTTTAATTCAGTTCTCTATTCTCATGGCAAGCCAATCCTTTCATCGCTCTTCTGCACCAGCAAATTAAGGTTAGAGGTTTGTTTTGATCCTGGAGTGATCCACGTCCTTCCATTCCGGTGCGTGGTGGGGAGCACTGCGGCTGCTCCCAGAGGAGTGCAAGCTGCGGCTGGCTCTAGCAGAACGCTTGCGCCCGGTTGACTGTCTGGGGGTTTGGGTCACCAAACCTACTGAAGAATACAGGAATAATCTTGTTCCCTTTCTTGTTCTGGCAAAAATTATTTTCCCTATGTATCCTGCTTTATGCTGAAGCAGAAGATTTCATTTTTTTTGTGGTTAGCATTGCAAATGATGCATTAATGTTTTTTTCCTTTAAGAAGCAGAGGATGAGGTGAATTCACCGAGAAGCCTACAGCTGTTGTGTAGAGCCCCAGCGATGCAAA